>NC_087212.1:10365251-10425251 GCF_015104395.2 Macrobrachium nipponense
GGTACTGAAATTTTTAATATTAAAAGACATTTATAAAGATTTCGTGTGTAAAACATTTATAAAGGTATCGTGTGAATCACGTACTGGCATTTTTTTTATATTAAAAGACATTTATAAAGATTTCGTGTGTATGTGGTACTGGTATTTTTTTATATTAAAAGACATTTATAAAGATTTCGTTTGAATCAGGTGCTGGCATTTTTTATATTAAAAGACATTTATAAAGGTTTTGTGTTAATTAGGTACTCTCTCTCTCTCTCTCTCTCTCCTCTCTCTCTCTCTCTCTCTCTCTCTCCTTGCTGGGCCAAGTGTATTTTTATTCTATTTATTGCGTTGGAGAGCAATGGCGCTGCATTAACAAGATGGTTCCTGGGGTTTTTGTTTTACCAGCATCGTCTTGGAGTGATGGTAAAGCTTTCTAACTCGTCGAGGTTCGTAAGACTTTGAGAATAATGTTGGACAGCGAATATTTAAATCCATAATGAGGGTAATATTAATTAGTTTATTATCCATCTCGTAGCCAAATCGTCGATGCGGGGAAGATTCTAAGAATATTTTTGATGAGCGAAAATCTAAATCCATAATTTGAGTGTGGAATACGAAGCTACATCTCTAAGCTTTAGAATATTCATTTGTTTTTTTGTTTACGCGTTAATGTACGTACTATTTTATGCATGCGTATCTATCAACATAGCCCTTAAAATATCGTCTTCAGAGCCAGAATATTTTTGACGCGCGCGTGTAAATGAATTGTGCGTTGAAATCTGTGGGGTCTGTTTTTCAGACGATGGAAGAAGTAGCAGTCAAGACAATAAACTCTCAATAACCAAAAAGCACGCAAGCACTAGAAGCAGACCCCCAAAAATAACGATCATGAAACTATAAGACCAGGACTTTGAAGGTCAGCATACGTAGACAAAAAGAGTAGAGAAGACGCTGGTGAGAATGACATGAATAGAACTCTTATTACGTAAGGAATGAAACGCTCCCGAGGCTGAAGTCGGTAAATAATTTGACGGGATGTTGGATTCTGGGAAGCTACTCCCATCGAGGTCGGGTAAATCGTTTGTATTCCACTGGCAAAGTACGCCTGACCCGGCAATAATGACTTTTTTTTTTTTAACGACACGCTTTGTGTCATTTTTCTTCTTCTGTGAAACAGTGATTCTTTTAGGAGGCTGTCTTATGTTTCAGTGAAATGTAATTCATTTTCATTTTTCATTAAACAATATTTCATTCATTTTCGACTAGAAATATTTCCTTCATTTTCATTTTCGACTAGAAGTATTTCCTTCATTTTCATTTTCGACTAGAAATATTTCCTTCATTTTCATTTTCACTAATAATATTTCCTTCATTTTCATTTTCACTAACAATGTCTCCTTTTTTCTTTTATGTCACCATTTGAATTGTTCATCATCATATATTATTTCTATTATTATCACTACCGTATTCTTTTTCTTCCCACTTTCTACCTAATCTGTGATCTGATTTTATTGTTTATTCTTCCAGTGTTGTGATTCTGGTCACTCGCAACTGTCTCTCGACGAATGTTACACAAACTCTTTAAAAAAAACGTAGAAAGTTTTTCTGAGCTGCAAGACTGTGAAAGGTAATGCTACTTTTGCTGTGGCCCAGGTTTGGCTGAATGACAACAAAAGGCCGAACGTGATATCGCAAACTAAAACTTGGAAATTGATGTCTCCAGGGTTTCGTTTTTAGAGATTATTTTTATTTGGACCTTGCGCTTTTTGTTCGGTGATATGACAACGATATGGGGCTGAATAAATGCGCCTTTCGTTCGTGCGTGCTACTCAAATGATTAGAGTAGATAAATTTTGAAATAAACTCTTAGCTCGGATTGTTTTGAAATATTGCCATTTCGTCCCTTACTAAAGCTGCCGACTAAAACCAGAGGAAATACACACACACACACACACACATACAAATATTAAGCTACAAATGTTATTTAGTATCCAATTCGCTCTACCTTGGCACTAATACCGAAGGGGAATTACAACTGACGGACGGTCTCGAACCAGCGACGGAAACCATCTCTGATTTCAGTGGCTACTTTGGATATTAAATGACATTTGTAGCTTAAAATTTGTGTATAAAAAAATTATATATATTTGTGTTGTGTTTGTGGGTGGATTTGGTTAAGTATATAATGATATAGCTCTATCAGAACCCTCAGTTTATATATCTGCTTAACGTGTTTATTATTTATTTATTGATATACTCAGTTCTTCCGTCTAACATACGCAAAGATTTATCTGCAAACTCTTGAACAACTCTGTCGGCGATGGCTATTTCTCTCACGTATTATTTGTATCCATTATTTATTTATTTATTTTTTACTCAGCCTCGGAGTCCCCTATGGCCATAACATGTTGACCGTCTTTCGTAAGTAACCCTTGCGTTGAATTCTTATATACGGAGGACCGGCCCATGATGTTCGTATAGGAACTTTTTTTTTTTTTTTTTTTTTTTTTTTTTTTTTTTTTTTTTTTTTTTTTAACCTCCTCCCTCAACTCCGTTCATAATTCATGTGAGTTACTTTACGTGACTTGGTGCCGGATGCATCTTTTCCCCCATGATAGGTCTGGTGTCCTGTAGTCTTTTATTTAAGGGTCGAGGACTGTTGCTATGAGAGGTTTAATTAACCAGCTAATCAGTGATACTTGCCTTCATATTTGCGTCTGTATCTGGTCCACGTAGCTGTGACATTAGAGTCCCTATGTCTTGATGTCTTAATGATCGTTACTCTGTTTTTCCACACATACGGCTACTCCTCTATAAATGTTTAAGGTCGGTCTCGGTCACTTTCTGTACAACTGGAGAACGTACGTAGTACTTAGGTTGTACAGAATCAGCAGTTGTATTGGTTCATGCATACAATCTGCATTATTGACTACAGAGTATCTGTAGCTTCATGGAGTTCGTTACCTGTAGCTGCTGTTTCCTGCTATAGGTATGAAATAGTTAAGGACATATCAAAATATCTTGCATTCTTCGAATGTATTCGCGGGTCAACTTTCGGATTGGAATACTGCATCTTACTATAATAATGGGCATAATGTCTGTCCGTCCGTCTGTCATTCAATCACGGCCAAACGGCTGGTCCGATGGGCATGAAACTTGGCAGGGTTATAGTTGGGATCCTTAAGATGGCTTATGATGGGGTTTCATCCTACCTCCCCCACCCCCTCCGAAGGGGTTGGGGGTGAGAAGGGATTCCCTGAAACGGAGTTGGTTCTGCCCGTGAAACGAGGCCTGTTACTTCCGTAGACTTAGTTACTTTGCAAATTTTCATACATAATTTCTGTATACATATGGTTGCTAGTATTTATAATACACTATATGCTTAGATCATTTTACGCAAATAAAAGGGACTTTTTCCTTAGAATAAATATTCAGAGCTCATTTACAGAATATGTTCGATAGAGTTCTTTAACAGAATTTAAAACCATTCGCATTCCCTCCAAGAAACGGATATTACAAAGGCAAATCTCATAAAATGTGTATATGCTACGAAGGCTAATTCTAGATATTAACTTAAGCCTATATGGAGAACAAACCCCTGCAGTGTGAATCCGACTTAAGATTCTGAAGCCAGTGACTGTGGTAACTCTCAATAAGTTCTTAAGCTCTGACCACCAAAGGTCTATCTGAAATCTGAAGGTGGTCAAGTTGATAATTATTGAATTTTATTAAAGTATTTATTTTAATTTTTTTTCCTTCGTGTATATACATAACTGTATTTGTTTGTCAGAAAATGTGATCATAATACCTCAGTATATTATTTGTTTTTGTCATAAATCAAAACGTCTTCTGATTTATAGGTTGACAGAATATAGAGTACACTTATTCCTGTGTGTGTGTGTGTGTGTGTGTGTGTGTGTGCGAGCGCACTCACAAAACATTACAGTTCAGACAAGAGCTACGTCTCGAAGCACATCAATAAATAATTGTCGGAATTCACAACGGAAACTTACATTTCGTTTTTCGTATTTTGATTCACATTTGCGTAAGAACAGACTAAACAAGAGTAAGATTATACGGCGTTCGTTTTAAAAGCAACAGGTTTATCAATGGCCTTATCGTCACGTCCGTAGATAAATCTATTTTTATTTTTAATTTTTTATCCAACTCCAGTTTTAGTGTGGTGTGTACCTTTATCAAGATAAATAGAATTACTATCCTTGATGTTCATATTGCACAGGTTTAGCTCTCTCTCTCTCTCTCTCTCGCTGATGCACGTCATTTATGCCACTGATTACCATAATCACTTACATACGCAACGTAAGGCATTTCTGATCGAACCTCCTCTAGTGCATTATTGCAGTTGGTAATTTCGACCCCAATTTGACGAAGAGGCAACAAATAATTATATATAATATATATATAATATATATATATATATATATATATATATATATATAGATAGATAGATATAGATATATATATATAGATATATATATATATAGAGTAGATAGATATATGATATATATATATATATATATATATATATATATATATGTGTGTGTGTGTGTGTGTGTGTGTGTGTGTGTGTGTATGCATACACACACACATATATATGTATATATATACACACATATACATATATATATACATATATATATATATATATATATATATATATATATATATATATATATATATATATATATATATATATATATATATACTTTTAGGGCATAGTTTTTCTCTAATACAATTTTCGTTAAAAGCAATTGCTTTAGTGGCATCAATAAGTTTCTTGCAGGTATCTTCATACCGACGAAGTTTTTTCCGATTCTCGTTCGTCAATTTCTGGTGAAATATACGCAGACTTCCTTCTTCCATTTATTGATTTTTGTCACGACAGCTGTTTCGCCTTATGGCATTATCAAGCGACTACTGACTTACAATCTGACCTTTCGGCCTATTTATCTCATCGTGTGGGAGGTATGACCTCGAGGTATGGGTACTGGTTAGTCTAGGGATTAACAGCTTAAGGGCGTTGTTTTAGTTACAAAGAATATAAGGACATATGTACTGCGACAATAAGAGTGAAAGTTTAAACAGTGGTTTAAATAAATATTCAAAATACAATGCCATGTGCTAGAGTTTCCTTAAATGTATGTTTAAAATTTAATATGTTACATGTTGGTTTTAGATGAAATTACAAAATTACATACAGGAATGAAAATGAATATAGAAATCTAAATACGGGAGTACAAATATATGTATATATTTATAGCATGCATAAAGGTACAGAGATAATTTCTGTTTATACATAAATGTGTATGATTTAAATTTGAGTGTGTGTGTGTGTGTGTGTATGTATGTCCAAAATGGTCTACGTTGGTTAACGGTTGCTGATTCGTGTTGGGCGGGGTCTCAGCGACCTGAGTAAGGATGTTACTTGACTTTCGCTGACGCTGGGTCTTCTCATGCCTTCCAAGGGGCGCGATGTTCTCGGTGGATTGGGGCGCGCTGTCTGGTCCCTGTTGGCTTGGGTATTCCTTCTCCTGCTGGAGGGGAGTATATGGTCCGATTCTTGTTGGACGTTCAAGGTCGGCTTCTGAATAGCGATGCTCACTGCTTCCGTTATTAAGAGGCGACCGTAGTTGTCTTCTCTGTGTACGACCTGGGTGCCTTCTATGAGCTCTTGTAGAGATGGCTTCCTGTCGTGAACATCTATGTAATGTTGATGGATGGCCCCTTGATTACGAACGTTCCCGTCGAAGAAACGATCGACATCATTCTTGATCGTGTATACAGGTCCGAGAAGAACCCGCTGCCCATTTCCGAAGATGTCCTCCGAGAGATGCTGAAAGCTAGCACTACAGAAGCCCCTTTCCTCTCTCATCAGGGGGAATTATTTCGACAAGTAGACGGAGTCGCCATGGGATCCCCACTAGGGGTCCTCTTTGCAAATATGTACATGGCCACCGTCGAAGAAAGGACCTTTAGAGAACATCTAAAACCTAGGATTTATGGGCGGTACATCGACGATATATTCGTCACAATAAAAGAGCCTGAAGATACCAAAAAACTAGCAGATGCTCTGAAAAGAAACTCAGTGCTCAACTTCACCACAGAGCACAGCCAGCAGAAGACTTTGCCATTTCTTGATGTCCTGGTAAAACAACAAGAAGGACAGTTTAAGGACGACCGTTATACGAAAGCAATGAACGCTGGGCGTTGCTTGAACGCACGCGGGGAGTGCCCGGACGCATATAAAAAGTCTGTCGTGAGTGCGTATGTCAACAGAACCTTCACACACAGCTCATCATGGAAAGATATACATAACGAACTCGACCGAATTCGCCAACTGCTGACAAACAACGGGTATGCAGATCAAATTATCGAAGCAGCAATAAAAAAGAAAATGGACGAATTTTACCAACCCAACACCATGGCGAAAAACGAGGAAAACTTGATTATTTACCATCGTGTACATTATGGGTCTGCATACAAGGAGGATTGCTGCACACTACGCGGGATAATAAACAGAGCGTAACCCCAACCCCAAAAGCCCCTTACCATAAAATAAGCCTCAGGATATATAGTAAGCCCAACCTTGTAGCAGCCTTAATAATGAAGAACAGCACCGCTCCGGGGGGACCGAAGGAGATGTGCACGAATGTAGTTTACAAATTTACTTGTCCAGAGGAGGTGTGTAAACCTCACAGCCAAAACTACATCGGGCACACTACAACGACCCTTCGGAGAACGTCTGCTGGCTCAATAGAAATCAAGGGGCCATCCATCAACATTACATAGATGTTCACGACAGGAAGCCATCTCTACAAGAGCTCATAGAAGGCACCCAGAAGGTCGTACACCAGAGAAGACAACTACGGTCGCCTCTTAATAACGGAAGCAGTGAGCATCGCTATTCAGAAGCCGACCTTGAACGTCCAACAAGAATCGGACCATATACTCCCCTCCAGCAGGAGAAGGAATACCCAAGCCAACAGGGACCAGACAGCGCGCCCCAATCCACCGAGAACATCGCGCCCCTTGGAAGGCATGAGAAGACCCCAGCGTCAGCTAAAGTCAAGTAACATCCTTACTCAGGTCGCTGAGACCCCGCCCAACACGAATCAGCAACCGTTAACCAACGTAGACCATTTTGGACATACATACACACACACACACACACACTCAAATTTAAATCATACACATTTATGTATAACAGAAATTATCTCTTGTACCTTTATGCATGCTATAAAATATATACATATATTTGTACTCCCGTATTTAGATTTCTATATTAATTTTCATTCCTGTATGTAATTTTGTAATTTTTATCTAAAACCAACATGTAACATATTAAATTTTAAAACATACATTTAAGGAAACTCTAGCACATGGCATTGTATTTTGAATATTTATTTAACCACTGTTTAAACTTTCACTCTTATTGTCGCAGTACATATGTCCTTATATTCTTTGTAACTAAAACAACGCCCTTAAGCTGTTAATCCCTAGGACTACCAGTACCCATACCTCGAGGTCATACCTCCCACACGATGAGATAAATAGGCCGAAAGGTCAGATTGTAAGTCAGTAGTCGCTTGATAATGCCATAAGGCGAAACAGCTGTCGTGACAAAATTCAATAAATGGAAGAAGGAGTCTGCGTATATTTCACCAGAAATTGACGAACGAGAATCGGAAAAAACTTCGTCGGTATGAAGATAACTGCAAGAAACTTATTGATGCCACTAAAGCAATTGCTTTTAACGAAAATTATATATATATATATATATAATATATATATATATATATATATATATATATATATATATATTATATATATTCGATATTTTTTTGCGATCAAGTCAGGACGATTTCATATCCACCAGGAAACATAAAACATGAGCAAATATTATAACTCTTGAGCATAATGTCTGCATCCTATATTTTGCTGAAGATTCTCTCTCTCTCTCTCTCTCTCTCTCTCTCTCTCTCTCTCACACACCAACACACACACACACACACACACACACACTGAGGCTTGCCAGTTTATCCTGGTTTATAACTGGTATATTTAGCCATGTGGCCAGTACGAAGTTTAGTTAAGTAATAGGGGTGTGAAGTACGGCGTGCTTCTTCGTCGTCTTTCCATCGCCCACCTTCGCCATGAGGAACTTGACAACTCGTCCTCTGGGCGTTCGTGGCCACGCCCTTCGCGTGCCACATTCGCCTCGTTCTCGAACCAGCTGAGAACCGGTTTCCACGCGATTATCTCAACCAGAGTTACAAGGATCAGCTTAAGCGGGAACTCGGGTGAACCAGTATTCAGCTACGTCATTAGTTTCGAGCCGAAAGTAGGCGCCACCCAAAAGGATCGGTTTTCCTTTTATGTATAAATATATACGTATATATATATATATATATATATATATATAATATATATATATATCATACATATATATATATATTATATATATATATATATTATATATAGTTTTATGGTTAAATTGAATATACGTAGAATTTAGGCCAAAGGCCAAGCACCGGCGCCTAAGAGGTCATTCAGCGCCGAAATGGAAATTGGCAGTGAATGGTTTGAAAAGTGTATATAACAGGAAGAAATGCACACTGTAAGCCAAATAAACATTGCTGCAACACCTTTCGTTCCTTTTACTGTACCTCCTTCCATATTATCTTTCATCAATCTTACTTTCCACCCCCTCCTAACAATTGACTTACAATGCAACAGCTAGTTGCATTGTGAGTCAATTGTTAGGAGGGGGTGGAAAGTAAGATTGATGAAAGATAATATGGAAGGAGGTACAGTAAAAGGAACGAAAGGTGTTGCAGGAATGTTTATTTGGCTTACAATGTTTATTTTTATGGTAACATCGTCTATTTAGCAACGCACTATCCCGTAAGAGGGCAGTGCCGTCAGTACACCTCGCGCGGTGGGCTGTGGGCATTACTTGAGGTCCTTTGCAGCATCCCTTCGGCCCCTAGCTGCAAGCTCTTTCATTCATTTAACTGTATCTCTGTTCATAGTCACTCTACCAACTGTTTCGTAGTGCAAAAATGATAGGCTTTACTCTTGTTACGTCTCTCCAACCTTAATAGCAATATCCTTGTTAAAGCTGAATGGCCTCACAGGTCCCAGCGCTGGGCCTTTGCCCTTAATTTTGTATCCTAGCAGCAACGTGTTAATCTCCGTCTTTTTTTTTTTCCAGCTAACACGACGTTATACCCATACTTGGCCGTGCACTTGCAGTCGCTCGGATTCGGGGCAGATGAGGCCGCTGTGGTGTACGCGATCATACCCTTGGTCTCCATCATGGGGCCGCCCGTGGCGGGCGCCATTGCCGACAAAATCGGAAACTTCAAAGTGAGTATAATGTCGTATCCTGGAAACTTCAAAGTGAGTATAATGTCGTATCCTGGATACTTCAGAGTGAGTATCATATCGTACCCGGAAACTTCAAAGTCACTATAGTATCGTATCCGGAAACTTCAAAGTGAGTATAATTATCTTTAATAAAACATTATTATTATTATTATTATTATTATTATTATTATTATTATTATTATTATTATTATTATTATTATTGCCACTGCTGCTGTTGAACCACAGTAGGAGAGAGAGAGAGAGAGAGAGAGAGAGAGAGGGAGAGGTTAGAAGCAGCATTTATGCACGTGGAGAAGAGGCTCTTGGAACACAATAAATTAAGCCAATAATTCGGTATAACAGCTGTGTTGTTGCTCTCTTGTTGCAGGGCACTGGTCCTTGAAGCTACTACTCCTACTATTACTACTACTATTACTACTGTGTTATTGCTGGTCGTTTGGTTATTGTCTACTAAATGACGAATGTCCGTGAGTAATCGTCTGTCTGATGGATTGCCACAGACATCCATCTTCCACCTATGAAGGATTGGTCTCTGAAACTTTCACGTCTGTTGGTCTCTTGGATGTGCAATTTCACAGAATTCCAGAAAGTATACTACATTTTTCTATGCTAGGTTTTCAAGTTCCTCGTTGGACGAGTGGTTTTCGTGCCCGCCTACCGATCGGTAGTCGCAAGTTCGATTCCCTACTCAGCCAACGTGGTATCAGAGGAATTTATTTCTGGTGATTAGCAGTTAATTTCTCGATTTAATGTGGTTCGGATCCCATAATAAGCTATAGGTCCCGTTGCTAGGTAACCAATTGGTTCCTAGCCACGTCAAAATATCTAATCCTTCGGGCCAGCCCTAGGAGAGCTGTTAATCAGGTCAGTGGACTGGTTAAACTAAGATATACTTAACTTTTTTCCTAATTTTTTTCCTCTCTCTGTTCTTTCTTTAATTATTATTAATACTAAAGCGATTTTATATATGAGTTTGTTTGCCGACTCGTTACGAGCTTTCTAAACAGAAATTCATTCATAATTTTCCGTTTGCTATCTTTAGGGAAATGCGTCTGAATCTCATGTTAGAATTGGATGGAAACCCAGGTTTTGAGTTAATGAAAAAACCGAAAAAGATATATAACAAATTCTCTGTCGCAGTTTTCTTAAAGATTGGAAAGACGTGTATAAGTAATTTTTATGGATACCTGCATATTTACGCTCAAATAGTACCGCAATGGAGGTTTTTGCATTAACCACCCTTAAGAGGTCCAGTTTTGTTCAAGATAATCACTTCTCAACTACTGATATAATTCACATGGATAAACATAATCCTTATTATTATTTTTAAGCTTTAGGAAGAGGAATTAAAAAAATGAATGCATAAAAATATCTGGACACATCAGTATGATAGTTCCTCGTTCGGATCCCACAATAAGCTGTAGGTCCCGTTGTTAGGTGGCCAATTGGTTCCTAGCCACGAAGGAATATCTAATCCTTCGGGCCAGCCATAGGAGAGCTGTTAATCAGCTCAGTGGCCTGGTAAAACAAGATATACTTAACATCAGTATGATGGTACGTAGCCCTTTGTTATTTCGTTAAACAGTTTCCAAGGTACTCAAAAATTTTGGAGTTATTTTTCTTTTTTTTTTTTTTTTTTTTTTACGCCGGCTTTGTCTGGCTGTCCGCACTTTTTCTGTCCGCCCTCAGATCTTAAAAACTACTGAGGCTAGAGGGCTGCAAATTGATATGTTGATCATCCACCCTCCAGTCATCAAACGTACCAAATTGCAGCCCTCTACCCTCAGCAGATTTTTATTGTTTTATGGTAAAGTTAGTCAAGATCGTGCTTCTAGCAACGCAACATCACAGGCCACCACGGTCGGTTGAGAGATCCGCGGACCGCGGCTCATACAGCATGGTACCGAGGCCACCGAAAGATAGTTCTGTTTTCGGTGCCTTGATTATAAGATGTACAGAAAACTCGAATGCGCCGAAGAAACTTCGACGCAATTTTTACTTATTTTGTTTGTTTTTGCTTCGAGGAATTTTTTTTCCTGTGAAATGACTCTACAACTGAGAGACGAATTTTAATATTTCATCACGAAATTTTAATAATTCAGTTAAATCTGTGTAGCAAAAGCGTTTTTAGATTATCATCTCTAGAAGACAATCATAGGCCATTGTTATGAAAAGTTATTTTAATTAAAGCAGTAAACGACGTGGCGGTTGATAACCTTCAGCAGACTGTTTGGCTACTCTTGTCTTGGTATAACGTCGTCCGATTCCTGTCGAAAAGAGACCAACTAAATTCATCTGTGTCCATAAGGTCTGATTTCCCTTCATCTACCCTTTGTTTTTCTCCTTACGGCGTATTCGTGCTTACCCATGAGTGTTTCAGCCGAATCTGAGGCGGGGTAATAACGCGTGTGCCCTTGGGCAAATCTGGGGCATGAGGGCATCATAGGGGCTCTGGGTGTTTATCGCTGCCATTCATTGTGACCCTAGTCAATTGCTCTCATTACGCCTCCTCTTGCATCTTGCTACCCACCCTCTCCTAACAATTATTTCAGTGCAACTGCTTTGAGGTTTTCCTCCTGTTACACCTTTTTTTAAACCTACCCACTCTCAATTTCCTTTCCAGCGCTGAATGACCACATTGGTCCCGGTGCTTTGAATGACCACATTGGTCCCAGTGCTTGGCCTTTGGCCTAAACTCTATATTCCAATTCCAAAAGAGATGTATTGAAAAGGAGCGTTGACACATTAACGACTGTAGGTCCATGACGTCTTCCAGATTTATCCACCTTGGATACAAAAAAAATAATATATAGTTGCATTTCATGTTATCTTTCCTTGATATACGAAAAAAGTGACTATCTGCCATCGAGTATTCACATTCAACTGGCTGTCGCTGATTTCTGGAAAACTAAACACCTGGAAATAGAAGGTTCTTCACCTAAAATACTCTGAAAGTGAGTCATGTAGTGTTGATGAACCCGTGGAAAGTTAAATTTACGTCATTTTTCCTACTCTAAAATCAGGACTGTAATGTCCTAGTCTTACAGTTTACCCAATCAGGAATGTAATGTCCTAGTCTTACAGTTTACCCAATCAGGAATGTAATGTCCTAGTCTTACAATTTATCCAATCAGGAACGTAATGTCCTAGTCTTACAATTTACCCAATCAGGAATGTAATGGCCTAGTCTTACAGTTTACCCAATCAGGAATGTAATGTCCTAGTCTTACAGTTTACCCAATCAGGAATGTAATGTCCTAGTCTTACAGTTTACCCAATCAGGAATGTAATGTCCTAGTCTTACAGTTTACCCAATCAGGAATGTAATGTCCTAGTCTTACAATTTATCCAATCAGGAATGTAATGTCCTAGTCTTACAGTTTACCCACCAATCAGGAAATGTTTAATGTCCTAGTCTTACAGTTTACCCAATCAGGAATGTAATGTCCTAGTCTTACAATTTACCCAATCAGGAATGTAATGTCCTAGTCTTACAGTTTACCCAATCAGGAATGTAATGTCCTAGTCTTACAATTTACCCAATCAGGAATGTAATGTCCTAGTCTTACAATTTACCCAATCAGGAATGTAATGTCCTAGTCTTACAATTTACCCAATCAGGAACTAATGTCCTAGTTTACAATTTAACCCACTCAGGAATTGAATGTCACCGTCTTACAATTTACCCAATCAGGAAGTAATGTCCTAGTCTTACAAAATTTACCCAATCAGAATGGCCTAATTGTCCAAATAGTCTTAACAATTACCCAATCCCAAGGACGTAATGGCCCAGATTACAATTTAACCCAATCAGAAATGTAATGTCCTAGTCTTACCGTTTACCCATCAGGAATGTAATGTCCTAGTCTTACAATTTACCCAATCAGGAATGTAAAGTCCCAGTCTTACAGTTTCCCCAATCAGGAAAAGTAATGTCCTAGTCTTACAATTTACCCAATCAGGAAATGTAATTGGCCCCTAGTCTTCAGTTAATAACCAATCAGAACCCAATCAATGGGTCCAGTCTTACAATTACCAATCAGGGAACGTAATGGTCCCTAGTTTACAATTTACCCAAGCAGGAATGTAAGTCCTAGTCTTACAATTTACCCAATCAGGAACGTAATGTCCTAGTCTTACAATTACCCAATCAGGGAATGTAATCCTAGCCTTACAGGTTTTACCCAATCAGGAACGTAATGTTCCTAGTCTTACAATTTACCCCAATCAGGAAAGTAATGCCCTGTCTTACAATTTACCCAATCAGGAACGTAATGTCCTAGTCTACAATTTTTACCCAATCAGGAATGTAATGTCCTAGTCTTTACCGGTTTACCCAGTCAGGAAGTAATGGCCTAGTCTTACAATTTACCCAATCAGGAATGTAATGTCCTAGTCTTAAAACAATTTATCCAATCAGGGAAAACGTAATGTCTAGTCTTACAATTTAATTCCAATCCCAGGAATTTTAATAATTGGTCCTAGTCTTAAAATTTATCCAATCAGGAAAACGTAATTGGTCCTAGTCTAGAATTAATTTTTTTTTTTTTTTTTTTTTCCAATTCAGAACCCAACAAGGTCCTAAAGTCTTTACAATTTACCCAATCAGGAATGTAATCTAGTCTTACAGTTTACCCAATCAGGAAGTAATGTCCTAGTCTTACAATTTACCCAACTCAGAACTGTAATGTCCTAGTCTTACAGTTTACCCAATCAGGACGTAAGTCCCTAATAATAGTTCTTTAAACAAGTGACCCAATCAGGAATGTAATCCTAGTCTTACAATGTACCCAAGTCAGAATGTAATGGCCTAGTCTTACCATTTACCCAATCAGGAATGTAATGTCCTAGTCTTACAATGATTCCAACAGGAACGTAATGTCCTAGGTCTTAGCAATTTAATCAATCAGGATGTAATGTCCTAGTCTTACAAATTTATCCAATCAGGCAATGTAATGTCTAGTCTTACAATTTATCAAATCAGGGCACGTAATGTCCTAGTCTTACAATTACCAATCAGGAAGTATGTCCTAGTCTTACTAGTTTACCAATCAGGAAACGTAATGTCCTAGTATTACAATTACCCAATTCAGGAATGTTAATGTCATATCTTACAGTTTTACCCAATCAGGAACGTAATGCCTAGTCTTACAGTTTACCCAATCAGGAATGAATGTCCTGTCTTACAATTTACCAAATCAGGAAGTAATAGTCCTTAGTCTTACAATTACCCAATCAGGAATTGGAAGTCTAGTCTACAATTTACCCAATCAGGAAACGTAATAGTCTAGTCTTACAAATTTACCAATCAGGAATGTAATTCTAGTCTTAACGTTTACTATAGTCTAGGACTGTAATGTCCTAGTCTTACAATGGACCCTAATCAGGAATGTAAGTCCTAGTTTCAATTTATCCAATCAGGACACGTAATGTCCTAGTCTTACATTTACCCAATCAGGATGTACTCGCAGCCTAGTCTTACAGTTTACCCAATCGGAATGTAATGTCTAGTTCTGACAATTTACCAACAGGAACGTAATGTCCTAGTTTACAATTTACCAATCAGGAAAGTACTGTACTAGGCTTGCAGTATTACCCCATTCAGGAATTGTATGCTCGTCTTACAATTACCAATCAGGAAGTAAGGCCTAGCTTACATATCCAATTCAGGAAAACGTAAATGTCCTAGTCTTACAATTTACCCAATCAGGAACTGTAATGACTGATCTTACAGTTTTTACCAATCAGAATGTAAGTCCTAGTCTTACAATTTACCCAATCAGAAGGAAGTCCTAGTCTTACAATTACCCAGTCAGGAATGTAATGGCTAGTCTTACAATTTACCCAATCAGGACGTAATGGCTAGTCTACAAATTTATCAAATCAGGAACGTATGTCCTAGTCTTACAATTTACAATCAGGAATAGTAATGTCCTAGATTACAAATTATCCAATCAGGAATGAATGTACTAGTCTTACAATCTATCCAATCAGGAACGTATGTCCTAGTCTTATAATTACCCAACAGGAATGTAATGTCCTAGTCTTACGTTTACCCAATCGGAACGTAATGCCTCGTTACCATTTCCCAATCAGGTAATGTAATGTCCTAGATTACAGTTTACCCAATCAGGAAATGTAAATGCCTAGTCTTACAGTACCCAACAGGAAGTAATGTCTGTCTTACAATTTTACCCAATCAGGGAATGTAATGTCCTAGTCTTACAATTTACCCAATCAGGAATGTAATGTCCTAGTCTTACAGTTCAGCAGTTTATCCAATCAGGAATGTAATGTCCTAGTCTTAGAATTTACCCAATCAGGAATGTAATGTCCTAGTCTTACAATTTACCCAATCAGGAATGTAATGTCCTAGTCTTACAATTTACCCAGTCAGGAACGTAATGTCCTTGTATTGCAATTTACCCAATCAGGTAGCTTCGTTGAAAGAGTAAGTAATTCTAGTAGTGGAAGTTAATAACCCGGAAGACTATTCCAGTTGATATGATTGATACCCATCATTTTGTTGCAAACTCGCACTGGAATTTCTGCGACAATGAACTGAGCTTGTTTAGCTAATTTGCAATATTTTAAAATATAAATACGCTCTTATGAGGGGTCCTGTAAATTAAGTGATAGCTGGGTTTTGCGGAGAATTGTCCACCGTCAGCATATTTTCATTTACAGTGTAAATGTCTGTTTATCATTTGCATGGGGAATGTAAACATTAAGCTGACCAGCTTCCAACTTCATCTTTCATAGTCATTCTTTAAACCTCCAGTGTTTGTGTGTTTAGTCTCGATTATATGAAGGTATATTTGGCCATTTAACCCATCATCATCATCATCTCGCGCTATAACGACCCGTTAACTACATGAGCTATAGCAAGGGCATCAATGACATAATGCCCAATATACCCAGCGCAGTTTCGGCCACCTGTATTGTCACTGTCACGTTAGCCTCCGTGCAAATTGAGATAGGTTGGCGCCCCTGGGGAGGTGGGCTTAATGCCAAGGTAAACACATACTCATCCGGATGTTTTTTATATATGTTTATAAAAACTGTTTTTATTGTCCTTGGTATAAAAAGGGCATTTTTAGTGTCCTTTGTTGAAAAACTGTCTCTGTTGTCCTTGGGGTAAAGTGGTGTTTTTATTGCCCTTGCTATGAAAACAGATTTTATTGTCCTTGGTATAAAAACTGTTTTTGATTGTCTTTGGTAGAAAAACAGATTTTTTTGTCCTTGGTATAAAAACTGTTTTGATTGTCCCTGGTAGAAAAGCAGATTTTATTTTCCCCGATATATAAAACTGTTTTATTGTCCTTGGTAAAAGTGTTTTTATTGTCCTTGTTATAAAAGAGTTTTTGTTGTCCTTGTTATAAAAAAGAGTTTTTACTGTCCTTCGTACAAAAACAGCGTTTTTATAATCCAAAGTATAAAAACACTGATTCAGGTAGTAAATCCACCAAGGATGTTTTTTCCATTCGGTTCGTACGTCTGTCTGTTTATCCCTGTTGGCGCCAGCAGGATTCTTAAAGACTAATGTGAGCGATGTTTTATCGCAGCTATGCGATAATTTGGCATCCCACTCGAGATTCATAACCTTTGGCAAGTATTGGTTAACGATTTGGCGATTTTTTTTTTTTCTCCATAAAAGAGGCCCAGACCTCCTTCGATATATCCCAGGAAACCTCATCGTTGTCTTGGAGTCATCCAACGAAGGTCTTCACTATCTTACGTGAAGTTTCCACGATATTTCATGGTGTTTCCACAATATTTAGTAATGTTGCCATGATGTATCATAGTGTTTCCATGATATTAAATGGTGTTTCCACAATATTTAATGTGTTTCCAATTTATTTAGTAATGTTTCCATGATATTTCATAGTGTTTCCACAATATTTCGTAATGTTTCCATCTATCCATACTTTGGCAAAGGTATGCCACCTCTGATTACCTCACAGAGTGTGTGTGTGTGTGTGTGTGTGCACGCGCGCGCGCGCGAGAATATTTCTATTACTTGGTTACTGTTGGATAAACAAAAGTATAAAATACATCTGGACAATACGCTTACATCACTCAAAATAAATAATAGCTGTTTGTCCAAGGTCACATGGTGAAGAAAGGGGAATCCCATAGCTTGAAGATTCCAGCATTTTGTGAATACTTCCAGATAAATCGACTTGTATTGCTATCATTTTTCTTGAGAACAGATCCGTGTCAGTTGAATGTATTACTGTCATTATTCTCAAAGCAGAGTCATCTTGACCTTACAGTCATTCATGTGTCTTCTTAGTGTTTTGGGCTTCAAGAGCTGTGATGTTGCTCTTTCCAGCTCCCAAGGTGAATTCGACTTCCTCTGGAAGCGTTTCCTGTATCCGTTACTCACCTATAATGCATTATCGTGCATCTTTTGATTACATGAATCGTGATCTCCTCCATTTCCGAATAGACTGTCTCCCTCATACGTCCTTGACAACAGGAGCGAATATTTTAGTAGAGAGAGAAATATTGTTATTATTTTCAATCTCTCATGATTGTTCAGCAGACTCCCGGATCTTCCTGCCTCAGAAACCATTGCTCGAAGTGGTACTTTTCCTTCACAGAGGTCATTTTTCCTGAACAGAGGTATAGTTAATTCAGAGCATCGTCTGCCGATAGACAGTTTACTTTGGTAAGTCCAGCCTCCGTGACTTTGAGAATCAGTACGTGCCGCTCACATCAGCATTGTATCCACAGTTTGTTGAAGAACCACGTTTTCATAGTGGCCAGCTCTGCTCTGCAAATCTGTAGAGCAGCCTTCCTGAGTGTGCTATTGACGCCAGGGGTCATATTTTAGAGTTCTTTATTCTGCCTTGAAAGATCATGACCTTTGTCTCAAGTTCCTCGACTTACAGTGACCTCTGCTTTTGAAGGTCTAACTGATAACATGTTTCCACTGATTTATCCCTGTATCTTTTTAAGCTGCTAGTTCTCATCTTTGGTTATTATTGCAATAATGTAGAGAGTGATTTTGTGTTATTTTTTCACCTCCAGTCATGAATAGCAAGTTGCCTTTTAATTTGCAAGTTACCTGAAATTACAACTTGTTAATCGGAACAAACGAGATAGTCATATCTTTTGATACTATTAACAAACCTATGCAGAAAGTTAGTAAGTATTAGTAAGAGTAATGTAAAGTGTGGTTTATCCACAATTATATTTGGGTAAGGGTCCAATTGTTCTTACTGTGGCCTTAATATTAACATATTACAATAATGATTTTACATTAATTAAGATGACTATTATTTTCTTTAGCTGATAGGTAAGATGGGTGAAAGAAGGGTGAGGGCAGTTGAAAGAGTCGTTGGGAGAGGGTGGAAAGTAAGATTGAAGAAAGAGAATATGAACGGAGGTACAGTGAAAGGAGTGAAAGAGGTTGCAGCTAGGGGTCCAAGGGACGCTGCAAAGAACCTTAAGTAATCCCCTGACGGGGATAGATATAAGCTTAATGGGACACTTGGGAAATGTATGTACAATATTCATCAAAATGGTATGGAAAATTTAAAAGGACTTCAAAACCTAGTATTTTTTGTTTTATTAATTCCATCATCCCTCTTTCTTTCCAGCTGTTCTTCTCGGTGATGGTGGCCGTGTCCGGGATGGTGTCCCTACTCCTGCTGGTCATACCCCCGGTGCCCATACCCCCTGGGCTCTCCCTCTCCCTCCTCACCGATCACCACGAGTCGGAACTCGTCGGTTCGTGTCGTTCCTGTTTTAATTGTTTGGTTATGGTATCTGATAAGGTTAAGATAGATAATTTTGGTGTTTATTTCACACGCACACACACAATATCCACAATGCCCTCTTAACTTTTTTTTTCTTTTTTTTGGATACGCTCGTCACTACAAAGCCTCGAGATCCAACTTCAAAGAAATGCCCGGTTTCCCGCTACCGGACGTTCATGATTTCTTTCATATTTCTCTGAAGTTGGATCTCGAGGCTTTGTAGTGGCAAGTTTATCAAAAAAAGAGGAAAGATTTTGAGAAGTTAAGAGGACAATTGTGGCTATTACATTTACATGTGCATCTGATACACTTGACCAGTAGATTTCTACAACACACCACAACACACACCACACAACATCACACACATTTGTATACATAAGGAACTTGAGGAAGACATCTCATGTATTTGCGTGGTTTGTTGTTAAAGTTTCAAAGCCAAGCCTCATTATCAAAGCTGTATATATTTTTTTACAGCTTGGCCTTCAAAAATTACCAATAAACCATGCAAATGCCTGATATGTCTTCCTCAAGTTTCTTATAACTATATTTTCGCTGTTGATTGCCACCATCCAACCTTGTATATCTATACATATACAGAACCAAAGTTTTTTAGTTAGTTTTCATTGAATCATTGAAAGCAATAATTGCTTTAGTGGCATTAGTAGTAGGTTTAATGATAGGAAAACTCCTGGACAAAACTTGTTGAAGCCGTTAAAGCAATTGCTTCCAGTGACTATATGTATGTGTGTGTGTGTAAAATAATTATGCTGTTAAAACAGGATACGTCTCAAGTACAAGAGGGCCATTAAAACACTGTGGTTTAAAGCTAAAGGTTTTATTTTGGTGGGCTAACTCCCACCCTTGATAAGGGTGGGAGTAAGTCCACCGAAATATATAGTCCTCAGCTTTAAACCATAGTGTTTTAATGGGCCTTTTATACTTGAGACGTATCCTGTTTTAACAGAATAATTTTTTTTACAATTTATATATAAATATATTATAGTTATATATATATAATATATATCTATATATTATATATTATATATATATATATAATAATATTTTTTACTTTTTTATTTTACATATTTATATTTGTATATAAATTGTCGAATTCAATGCAAACTAAAAGAGAAATAACCCCTTATGCTCCCATCAAGAAAAAATTAGGTGAAGAACATCTTAAAACGCAAACCTGAAACTTGAAACTCCTTCACTAACATATCCAATCGATTTCCACCTATTTATTCCCCCAGGGATCAACACCCTGGCAGAACGGCTTCCCCTGGAGGAAATAGGGCACTCGGTGGACGCCGAATACCTCCAGTTCATCATCATCACCAACCAGACCGGGTGCGACATCTGGGAGGAGTACCAGACAACCATGGACGGCTTCGACAAGGTCGGCGCGGAGTCTGTTTACTTGTTCTTCTCTGCCTTTGGAGTCTTCGTTTCCCCCCTACCCCCTCTGCCTTTTAAAAAGGCTGTCTGTCTGTCTGTCTGTCTGTTTGATAGTGATGTGGCTTCTTGTGTTGTTTCTCATAAAGTGGTTTCAAGTTCTGAGAGTCCTTTAAGAATCGTTTGCTGCTGAGGTGTTGTTTCTCATAGTTTCAGGTCTGAGAATCCTTTAAGAACGTTGCTTGATACTCATAAAGTAGTTTCAGTTCTGGAAATAACTTTAAAAATATTGCTTGATACTCATAAAGTGGTTTCAGTTCTGAGAATCCTTTAAGATGGACGTTTGAGGCTGATATCTTGTTTCTCATTAAGTAGTTTCAGTTCTGAGAATCCTTTAATTAAGAAGGTTGCTTGACACTGATGTTTCTCATAAAGTTGTTTCAGTTCCGAGAATCCTTTAAAAAAGTCGCTTGACACTGATGTTTCTATAAAGTAGCTTCAGTTCTGAGAATCCTTTAATTAAGAAGGTTGCTTGACACCGATGTTTTTTATAAAGTAGTTTCAGTTCTGAGAATCCTTATATATATATATATATATATATATATATATATCATATATATATATATATATATATATATATATATAATATATTGTAAGCATAGTAACGTCATCTGCATCCTTGTGTGACCTAAACTTTAGTTTCCTCGTGCTTATTCAAAGGTGAAACGAAGTACCTGTATTTTCTACCACTGTGCAATGACAGTTTTTCCCTTTAAAAAATCAGGAGATTTCAAAACAGTGCATAATCTGTCTTTAAAAATAATCCATCTCTTCTGTTCTTCTTAACATACCCAACTAGTAATTTATTTGTTTGCTTTATTTGATTTTGAGGTTATTTTTGTCAATTTTCTTTGGGTTTGTGGTTTCCTGAGCTTCCAATTATACTTTTATCTTTGCGAAAATAACTGACTTTTAATGATAATTTATCTTTCTAAATAAACTACGAACTTGAATGCAACACTTTTCCATCTTGCATATTTACCAATCCTGGTTCATTGCTTTATTTGATTCCTTCTTCATGATAAAATTAATAGCTTATGTTTTTAGTTTTGCCGTTTTAGAAACCTTTGAGTGAACAAGACCCTTTGTAACAAACCATCAGACATCTGAATGATAATCAATCTCAAAAGGCCCACTTACAAAACTAACCATTGCCAACTTCTCTGCAGATCAACATCGGCAGCGCTGAGCCAAAGGCCACGGCGAACCTGACTCTCATCCTGAAGCACATGAACTTCTCCCTCATAGCCCTGACGACTCACCATCCGCTCTTCTGTCCGCCGGATGTGCCGCTGAGACCTCTCTCGCAGGGCGCCGAAGCTCTCCTGCCGGAGATCTTGAAGGATTATAACACCTCTTGGCTCAATCTGACGGCCAACGGCAGCCTGGCTTCTGAGGATAAGGAAGCCTGGTGGAGGAGTGGATGCGAAGTCAAGGTATACGCTCTGGAAAATAGGCAGCTTAGGATGCTGTGACAAGAAAGTCATTAATGCATTGAATAATCATCATCATAGGAGATGGATGAGTATTGAAATGAAGTACAGCAAGTCAATATAGATCTGTAGTGAACCAACATTCGTGATAAATGGAAAATAAGAGTAAAGTAAGGTATAGATCGCAAGTTATAATTAAGATACACACTTTACTCTCTTAGCAATACTAGAAAGTGTCTGACCTATACAGGCTCTCCATAGAAGCAAGCTGCTTCACTACTTTTCTCAGCTAGTGGCGTGGATGCTGTGAAACTGATCTCGTTCCTTCATTCCAGGTACCCGGCTTATGCGAACCCCATCATGCTGACATTATTGGAGCAGAGGCCCTTAGTTTCTGGACGTACCTCTTTGCCAGGTCGCTCTTGAACGGAGCTGTCAATGCCGCCTTCGCACTTTTCGAAGGGGCCACCTTGTCACTTCTAAAGGAACACCAAGGAGATTACGGCTTGCAGAGGTAGGACGTCTGTGTGTTTGCGCCTGCGCGATCAGTGGTTTAAGTCCAAACTTGTGAAATATTTGCACGTTTATGTCAGAATCACGTTTTTGAAGATATTTGCATTTGAAAATGATTCAGAGTAATGTTTTAAAGACCCAGCTTGTGACCATTAGCCTCCTCTTTGGTGGAGAGTAGCTGAAATCCTCCACGTTTAGAGTCAATGCTTTTATAATTAATGTTGAAGATAAAGCTAGGATACCTCAGGGATAAGTATGCTTACCTCTGAGAACCAGCCCCGTTTCAGGGAAGCCCTTCCCTTCCCACCCCCTCACCCCCTTTGGTGCCAGTAATGTCTTACCCCACAGTGCTGATTTCTGGAAAGTAAGTCATACGGATACCAAGGTTGGTTGAGCAATATTAAGTCATATGGATACCAGGTTTGTTTGAAATTGATCTGTGCGTTTCAGAGTTATGCTGGAACACACACACACACACACATACATACATTTTTATATATGTAGATTCCAGTAGATTTCGGTAATGTGTATGGATGTCTCGAAGGGCGTTGATCAATTATTGCACTGTCATGTCAATAGTGATCCTAGAGTGTTTGTTTCGGTTAAAACCGTTAATTGTTCTGTGATTGCTTCAGCCAATACTGTCAATATTCTGTGATTGCATCAGCCAATACTGTCCAATATTCTGTGCATCAGTCAATACTGTCAATATTCTGTGATTGCATCAGTCAATACTGTCAATATTCTGTGATTGCATCAGCCAATACTGTCCAATATTCTGTGACTGTAACAGCCAACACTGTCAAATATTCTGTGATCGCATAAGCCAATACTGTCAAATATTCTGTGATTGCATCAGCCAATACTGTCAAATATTCTGTGATCGCATAAGCCAATACTTACATATTCTGTGATCGCCTCAGCCAATACTTACATATTCTGTGATCGCCTCAGCCAATACTTACATATTCTGTGATCGCATCTGCCAATACTGTCCAATATTCTGTGATTGCCTCAGCCAATACTGTCAAATATTCTATGATCGCATCAGCCAATACTGTCAAATATTCTGATGATCGCCTCATTGCAGCCAATACTGTCAATATGATCTGCCAATATTGTTCTGTGATCTCAATTAGCCAATACTGACAAATATTCTGTGATTGCATCAGCCAATACTGTCAAATATTCTGTGATTGCATCAGCCAATACTGACAAATATTCTGTGATCACATTAGCCAATACTGTCCAATATTCTGTGATTGCATTAGCCAATACTGTCAAATATTCTGTGATTGCATTAGCCAATACTGTCAATATTCTGTGATCACATTAGCCAATACTGTCCAATATTCTGTGATTGCATTAGCCAATACCTGTCAATTTCTGGTGGATTGCCAAATAGGCCAATACTGTTCCAATATTGGCCTTGTGATTGCATTAATGCCAATACTGTCAAATATTCTTGTGGATTGCATTAGCCATACCTGTCAAATATTTCTGTGATGCCAATTAGCCAAATACTTGGTCCAATATTTCTTGTTGATTGCTAATTAGCCAAAATACCTGTCCAATATTTCTGTGGATTGCATTAGCAATTTAACTGTCCAAATATTCTGGTTTGATTGCCAATTAGCCAATCCTTGTCCAAATAAATTCTGTTGATTGCATTTAGCCAATACTGTTCAAATATCTGTGATTGCATAGCCAATAACGGTCAAATATTCTGTTGACACCATATGCAATACGTCAATATTCTCGTGATTGCATTAGCCAATACTGTTTCAAATGATGGCTGTGATTGTGCATAGGCAATTACTTGTCCAATTATTCTATTCGTGATTGCATAGCCAATTACTTCCAAATTTCTGTTGATTGGCATAGCCCAATAACTGTTTTCAAAATTATTCTTATTGCATTAGCCAATACTGTCATATTTCTTGTGATTGCATTAGCCAAATACTGTCAAATATTTCTTGTGATTTGCATAGCCAATACTGGCCAAATATTCTGTGAAATGCAGTAGCCTAAAATACTGTTCAAATATTCTGCTTGATTGCCAATAAGCATTCTGTCCCAAATAAATATTCTGTGATTGCATAGCCATCTACATGTCCATATTCCTGTTCGGATTGCATTAGCCAATACTTTGTCCAACCATATTCTGTTGCATCTGCATAGCCAATACCATTGTCCATTCTTCTGTGATTGCATTAGCCAATACTGTCCAATATTCTGTGATTGCATTAGCCAATACTGTCAATATTCCTGTTGATTGCCAATTAGCCACTGTCATATTTCTGTGATTGCATAGCCAATACTGTCCAATATTCTGTGATTGCATTAGCCAATACTGTCAAATATTCTGTTGATTAGCATAGCCCAATACTTGTCCAATTATTCTGTGATTTGCATGCCAATACTCCATATTCTGTGATTGCGATAGCCAAATACTGATTCCATTATTCTGTGATTGCATTAGCCAATACTGTCAAATATTCTGTGATTGCATTAGCCAATACTGTCAAATATTCTGTGATTGCATTAGCCAATACTGTCAAATATTCTGTGATTGCATCAGCCAATACTGTCAAATATTCTGATGCAAATAGCCCAATAACTGTCCAATACTTCTTATGATGCATTCAGCCATCTGTCAAATATTCTTGTGATGCATGCAGCCAATTCTGCAAATATTCTGTGATGCCATAGCCAAATACTTTGTCCATATTCTTGTGATTTGCATAGCCAATACTGTCAATATTCTGTGATCACATTAGCCAATACTGTCAAATATTCTGTGATCCTAGAGTTTGTTTGTTTCGTACCGTTTAACTGTTCTGGTGTTGCTTTCACAATACTGTCAAATCTTCTGTGCCTCAGTCCAATTACCTGTTTCCAATTATTCCGTGATTGTTAAACAGCCAATACTGTCCAAGATTCTTGGCACGTTCTGTTGTATTGATCAGCAATACTGTCCAATATTTCTTGTTGATGCCATCAGCCAATACTGTCAAATATTCTGTGATTGCATCAGCCAATACTGTCAAATATTCTGTGATTGCATCAGCCAATAACGTCTAATAATTTGGGGATCAATTAGCCAATACTCAAATATTCTGTGATCCAGAGTGTTTGGTTTTGGTTTTAAAACCGTACTGTTCTGTGATTGCCTTAAGCCATACTGTCAAAATATTCTGTGCATCAGTACAATATGTCCAATATTCCGTGATTGTAACAGCCAATAATGTCCAAATTATCGTGATCGGCATTAAGCCCAATACCGGTAAAATAATGATCTTCTAAGCCAATACTGTCAATATTCTGTGATTGCATTAGCCAATACTGTCCAATATTCTGTGATTGCATTATCCCCCAAGTGACTGTCAATTTCTGTGATTGCTTAGCAATACTTTCCAAATATTCTGTGATTGCATTTAACCAATTACTGTCCAAATAATTCTGTGATTGCAGTTAGCCATACTGAAACTATTCTTTGTGATTTGCATTAACCAATACTGTCAAATATTCTGTGATTGCATCAGCCAATACTGTCAAATATTCTGTGTTTCTCTTGAAATATCTTACTACAGCCTTTTTCCCTGCCTCTGTCAGTCTGCTGGGATTCAGGTCATGCTCAAGTAGGAGCTGCTTGAAGGTATATGTTGTTGTAGCACTCTATTGCATCAACATAGGCAGATTTATGTATTTGCCACTCACATCTAGTAGTTACCAGATTGCAAGACAGCAATGAAAGTCCCCCATTCACCTGTCTTAGAAGGCATAATACTACAGCTGTGGTCTTCATTTCTTGGATATCCAAATGAAAAAATTATGAAAGACAAGTAATTTCTTTAAAGGAAATAAAAAATATATCATAAACATTTAAAACAACATTCACAAGTTTTATCGTGTGAGTTATTTATACATCATTTACAACGAGAAGCATTATATGTCATATATACAATGAGGAGCGTTTACCCTAGTGGACGAAACCTCATTGTCATCCCCTGCCCGAGCTCACGAAATACGAAGTGTATCATGTTTGATATTCATCGTTAAATCTCTCATGATGAGTCGTCCATTGTACCGCCTGCTCTCTTCGACAGCACTTAGCCTTAATGGAGTGTTTGATTCTCTCTCTCTCTCCTTCTCTCTCTCTCTCTCTCATTACTCCTTCCCCCCTTTTCTCTCTATACATTTCTTCACCTTTTACTCACTCACTTCTCCTTCACACTCTCTCTCTCTCTCTCTCTCTCTGCAGTAGAGCCGTATTCACGTGAAATGATTTTTTCTCTCTCTCTCTTCACCCCCAGGGTATGGGGTTATATGGGAAGCATGGTGTTCACCCCGTTCTCCGGTTGGCTGATCGACACGATGAGCCACGATCCGAACACCCCTGATTTCAGGTAAGAATGATAATCAATCACTGATTTCGATGCTGAATTTACTTCGATCCATTTTTCGTAATTAACTGGAATTCGCTGTATTGCTAAACTTTTTTTTTTCCTGTCAAGGATTCTTTAATAATATATATTTCTAGGCTTTTTCATAATCGTGGTCACATAGGATTTTATATATATATATATTAATATTATATAATATATAATATATATATATAGATATATATATATAGATATATATATATATATATATCTATCTATATATATGATATATATATATATATATATATATAGATATATATACTATATTATATTTATAATTTTCGGTTTAATATTCCATACATACTTATCCTTCTTACAGTATCTTAATTCTGACAAACTGGATTGACTCATTCACTATCCAAATACATTTTTTTCCTTTTATTTTTTAGTTGTAAAAACATTATTATTTCACACTCGAATTCTCTCTCTCTCTCTCTCTCTCTCTCTCTCTCTCTCTCTCTCTCTCTCTCTCTCTCTCTCTCTCTTCTTCTCTCTCTGTCCAGCTGCGTGTCTGGCAAAGTAGAGTTTCCGTGACCAATTTCTTTCCAGCCCTCGTGTTCCAGGCATCGCGTGCCAATTAGTTCCAGGTCGCAGTCTACCCCTCATTACCCCCCTTCGAGAACCTGGCCATTGATTTAATGTTGCCCTCCAAGACATCCTCGTGTCATCTCTCTCTATCTGGGGTTCAGGATACCGTAATAGTACCAAACTCACGTGATCTTGTGTCTGTACTTTACAATTAAAGGGTACTTGAGGTGTTCAGGATTCCAGTTCTGTGATTATTATTATTATTAGTAGATTATTATTATTATTATTATTGATTATTATTATTATTATTATTATTATTATTATTAGTTAAAAAAAATTTCATAGTAGTATGACTTGAAATGGAGAAAACAAAAAAATATTTATTTTATGTATAGGTATCAATATATTTGGAAATAAACACCTTCATCATCATTAATGTTATTATTATTATTATTATTATTATTATTAGTTATTATTATTATTATTATTATTATTATTATTATTATTATTATCATTATTATATTATTATTATTATTATTATTATTATTATTATTATTATTATTATTATTATTATTATTATTATCACTACAGAGAATAAGAATCCTGCATAAACTCTCTTTATATACTCCGCTTTACCAAATATGAGCATTGGTCGGTTGTTGACCAATATTAACGTGGCAGAGAAGCCAGTCATATAATTAAAAAAAATAGAGAAGACTCAGTATAAGATTAATTCATATAATGATTTAATGATTAAGTAGACCAATGAGTCACATTTGTAGACTCTCATTTGACTCGCTTGCGAGTTTTATTTCTGGTGATAGAAGTTCATTCTCGAAGTGGTTCGGAAGTTGCGTAAAGCCGTTGGTCCCGTTGCTGAATAACCACTGATCCCATGCAACGTGAAAACACCATACAAACAAACGAACAAAAAATACTTGAAATGAATCCACTTTGATAACTAACTCCTACTTCCTGTTTCATATTTCCTTCATGGGTTGCTTAGTTTCTATTGTTCATTCTGTAATGAGTTTCATGATGAGTTTCTCATGCAAAGAACACCACCACTAGGGATGTATAGGTCACGCGGTACAGATATCATAAAACAATAAAGATGATTACGTCACCCGGGATCGTAGAATGTCTGAAATAGCAGCTCAGTAAAAAGAAGAATGACACATTTAACTGACGGAAAGAGCAGTTACAGTGACGACTGGTGTATGATAGTGAGAATTAATAAACACATTTAATTCGCCTTTTGTATTGATTTACATCACCAGATTTGTATGCCAGTACAAACAATGCACCTTGTGCAGTGCAATGTGGGCATTACTTAAGGTTCTTTGCAGCGTCCCTTCGGCCCCTAGCTGCAACTACTTTCATTCCTTTTAATGCACCTTCTTTCATATTATCTTTCTTCCATCTTACTCTCCACCCTTTCCTAACAATTGATTCATAGTGCAACTGCGAGGCTTTCCTTCTGTTACACCTTGCAAAACCTTTTCACTGTCAATTTCCGTTTCAGCGCAGAATGGCCTTAGTTGCCCCAGTTCTTGGCATTACGCCTAAAATCTATCAAATCAAATCAAATCAAATCAGCCAGTACAAATAAGCCTCAAATATAGGTTTTAATCTTGTATTTTTAGTTCTTCTCGAGTGACGAATAATATCCACGTCTCATGTCTTGGTGTTTGGGGCCTAAATGTTTTGCCCAAATCTGAAAAATTGCGGCTACTTATTGACTCTTCATAGCATTCATAGCTCTGCAATCTCCAGTATTTCACGTCCCTCCTGTCCGTTGTGTTCGGGGCTCGAGATCTGTTCCAATCCTGATAAAAAGTTTAGAAGCTCCCTGCCGATTCTTCCGAAGATTTCCAATGTCCCTAATCTTCAGTGTTTTACTCTCCTCCTGGTCTTTGTTTACTAGGTCCTCTAACTCTCGAACTTCCACCTACAGACCGGCTTTCTACCTCTTCGTCGGTCTGCAAGGTCTCGCAGGTCTAGTTGCCCTCTCTGTCGACCTCAAGTTCAAGACGCCCAACGAGCAGGTCATGAAGAACATCTGGAACTTCCTGAAGAACCCGGAGGTCAACATGCTGTTCGTGGCCATGTTCTTGTCAGGTCAGTGGTTTCTTCAGAGCTTTTGTTTGGGGTGGTTTATATTTATGCTTGAATATCAAACTGACGTAAGAATTTTTTTATTTTTATTTTTTGTGTAGTGCCTAACAAGTTTTGTTTAAATGTTTTGCAAAGCACAAATATGACTTTCTTCATTCATTAGTTTTGTAAAAGTATAAGTAAATTTTTTTAGCTGTTCTTAATACTGATGAAATCGTAACTTTACATTCTTTGAAGAAACAATTAGTGAGTTCCGTCTGGTCATAGTAACATTGAGTAGAATAAAATGTCACCATTATATATTATGATAGTATTATTCCATACATGAAAAAGGTATACATGAATTTACAGTCACTTCCTGCTAACAGTATTAAATCCAAGTTAGTCACGTTCAATGAAGTGTTGGTGAACTAACTTTCAAACATTTCTTCTAAATATGTAAGTCACTGTAAATCAAAGTGAAGTGATGCAATTGTTCAGGAAAGTAACAGTATTTTTGTAAAGTGTCCTACCATATTCACAACAGTATAGGTTAAGGACGTGTTCGCAATTTAAATTTTTAACTTATTTTATGAGAACCCGTTATTTTCTCTAGACTTCATAGTAATGCATTGACAGATGAAACCAGAAGAAATGTATGAAGAGAGCCACAATATAAATTTCTTTCACAGTTAGGTTATGATAGAAATCTCGGTCTTCAACAAATATTTAAGGGCAATAAGTAAGTCCCTTATGTCTATGATATTACACCTGTTATTAATATTATCATTCAGAAGATGAACCCCGTTCTTATGGAACAAGCCCACCAAAGGGGCCACTGGCTCGAAATTCAAGCTTCCAAAGAATATTAAGGTGTTTATTAAGAAGTAAGAGGAGGTAAAGGGTATACATGAAAAAAAAAATTGATTCAAAATGCAAGCTAACTTGGAAGAAAAACGTCTTCAAACGACCACAATAAAACAACCTCCCCTTCCGGTCTTCTTCCAGGCGCGTTCTTCGGCTTCCTGGAAGCGTTCTTGTTCTGGTTCCTGGGCGACCTGGGTGCCTCCAGGTCCCTCATGGGTCTGACGGTGACGGTGGGAGCTGCAGCGGCCATCCCTTTCCTGATATTCATGTCCCCCATCATCAGGAAGTTCGGGCACATCTGCGTCATCGCCATCGGGTTCTTCGTGTACGCCATCCGGTTCGCAGGTGGGTTGTTGTCCCCCCCCCCCCCCCCCCACCCCCCCTCCCACACCCCCACACCCAACTCCACCGGGACCTTGAGTTTTTCCTCTCTCGAGTTTCGTGGGGTTTCGTTGGCGGGCATCTTTAATTAATCGGGGTATATATTTATACATTTCAGTTTTTTTTCAGGTATACGTGAAATTCATTGATAAATTTGAGCGCTGCCAACGCGCAGATATTCATACATGCGTATATTTATGTGGCAGCCTTTAATGAATTGGGGAATATATTTATACATACTATTTTTATTTATTTATTTTTTCGTTATTGATTTTTAGGTATACGTTAAATCATTGATAAATTTGAGCGTTGTCAATGCGCAGATATTCCTACATGCGTATATTTGTGTTTGCTTGTAATAAACTGGGATATATCCATACACACACACACACACACACAAATTTATTTTGGTATATGATACATAGCAATATTTTTCTTAATTTTTAGCGTGTTAAACTTTTTTAGTGACATGTAATTCAGTGATATAGTAAATTTGAATAATTGCCTATAATAATTCAGTGATGACATGTCATATATATAGATAAATTGTGTTATATATATTTTCTAGACATAGTTTTGATGACACTTTGAAGTAACAATTCTAATATTGCAAAGTGTTGATTTCCTATTGCTATTGGCTTTAATGATTTTCTCGACATGAAAATTGTAAATTTTTTTTGCTACAGTGATAATAATATAATAATCATTGTTGTTAAGATTAATTTGTCACAATAGAAGACTCTTGGATTAAGTTTATATAATAAAAACGTCCTTAAAGACATCGAAAAAGAAGGCGATTACATGGGCGCCCGCACTTAGGGGCAATGGGGCCCACTTGCCCCTCCACCACCCCTGAAATCCTGTGACCACGAGGTTACAGTTCCTTTTCAAATGAACAGTGACTAACTTGAAAAAATATATTCCTACATGTAACTACATCATTTTGTTTTCCTTCCATTTTACAATACATTCTCTCAGTTTCAGTAAGTTAAAGGTATCCTTATTAGTATATAAGTTTTGTATGCAGTATATAACTGCGTTATTCTTTCAAGAAATGTTTGATTTTAGTTGAACAGCGCTATATGGAACTATTGAAAAAAAAGGGCAATGTAACTCTATATTTTTTTTTTAAATTGCATCTTACTTCACTTAAATTATTGGCATCGGCAATTCCACTGCATATATATATATAATAATATATACATATATATATATATATATAGTATATATATATATATAATATATATATATACATCGAGCTACAAATGTCCTTTAATATCTAATTCACTCTACCTCGGAATTAATTATATTTTTATATATGCTTAACCGGTTAAGCATATATGAAAATATATTAATTCCGAGGAAGAGCGAATCAGATATTAAAGGACATTGTAGCTCGATGTATGTATATGAATCACGGTAATGTGATATGACTTATGTATATATATATATATATATATATATATATATATATATATATATGTATATGTAGTATCTATGTCTGATCACATCACCGTAATTCACATATACGCATTAAGCTACAAAATGTCCTTTAATATCTAATTCGCTCTTGCTCAGAATTAATATATTTTCATATATGTTAACTGAAGGGGAATTTTTAGTTGATAATCAATTTCGTCGGCTCCCGGGCGTGAACCTAGGAACCCAGAAATCAGGTACATACAGTGAAGCGCCTGTAACGATTCAGCTATATCCCTATCAATATATATATATATATAGATATATATATATATATATATATATATATATATAATATATATATATACATATATATATATATATATATATATATATATACACATATATAATTTGGCCCCCCTGGAATATATGCTGAAGGGTAAACAAACTCCAGGATGGGATAATATAATAGTCAATAGGGTATGTTTGTCAGTCTAACAAGGTAGGAAGGGGGAATGAAAGCAGCGAGTGATGATGAGATGAGGAAATGAGAGGTATGGTGAAAAGAGAAAAAAAAGGATAGATACAGCAGTCAAGAGAAAGGGAGAGAGAAAACATGGCAAACAGTGAAAGTTCTGAAAAAAGAGAATGCGAGTAGGTACTTTAAGAAGACAAAGGGGATGTGCTTTAGATGAGTTAATGTGGGGGAATATAGATATGCTGCCTGAAGAGAATGCCATCCTGGAATGAATATTTGAAGAGTTTATGAAAAGTTGGGGATAGAGGAAAGAGAGAGATAAATGATGCAAGAGTGGAAGGGGTTATGGGAATTTTAGAACGGTCGTGGATGTTAATGTAAAGAATGCAAGAAGGGATGTACAGAAGCTGGAGAATGAAAGGACTTCAAGCAATACTAAGATTACAAGTTAGATGCATAGTAGGTATGCAGTAAAAGTGACTGGATAGAATTATTGTCATCAGTCAAGTTTATCGTGTCAAGCCTTAATGTTGACCTGTGGGTTATACTTAAAGTATTCTTTGAGTTCATTATATGTGCTGCTTAGAATGAACTACAATGGCAAATATCCTGACTCTTCTTTATTGGGCAACACTAGGCAATTGCTAGGAGTGTCATATTCTAGTATCAAGTTGAATTATACTGAACTAAGTTTGCTAGGAGTTTTATCCCGTTTTAGGTGTAAAAGCGAGTCTGAACAGGAGTGTGTTACATCTCTGTTATTAAAATTTAATATCTTTTTTAATCGAGTGCTGTAAGAAATTATGGAAGGGACATCAGATGTAGGTGCAGCAATATGGATCTTGAATGTATTTTGAAATAACTGAATTTACAAATAATGTAGAGGCGATTGAGGATAGTGAATTGAATCCACACAACATAGTGAATAGAAACTGGTCAACCTAGTAGGAGAGGTTGGAGGTTGAAAGCAAAGAGGAAGGTAGCGGGGTGTGTGCAAAAGATTTGAGAAAGAGTTGGGGCGAAATGGAAGCCAGGACTGCAATGTTTGAAACGGATGTTGAGTTAGATATATATTTGAAAAGGATGTTGTGGATGTTGGATGCGAATGAAAGAAGGAGGCTCAAGCTATGAAGATGAAATGTTGGAATGTATGTGAAACAATAGGGAGGGAGAGAAAGTGAAAAATACAAAGATGTGTGAGGGTGGTAAGAAAGCGAGTGTAAGTTGGAAGATGATTTGGTGCGGAGAAAATGAAGAACAGGTATTGAGAATAGAATGTATAATTGGCAAGCCTTAGGAGGAAGGGGAAGAACACTTAGGAAGTGCTTAACAGATGGAGTGAGAGAGAGTGGAGTGGTAAGTCCTTAATATCCAGGGAGTGAGAGTGTGTGCATTATTATTATTATTATTATTATTATTATTATTATTATTATTATTATTATTATTATTATTTATATGATAAACCCTATTTGTATGAAACGGGCCTAGTGAGGGCGTCGAATTGAAATAGTACAAGGTTGTAAAGAAGATGCAAGATAGAGATTAGTGTCGCAAAATGTACTGAGGTTATAGATGCACTGTTGATGAGACTTCTGTGTATGTGCACGATGCAAATCAAGTATGCAATATGCAGGTATGGCTATATCTGGGACTCTCTAGAGCCATCCTTGCTTTAGGGAAAACGTATTGCCGTCGATAAAACCATAACAAAATCAGTCGCAGTAATTAGCTACTTTCTCCCCACACAGGCTACGCCTCCATCTACAATCCCGCCACGGCCATGTACTTCGAGTCCTTGGAGGGCATCACCATAGGCCTCATGTTGTCCGCCGGGATGACCTACGCCAGCGAGCTCTCCACCACCAAAAACGTGGTCTCTCTTCAGGCTATTTCGACGACCTTACACGTCGGCGTTGGTAAGATCCTTTTCAAAAGAGTCCAGTGTCTCTTGGAAACATTAACTAAGTAATATCGTTTATATTTATTCTTTTCCAAACGTAGTTGTTATATTTTGCTTATATTTTTTCTTGCTGCCAATGGGGAAAAGATAAGTACTATATCTTAGTTTAACCAGACTACTGAGCTGATTAACAGCTCTCCTATAGTAGATTCACATCAACCGTGCATTTGATGTCTAGGCCCGTCCCTTACGACGCTCCTGCTTGGCTGTTGATGAGCCAATCACAGGGCTGGAAACTCTCAGCCTCTCTCGAGAGCTCCTGATGGATACGACTTTCAAACGTTTACCTCATGAGAGGTGGAATATACATCCTGCCCATGTGAACTCCCGAGAGAGATTGAGAGTTTCCAGCCCTGTGATTGGCTTATCAACAGCCAATCAAGAGCGCCGTAAGGGACGGGCCTAGACATCAAATGCATGGTTGATGTGACTCTACTATAGTAGGATTAGATTTTTTTGACGTGGCTAAGAACCAATTGGTTACTTAACTACTGGACCAACAGCTTGTTGTGGGATCCGAACCACATTATATCTAGAAATGAATTTTCAATCACCAGAAATACATTCCCCTGATTCCGTGCTGGCGGTTGCTGGAAGCGAACTCGGGCTACCAGGTTGGTAGGCGAGCACGCAATCGACTCGTCCAGCGAGGAACCTGAGGAAGTTATTTCTGGTGATTAGAAATTCATCTCTCGATATAATGTGGTTCGGATCCCACAACAAGCTGTAGGTTCCCGTTGCTGAGTAAGCAATTGGTTACTAGCCACGTAAAAAGAAAAAAAACAAAAATGAAACATAAATCTAATCCTTAGGCCGGCCAGTCCTTAGATAGCTTGATAATCAGCTCGGAGGTTCTAGTTAATTCTACGTTTTCGGATTTTAAAAGAAAATTAGCCTCCCCCTTCCACCCCCCACCCCCCCCCCCGTCATTTTTTGTTCAGTAAAGCATAAAGTTCCCTCACCTTAAATTTTTTCACTTAGGGGGGGGGGGAAAGGGAAATAGAAGTATAGCAAGCTTTTTTCTCTCTCATGTATTAAGAGGATTTATGTGTTTCCATGGATTTATTTTTTAACCGCACCGAATACAAAAGTAAAAAAAAATGTTCCTGTTCATCGACATAGAGTAAACACGATACTTTCATTCTCTCTCTCTCTCTCATCTTAAAAGATCAACAGTTCTTAAGGCAAACGAAACGATCTGATTTTTCATTATTTTTTTGTTTCTTGTTTGTGATTTATTTTTTATTTAAGTGCGTGTTTCTTAGGCACTTTCTTCTCTTGTTAATTGTCTTTATTATTTCGTCCTTTGGTCTGTTTCAGGGTTCGATAGAGTGGGGCAGAGGCTATAAGAAAACTAATAATAAATCAAATAATAATAATAATAATAACTAATAATAATAATAATAATCAATAATAATTGTAAGCCTTAGTAAAAAAAAAATTTCCTTTCCTCTTTCTCGAGATCCGTACTTTATTCTCTCTCTCTTCTCTCCTCCCTCTCTCTCTCTCTCATCCCTCTCTCTCTCTCTCTCTCTCTGTTTGTTTATCTTAGGTTAAGCAAGTCCATTTGCCCGTACTCTCTCTCTCTCTCTCTGATTCATTTGGTGATATACTAATAACGATCTTTATTTTTTACTTGAAGGTAGATTTTTTTGCATTTTCAACAACAAGTTTCTATAACGTGGATTTATTTCATAAAATCAATGGACTGACCTAATTATCTCTTCCCGTGATGTATAGTTGTTGGGTTTTCATCTCCCTTCTGATTCCATCATTCCCCTGCTGCTGGGTTAGGCTTACTTAGGTAGAACAGGCATCAGATTAAGATCGAGTTTTTCTGTTAAAAAAAAAAAATAATACTTTGTTGTTCCTCGCTTTGTTTCAGCTTTCTTCCTCCCTAAACTCTCCTGACACCAAGCCAACAAACACATGCTCTCTCTCTCTCTCTCGTCTCCTCTCTTCTCCTCTCTCTCTCTCTCTCTCTCTCTCTCTCCTGATGGTGTAGTTCTGTCTCCGCGTCCGTTCTCAAAAAAAGACAAAGAAATGGAATACAGTGTTGCTCTCTTGAAGAATACAACAGACACATGACGAACGCAGTGCGTCTTGTTTTTATCGTAACCAGATTTCATTCAGTATTCTTTTTTTTTTTTTTTTTGAAATGGTCAAAAACAGACAAAATTCTAGAACGAGTTAGTCTAGACGAATGTTTCCATCACCGAGATTTTGTACAACTGTTTCTGGTCAGTGTTCCCCTCTTCCGCTTGAGTACTTTATTGGTCAGGGCTTACCATTGTCTCGTGAGAAATTTCCTCCTTTTGATGTCTGTTTAGCCAAGAAATTCTAAAGATCTTGCCTGTAATCAATTGTCCTAAAAGGCGGCCCTGGTTCCTGTCAAGTTATTCTGGGAGCTGTTCTTCGCCCCCTCGGGACGCATGTTAAATTGTCCTTGGATACCTTTACTTGTAAGAAAATGGTCACCCACCGTGTACCCGGTGTTTTTTTGTTTATTCAAATTGTATGTTTGGTGAGCCTATCAGCAAGACCATACGAATGAAGATTTCAAATTGTTCCATCACTGCTTACATCTGTGAACAAGAGTCATGGTTGTAGTACACTACAAAGAAAGAGAGAGAGAGAGAGAGGAGGGGGTGGGATCTCTCTCTTTCTCTCCCTCTCTCTATAAATAATGAACCTTTGTCTGACACTGCACAACATGACATGATGACGAGGCACTACAGTAGAAAAAAAAAAAATTGCGCATTCACCGAGCAGCCCGGCACAATCTGATGTCCTAGGGCCCGCCCTCCCTTACGAAGCGTTCCTGATTGGGTCTGTTGATAAGTCCAATCATCAGGACTTGAGGAACTCTTCAGGTTTTCTCGAGAGAGTTCACCCATATGGGCAGGATGTACGTTCCCCACCCTCTCGCCTGAGGGATGCGTCTTTTTCAAAAGTTTACCTCAGGAGAGATGCAAACATACATCCTGGCCTATGTTAACTCTCGGGAGAGACTGGGGAGAATTTTCCAGCCCTGCGATTAGGCTGATTGCAACTGCCAATCAGGAGCGTCGTAAACTATGACGGGCCTAGACATTACAAAATGTCAGCGGTTGATGTGGGGAATCTACTTTTAGTTGATGAATGGGAAAACTGTCGGCAATCACCTATGCTTCTGGCCACTTCATAAGAATTGGGAGCTTAACTAAATAAATGTCCATCTTAGATAGAAGTTTGAAAAAAAACTCTGTACTTATCATAGCATAGTTACTGAACTTACAATCCAAACCTTTTCTTGTAAATGTCAAATTCAGGCCTACTTTTCTTACTAAATTCTACATGTAATCTGTTGTCATTGCTGTGTAAGATACGTGGAAGAATTAATTAAGAAAAGTCGCCAAGTGGTAGATCGTCCGAAATTCTGTATCTATAAGAAACGGTTAGGACTGTAAATTCAGTAACTATGCGATGATAAGCGTAGAGGTTATAAAAACTCCATCTAAACTGGACATTTGTTTGTGAGGTAGCCTAAGCACAGGGATTGCTTGCGGAACTGAAACCCAAATTCAAAGAAAGGGACTATCAACTTGGCCTATCTAATATGAAGTTGAGCTTCTAATTAATGTCAGGCAATCTGTATATTCAATTTGAGCTAAAGACTTTCAGTTGTTTTGGTAATTCAATTAGCTGCTAGTGCCTTGCCATCTTGTCATGTTGTGCAGAGAGAGAGAGAGAGAGAGAGAGAGAGAGAGAGAGAGAGAGAGAGAGAGAGAGAGAGGCCCATAGAACTTAAATTAATCTTGTTGGAGACTTGACCAAATTTACTTGTGTTAAATGCATTTGGCAAAATGTGTCCAAATTTCAATATATGTAAACGGAGTGCTGGTTGATTCATCACATGTAATTTCCTGCTTTGAAAGATAGCTGTACTGAGAGATAACGGAAAATCTTTACTAAGAATCTCAGTTATCAGTAAATCTACAGCTGTTGAACTGTTGCCTTAGTATTTGAAGGCTTCGAAACACTTTCTAATTGTCTGGCCGTTGGTAAACCATAAATTATAACATCATTGTCTTTAGACAACAAGAACATTCAATCTTTGCCATAACGGATCTTTGAAGATCATTTAGTGACATTTCTACATACTTAAGTATCTACAGAGTCCAGATTTCTCTTATTCTGGATCATATAAAGACAATAAATGTAATTTCGAGACGGAATCTAAGAAGTGAAAAGTTAGATTATAAGTTTCAGTTTGAAGCTATGAGCTAAACTGGCCAAGATCAGCCAGTGTAAGTAGTGGGGTAAAGTGATCGAGAGTCAATGTAAGTAGGGTACGAAAGTGATCGAGAGTCAGTGTAAGTAGGGTACGAAAGTAATCGAGAGTCAATGTAAGTAGGGAATTAAAGTGATCGAGTAGTGGACTAAACTGATTAAGAGGTAATATAGGTAGGGAACTAAATTGATCGAGATTTTGTGTAAGTAGGGAGCTAAAATGATCGAGAATTAATGTATGTAGGAAACTAAAGTGATCGAGAGTCAATGTAAATAGGGAACGAAAGTGATCGAGAATCAGTGTAAGTAGGGAACTAAAGTGATTGAGTGTCAGCGTAGCTAGGAAATAAAGTGATCGAGAGCCTGTGTAAGTAGGGAGCTACACTTATGGTCTAAGAAAGAGGCTTCTTAGACCAAAGCTAAACTGATCGAGAATCGGTGTAAGTAGGGAGCTAAACTGATCGAGAATCGGTGTAAGTAGTGAGCTAAGCTGATCGAGAATCGGTGGAAGCAGTGAGCTAAAGTGGTCGAGAATAATCACCGATTACTGACGTACCATTACCATCTCCACAGGCAAGGGCGCTGGCAGTCTCGTGGGTGGGTACATGTACCACCATCTGGGCGCCAGGAAGACGTTCAGGCTGATGACGGTGGCCAGCCTGCTCAGCGCCATCATCTTCTTCATCTTCCACATCTACATCGAGCACCGGAACCGCCTCCGGCTGCTGAACCGCGCCGAGGAAGGGGACGCCCTCATCGCAGACGAGGAGGAAATGATCAAGCTGACCGACCGGAAGAAGAAGGATCCCAAGAAGAGGAAGAAGTCCAGCAGGATCTGGATGAGGAGGAGCGTCATAGAAAACGGTACCGTCAAGTACAGATGGAGGGTGACGATGGTAGACGCCGACACCCAGACCGACCCAGTCGTGATCCTGGACAGCGTTCCCGTCGCTCTCCCCGAGGACTTGCCTGACGGCGTGGATGCGGGGGAGAAGTTAGGGCCCGACGATCCTGAGGGTATTAAGGTAGAAGGGGTCAGGGCAAGATGTGTAGAAAAGAAGGAGCCGGACGAGAAGGCAGAGAGCAGTAAAGAGAAAACGGAAGAGAGGTAGAGGTTGAGTAGGGGTTCCCACAGGGCCATCATCTAAGTCACTGTCATACAAATAAATAAGCAAATCTCGTCACAGCACCTTTTATGAAGGACTCGTGGACCCCCTGTGTCTCCTTCACCTCAGAGGAACTGATTCCAGATTTTGTTTCTCACGGTAGTTTATCAGTGATTTATTTATCAAGAAAACTGAATAAGGATGAGGAATTGAACATCAAGGGGCGTGAAGCCATACTGTCGAAAGATATGTGTAGCAAAATGTCACTTTTTTTTTTTTTTTTAATTTCAGACAAATGTTATCAGCATTAATACCGAAAATGTCGAGACATAAATGTTGACATTCTGATGCCTGTTATGAGCTTTGTAATTCAGGTAAATAAAAAAAACCTGGATTAGAAAATTAGATAAATTAGATTATGTTTTCCTCAGAAAATTAGATTTTATAAGCTGTATTGTATTCTTCTTTTATTAATTTTACTTACTCTGTCTTTTTTTCATTTATTCTTATTGTGCAAAAAGCGATGGTCCTAAAAGAGTACTTTATGCCTTATGTAAAGTATATATATATATATATATATATATATATATATATAAATATATATATATATATATATATATACTTATTATATATATATATGACTTCTATAGTTCCCAGAATCTACCTATCTCCAGGTGTTTAGAGATTTATTAACCCAAGAGATAGTCGAAGGGAATGTGATTATTTGATCAAGCATTCTTTTACTTCACTTCTCTATAATATTTGAAGAAGGTATAACAGAACTTTCATTTGTAATGAATAAAAAACAGACAAAACACTTTTTGTACAGTACTACGTATTTTCTAACAGGCATCGAGTCGTGGTCAGCATATAATTATTATTTTATGAATAATGAAAAATCTGCTATGGCATAATTTATGGTGTCCAGTAATGGTATTAATCTTTGTAATCAATCATGTATACTATCTAATTTGTTTTCCTTTTTTGCTTATAAAGGGGTTTAAAATTCAATGTACTTACACTGTTTTCTGAAGAGTATTACGCATTGCCCAACTGAAGCTTGGATCTCAATGACTAATTTGATAAGTTTTGGAAATTATATATGTAAATGGCTTGATAAATATTTGGAAAATATATTCAAATGGTTATTACAATTTCATGTGAATACTGTGATTGTTGTGTTTACATACATACATTTTACGAATATGTTGACTGCCAGTGCACTTGTGCATTATTCATTTTCATTGTTAAATTTGTTTAGTGTGAATTTGTCCGTTATTTCTTGTTACTGAAGCATCCTGCCTTTGCAGGATGCTAAATTGAGCCTTTCTTATTATCCCCGACTACAGATGTTTTAACATCCTAAATGTTCCTCGGAATGGATCCATTTTGATTCCCTGTAGAATTGTACATAGCATAGATATTAATATATAATTGTCGTTGCATGTTTTGTAAACCTGGGAGGGGAAACCGTTGTATATGAACTGCAATTACTCCCGACCTTCACTGCTTCCTGATTTATTAATATTAAAAACTGATTTCTAATCTCTTGGTGTTTTCTTTGCGTGGAAATGGAGCATCGACTCTCTCTCTCTCTCTCTCTCTCTCTCTCTCTCTCTCTCTCTCTCTCTCGTTCTTCCTATTATCTCAAAACTGTCTTCAATTCTCTCCTCTCCTCTCTCTTCCTCTCTACTATATTCAATAGTAATTGGAAAATATCCCCTGGATTATTCTTGTAGAATTAATTCAGGTGAACATTCTTGCACCTCTGTCGAACCTGGTATGGAACTTCTCTCTCTATCTCTCTTCTCTCTCTCTCTCTCTCTCTCTCTCTGACTATTCAATAGTATGAAAATATTTCCAGTGATTATTCATGCACATATGTGCGAGGATGAAAATCTCCTCTCTCTCTCTCTCTCTTATGATTATTCAATAGTATTGAAAATATTCAGTGATTATTTCTGCTCACCAGTGTCGAGGATGAACAACTCTCTCTCTCTCTCTCTCTCTCGCTCTCTGACTACTCAATTAGTATTGAAAATATTCCAGTGATATTCTTGCACAGTGTCGAGGATGAAACAATCTCTCTCTCTCTCTCTCTCTCTCTCTTCTCTCTCTCTCTCTCTCTCTCTCTATTCAATAGTATTGAAAATATTCCAGTGATTATTCTTGCACCAGTGTCGAGGATGAACAATCTCTCTCTCTCTCTCTCTCTCTCTCTCTCTCTCTCTGACTATTCAATAGTATTGAAAATATTCCACTGATTATTCTTGCACCAGTGTCGAGGAGGAACAATCTCTCTCTCTCTCTCTCTCTCTCTCTCTCTCTTACCTGCACCAGTGCTGAGGAAGCCAGCCTCGTTTTGTTTGGTCCCTGCCTGTGGGAACATTAAAGAAAACGGAATTGGTTATTATCAGCTAGGTAAGTCTGTAACAACAAACCTGGTAGCCTTCTCTTGCATTTCAGATTCAACGCAATTTGTGGCAAGGACATTGGAGTGAGGTATGCCCATAGAAATAAAAAGGGATAACTTCAAATAAACACCCAAGGAAATGGGTTATGTACCATCTTCATATTGGCCAGACGTGGCTGACCTATAGTTCCCCAATGGATAGAGAAAGCATCCATCCTGTGACGGCTAGCCTAGTCCTACAGATGGGTAAGCATCTGAATGAATACCTATAAAGTCTTCAGGAACTGAGACAGTGGAGACTCATGGTAATTGTAGATTAGTCGGTTTTAGTGGGATTTTGTTGTTGTATGCAGAAATTAGTCTTTTTGACGTAATATCTTATTATAGGCCTACTTAATTATTACCATTCAGTATGTATTTTTGATGCAGTAGGTCCACTGTACATTTTATAATATAATATATATTATATATATACAATATATAATATATAATATTATATATAATATTATATATATATATATTATATATGTATATTTTATATATTATATAATAAATATAGAATATCTAATAAAAGGAGCCCATAAAAACACCAAAATCGTAGAGAGAAAAGTACTATATTTCAGAGACTGCTGTCTCTCTCAGAGAGAGACAGCAGTCTCTGAAATATAGTACTTTTCTCTCTACATTTTGGTGTTTTTATGGGCTCCTTTTATTAGATGGAATTCTGTTGTTACAGAACATTTTTACCAGTCACACACATATATATTATATATATATATATATATATATATATATATATATAATATATATATATATATATATACAGAGTTGATAGGTTAAGTCAGATCTCTATTTCTTCAAAATCGAACTGTTGATAGTTATAATTGTTATAAGGTAATTGTTGATACATCACAAGTTACTTAGTTATTTTTTAACTACTATTTCATGGTTAGAACTCACAAAACGTAATGGCAGTATCACAGTCTTGCTGAATTAGAGTTCATATCTATAAAATCGGGAATTTAAGTTGGAACAATACAGTTTTGTGAACAGACGTAAAGTAACTCCTGTATTGATATAGATATTTTACAACCCACTCGCACATGCAAGCGAAGCTGTCTCCATACATGAAAATATAGGCAGATCAGCTTATGCCTATTCTCGTATCTGGGCTGGATTACCCGTAGACTTATGCTCACACCTAAAAAGAGAGAGAGAGACTGGCCCTCTACCGGGGATATCTATAATTATTCGCTCCTAACCTCGACTGTGTAGATTATAGACAGGAAAAAATTATTATTATATGAATTTACATTGCATTAAATCGCTGGCTATAAATCCTGACATAGTTATCACTTATCTGTTCTCATTTTTAAGAACCAACAACCGCTAACGGTTCTCCAGTTGAGACAAACCGGATGGCTGGTTCTCCCTTCCTTCCGCTGACCCTCCCTACTCTCAGCAATAACGCTGCCAAAACGGAACTCGCGTGCTTATTATTTACTTTTAATGTATGACATGACGGCATATTTTTTTATTGCCGGGATCTATTATTACGGTTTACCATGGATATCGGCCTTGCACGGTCAATACCACCGACATCCTTGAGCTGTGAATTTGGAATAATGGTTCAAGACAAATGTAATGGTTTTGTATTAATTTACACACACACAATATATATATATATATATATATATATATATATATATATAGTGTGTGGTTCAGCAGCTGAATTGTGAAAGTGGCTGTGCTGAAAAGTCCCACAATGCTCGCCACCACATTTATCTACAATGAAGCCTCATCAGCAACACGTAGGACCCTCTTAACATCCTATGCCATTCACCTCTATCTTGCTTGAGCTCTCTCACTTCCTGGATGTTGACTACTCTCTTAATATGTGGTTATTTGCAAATGAATGAGGAATATGTATCAACAACCTACTTGCACTCATCCTCCTTTGCTGACTCAAATCACGTGGGGCATAGTACTAGCAGAATGGTATGAACTTCCATTATACAGGGAAGGTACGATTGCCATTGATTGGCCTTATGTAGTGAGCAGCCTCTTATGTCTTTAAGGGGAAATTCCTTCTTCGCTGAGTTAACAGACCTTTCCTAGGCGCATCTCTGCATTGACGATAATTAAATCCCGAAACCAATGGCACTTCACCCCAACAATTAGTACTACCACGTACTACTTCTGTGGTAGCGGTAGAACAGCCCACAGGAAGGAGATCGGCCTATCATCTGTGGTTGCCATTGGCCTTAGGTAAATAGGTTTAGCTACCATGCAGGTAGCATTTTCTCCCAAAGGGTTCACGGACCTCTACTTGGAACACATTTGCCTTGGGATATAGTTCATTAGAAATCTAAGCATAGTCACTTCCTAGGACGGCAGTGCCCACTTAAAATAAAAACTGTTCAATATCACTATGGTAACAGTCTGATTTAATTGATCTAACCATGAATATATATATATACATACATACATATATATATATATATAGATATATAATATATAATATATATATATATATGTGTGTGTGTGTGTGTGTGTGTGTGTGTGTATTCTTCATCTTTAATATGTCTTTGAAAACTAAAGGCGAAACCGGTCAGGATTAGTACACTTTTAAGTTTTCCCTGTGGTACTTTGCATGCATATAGACCTATATATATATATATATATATATATATATATATTATATATAATTATATATATATATATATATAATCAGCAGTAGTTCTCAGATCTTTCGACTTTCCACGAATAGTCCGCTATAGCTTGCCAAAGATAGCCGCGAGCTTTGACCGCGAAGTGTCACAGCATGATCAAATAAAACACCGTTGCTTATCGGCCTAAAGTCATGCCGTTTGCAAAATGGATAAAGCACCCCTTGGACTACTTTCTCTCCCTCCCTCCCTCGCTCTCTCTCACGGAGTAACCAACAACCTTATCTCCTTGCTTGAGGGTAAACGAATGAGCCCCCTCATTGTTTTTTTTTTTAATGTTGTCACCTTCACTTGTTCTACCACCAGTCGTTCTGTAGAATCGTAACACCAGTCACCTCACCCAAGCTCCATGCTGTTCCTGTCTCCTTGTCCCTCTACTCGAGAACGTTCTGCTCCTGCAAGCGGAAGGTAAAATTTCGTCAGATTATATGTGTATGTGCGTGTTTGCATAATTATAATAATCACAATGTGCGTATGTATTCAAAGATATTTTCATTTGCAGATACACATGTGGACAGTGTATACCCGCAAAGCAACTGTTAATGGCAGTGATTTTAATGGTGCGAAAAAATCATATGCAGCACTTTTTGTCTTCACTTTTACGCTTTCAAATATTCATTCATGAAAATGTCACTCTAGCGGCGCTGTCAGGATCTGTAAAGTAAGATGGAATTCTAAAGAAATAAAGTTCCTAAAGAGTATAAATGCTTGAAGGAAAAATGAAAAAATATATGATATGAAGTAGTTAACGGGATCTCTTACACTGGGAATTTATTCTGAATAATTGGAGACCTAATAGTAGGCCTATGAAGGAAAAATTCACCAAAGAAGCAACGAGCAATGGCAGCTTCGTCGTTATTTACCGTTTCCCAATTAATGCTGACTCATCGGATCCACAAATGGAAGTGCACATGTTGAAGTCAACGATAATTTTAGAGCTGGGGTTAACGTGTGGTATCTTATCCATCTTCATTTGGGCATTTCCCAGCCATGTACCAAACTACCAATTTGTTTATGTGATCCAGACGTTATTTTCACCTCACTGAGTGAACAGGATCTGGCTATAAGAGCATGATGGTTATAGTAACGAAAACTCCATACAAATTGTACCATGAGTCACCTCTCAGCAACCGGTAACTACAGTTAACCTGCAACGTTGAGCAACTTTCTTATTCGTACGTTGTCCAATATTTCTTTTCCCTCAGAATCTTATAATAACCTTTCTTCCTCTGGGAGGTGTGTATATCGCTTCCTTCTTGGCGAAGCCCTTCCTGTTTGCTTGAGCATTCATTTAGTTCTTACTTCTAGTATGTGTTTCTTTCGAGAGCCGTTGTGTGTGTGTTTGTGTGTACTCGTTCGTAAAAACTAGACTCGCAAGCAAGACTTCGATCTTTTATACTCCTTCCCCTGCTTCTTCTCTTCTTCTTCTTCTTCTTCTTCTTCTTGTTGAGTTGCCTTCGGTTGTGAGTCACCATCCTGGAATCCTCCTGCTCTCGCCTCCGGCATTCAGGTAGGAGGAGGGAGGCAGCATCCTCGCCTGGGATGGATACGGGAGGGAGATGATGAGAAAAGACCAGGACTAGAGGTGTGAAAATCTAGAGAATTTGTGGGGCGCTATTACCATGTAATTTTACGTGCTCGTATATTCACGTCCCTAGCATAATTTTGCTATTAATATTAATGGCATATAATACGACTTTTGTTTATAAAGCTAGCAATTCATTTGAATTCTATAAAACTGATTAAATAAAGTGATAGAATAACTACTGATAGCTGTACAGCTGAATGTCGTAAACATGGCTAAACCTTGAAAAGACAAAGAGAAAATAAAACATTCAAGTCAGATACTGTCTGAGCGGGAGAGAAACAGGGCGACCAGATGGACTATTACAGCATTGGGAGTCGAAATATTCTTTGAATACCACTGTAAGAGAAAGAGAGAGAAGAGAGAGAGAGAGAGAGAGAGAGAGAGAGAGAGAGGAGAGAATCCCGTGTTGTAAAATACTCATTCCCAGCTTCAGTTTCCTCATTAGTTTTTAAATTAAACCGAAATTTGAATCTCCACGGAGGCGTTTACTGTTAGAGTGACGAGATGGGAAGGGGATGGGGAGGTGGGGTTGGCGGGTGGAAAGCTGAGAGGAGGCAGTTGCTGCATTGTCGGCTTTCAAAATGACGTCACGGCACCCTACTGGTCTACAAACTTGGGAAAGTTAAAACTTACGTCATCCCTTAAACAAAATGCACGCTTCAAGGCTCAGTCCAGGGCTCTCTATACAGATTCATTTCTCTCACTGTTTTTCTCATGCCTTTGTGCTTCTTTCATTTGTAACGAAAGTGTCTTTTTTTTTCTTTCTTTCTTTTAACGTGGTACTTCCCAAGGTCTAGTATATTAGACCTTGGTACTACCTACGACAACAGCAGGAGAAGCGTCGCTTACGTTCGTGTTGTCATGATGCGGGGGTGGTGAGGATTTTGCTCCTGATATAGGAAACGGCCATAAGAAAGGAATACAAAGCAGATACCCTCTCATTTTTAATCGATAAAGTATGGCGGTTAATTATAAACAGAAAAGTGCTTTAAAAAAGAGAGAGAGAGAGAGAGAGAGAGAGAGAGAGAGAGAGAGAGAGAGAGAGAGAGAGAATGGTTAATCAAGTTGTTCACTCAAAGATACTTACTTGTACAAGGATTAATTAATTTACGGTAGAGACGAGTTCATTATGTCATTGGTTCACAGTCCTCATCCGTGGCCAGTAATGATGTGGACTACGAGTAACTTTGGATCGAAGGGACTATATTAAGTAAATTCAGGCCTACAGCTAATCGTGAATCATTACGATCTATAAAGATTAGGTACTTAACACACCAGCAAATATCCAAGTATGTCTAATGGACACATAGTTCATACGCGCAGAGGCAGAGGCGCGCGTAAATAAATAAAATCATAGCGTGACTGCTGTCTTATTATAGTGGGTCCTGGACTGACCCTGCCACCCCAAGGTTACGCCCTCAACCGGTCCTGAAAGACTATAGTTGCTAGGAACAGTGGAGCTGAAATGTACACAAGTGTGCAACTTCATCCCTGCAATATTCTTTCCCTGATCTGTAAAAAATATATATATTATATATATATATATTTATATATTTACAGTAAATATACGTACAAAGGGGAACATCAGTGATTCAAAAACTAGAAATTAAATGTTATTTTTTGTCCATCTGTCATATAAATGTTGCGTATTCTCAGTATGAATATCCAATACTGGAAATTATTTTTGGCGACAACATACATCATATGGCGATAACACATAGCTCATCATGGAAAATAATTCTTAGAACTCCTATATAGAATATTTATTATATAATAATATGTATGTCTAGTTTTCAGATTCTCTGTAGTACTACTATAAGCAAACTCTTGTTTCTTTCATTTTACAGCTAATGGAAGCGTAAACATTCTTAAATACAATCATATGTGAGAAAAAAAAAAAAAACAAAAGTAGGACCCAGAGCCGTTGTCGTAAGGTTAGATAAGGCAGTCTGTTTCTCTGATAATGTGGAGTTGTCGACGTTATATACGTGGAGAGAATCGTCAATGGGTGGTGCGGAGTTGTTAGGTCAGGTAAGGGGGGTTGGTGAGTGGGGGGAGGGGCCCGGTTTCACGGAGTCCACTCCCCGGCAGAGTCTAGCATAAACCCCCTGAGGGAAGGCCACGGGAAGCGGCTGTCGGCTGATTTTAAAGATAGGACCTTTTAAAGGGCGTGAGGCAACTGGTTGTAACCGAAATGAGAATGCGTCAGACGAAAAAAAAAAAATACATTAATAGGCTGATAAAATGAATGCGCCGGCACACTCGTACTGTTAATAGCATTAAATCAGTATCTTTTAATGGCTTTCCTTTGTTCGTCCTTGAGTGAAAGTGCGGCCGTTGTCTCATAGCTGTTTATTTCCAATCTTTTTTTTCCTTTTCATGGAAGTAGCTGTCATCACTTTTTTTCTGTAGAGAAAATTGATACACAAGAAAATGCCGGGTTTCATGTTTCATCCTACCAGCACTGATGACGCCGACTGCGTTGCCAGGCAAAAGATCCGCGCGCTCGCTGGAACGATCGTGCCTAATAACCTTGGCAACTCTTTTCCAAGTTTTTCCACGCAAGTGCCTTGCTTACGACTAACAAAGGCAGGCGTCCTGTCATCTCATCTTATTTGAAATTCGAGCTACGTAAGACGTAAAATGCGGTCAACTCGCCTTCGGTTACCTTTCATCGGCCACATTCGTCCAACAGCAGCATGGAATGCTGGAAGTTCGAATGGTACGACACCCTCCGTCGCGCGTTCCCGGCAACGTACAGGTTTTGCCTCAGGGTGTTTACGTCACATAAAACTTGCCAGACGTGCTTGTGACGCCGCCGTGGTGTGATCTGCTCGCTCGTTCGTGCCCGACACTTTCCACGTGAGTAAATTAATCGGCATCAAATCACGTTGAATGATTGAGTGAAGACACAAGAAGTACGATTTACCTGGATATTCATGCTGAAGTGATTACACTTGTGCGAATTTAAGTAAAGTGTATATACGTAAAAGTTCGGTGGGAGGTGTGGCAGAACATCTGTGTATAAACGTCCAGGTGTAGAGTTGAATGGTTGCCCTGTTCCGGTGGAAATCGATTAATTAATGGTATGGAGGTGCATATTCGTTAAGTGGTTGCATATTAAACCGTATTGATCGTTTCTTGACCGAATAACGACGTTAGTTTCGAGGGTGTGTTGCATTTCACGTGAGCACTTTGATGGGAGTTTAGTACCTGAAGAGGAAGTGGCCTCCCGTGTATTGTGTGCTCTTAAAGATTTTTTTTAATGATGTATTATTGTTTTTTTTTATTGTTTCGCGAATTTCCATAATTTTAAAAGTGCATGTGAGTTGTTATGATTAATCAACCTGTCGATGTATACGGCATTCGATAAGGCTCGTAAATTAATGCAGAAAGGCATCGTTATGCCAGAACTTACCTAGTCAGTGACCTGCGGATACTAAACTTTCGTAAGATTCTCTCTCTCTCTCTCTCTCTCTCTCTCTCTCTCTCTCTCTCTCTGTTAACGCAGTATTAAATGTGTAACACCGATAGTCGCCACGTGATATCGTAGTAAATGACTGCGATCCTAGAAGAAAGTAACAAATAGGCCTATTGATTTCCGTGACAGGTGATGTCGTGTCAAGCACTCCTTGCTCATAGGTTGTGTGGAGTCCGGAAGTTATCTGGAGAATATTGAATATTTACAGCAATCGTATTTGGTTTAAGATAGGTATTGGACAAGGATAGGAACTGTGATAGCAGTATATAGAAGTTTGTCACTCGGCCTATGCTTGTGTAATTTTTATAATTATTAGTACTGTCCCAAATGTCCCGTAATATCGAATTCATTTGCTATGGAAATATCATATTCGAAATGTAAAATGAATCCGAGATTGGACGTATTATTGTTGCATAATATGTTTGTATATGCGTATACACAAGATAGATAAAGGTATAAGCCACGAAGGAAAGTGAAACACTGGAGTAGCTAAAAGATCTTTCGACTCAACGTCCTGCTAAGTAAAGGACGTTGAGTCGAAAGATCTTGCAGTTACTACAGTGTTTCACTTTCCGTCGTGGCTTATAATACCTTTATTTCTGCATTTATCACGTTCCAAACTTCCGTGATTCAGTTATACATATATAAGATAGGTTGATTATTTTTCCCCTCGGGAGGATCCGAGCTTTAAAGGCACCGCCGCCATCTGGTTTCATATAGGAGGCCGTTGGGAGTGATGTTGCTAGGCCCGCGGAGTAGTACAGCGTCTTCATATATGTTTGATAGTTGTCTGAAATAGGTGACTTAAAGTCTCTTATTACCTAGTTGATCTTCTAACATGGCGCCGTCATAGAGATGGGTCAGCGCCAAGTTGCAATCGACTGGGAGAGGGGAAGGGGAGGGGGGAAGCGATCTGGATGTTGTGGCGCCACTCATATGGCTATCAAGATGGAAAAATGCTCTCTCTCTCTCTCTCTCTCTCTCTCTCTCTCTCTCTCTCTCTCTCTCTCTCAGGACGTGCATGCCTTAATCGGGAGTAGACTATATAGCGCTTTGCAAAACAATTTCTCCTCATGAGTTGGTGTTTGGAATTTGTACCAGCCCGGATATAGTCCTGGAGCGTTGGCATAAGTCATGTTTATGGAAACATCTCGGGGGTTAACATACCAATTACAAATGTGGCCTCCATTGCGCGAGAACATTTGGCCAGGATATACTTTTTCGGGAAAAAATTATAACCATTTCCATTTAAGTCTTGTCGCGTGATGTCGTTCGTGAGCCCCTCATTTTTTTATTTATTATTTTTTTTTTCTTTGGTACAGGAAATTCCACAGCCCTTGCCATGAAAGGAAAACCTGCCTGAATTTCACGTTTTATTTATGAAAAGCGATCTCGTCGTCTGGAGCTCCCAGAGGAATTTAATTTTGTTTACTATTTTATGTCATATATCACGACCTATATCACTCTTGCGTTTGTTTATATAAATTTTAAATAGGGCAACCCTTCAAGAGCCAACTGTAGTACGGCTTGCGAACAAAAGTTCAGGTGGAAAGATAAATTATTCAATGACATGAAGGAAAAAGGTTTAAGAGAACAAAATGTACAGGACAGAGGAAGATGGAGTAGGCTGACTAGAAACAGCGACCCCATATAGAAATGGGAAAAGCTGAAGGTAAAGAAGATATATATATATATATATATATATATATTTATATATATATATATATATATATATACACATACATATAATGCCATATGCCTTTTTCCTCTGGTGGTAGTAGTGCAGAATAGTTTTCAATTGCTGGCTATACCTTAAGCCGTTCTATATCAAACCTGTCCGAGGAACACACACGATATACAGGTTTTGAACCTTAGCACATGTGAAGTGTCACATTGGCCACACCCCAACCTTTTACTTGGTATCCTTAGTTTGCATTCCTTTGGGTCTGTCGCAGGAAGATTTGGGTTCCTAATGAGTTGATATATTTGGCTGGCCGGCCTTGAAGCGTGCCGTCTCATATAGAACAGCTGAACAGAAATTCCTAGCAGTTTGGGGTGGGTTGGGATGCGACATAGGACTAATTGTTATCGTAAGACATCTAGAGTTTTACTGTGTTTGGCTAGAGCGTTTGCGTGTTTTTTTAGTACCTTGATATGTATAATTATATGTATGTATGGGTATAAACTATAAACAACCACACACACAAAACACGCTGATCTACGAGAAACCTGATGTCAAACAAACCATGCAATTCAGTGGTGTGACCTTAGCTCACGGCCTACTTACAAGCACGGCGATTCTTTCCAAGAAGAGGTCAGTCATATGACAAGTTGCGGAATCATTGGTGATCACATGACCGGAGTCAGTTGTATTATGCCCGGCTGCTTAAGTCTAGTTAATTGTCTGTTGTTCAAGGTGTTCCTCAGCCAAGTGTCAATGAGGTGAAAAGCGAACTGGTCGGTCGTTCTAAATGATCGTGTGAATATATTTGTTCGGAGTTCTTAAGTATTCGACGATATTACCCGTTTTGAAATACATGACAACGACTCATGGAATGCTGCATATTGCAGTGTGTGACTTCGTACCTCTATGTTTCCATCTATTCCCAGATCTTTGTGATACAAGGTCCTTAGTATCATATAGTCATAATTGCTGTTTTGATGTTTATTTACGCATTCAATGTTGTTAATGACGGACCCATTACATGATGAAATGGTTGAAGTGAGGTTGCTTTAATAATGAAAGGATGTTTTTGTTGGTTTTTGTTAAGTCATCCGCGTGATAGCACGGGTTCTTGTTCTAGGTCAGCCCATACAATGAAACTGTGGTAGACTTGATGAAGTTTTGGTAAAAACATAGGCATAAGTGGATCAAGTTTGTGTTGAGATGGTTTGGTTGTGTCGAAAGAATGGGAAATGGTACTAATGTACGAGAAGGAGAGAGAGATACATCGTAGGGTTCGAGTTGCAGAACGGAATACGCTCGATATCTTAGACATCGGTCTAGGGTTTTAGTGCCACCAAGTTAGGGGAACTTGTTGATAGTGAGAGCATGCGTGTTCTCATATGGGGGTTGTTGTGTATTCATAATGTTTCAGACTTGCTGAGAAGAAGTGTGTGAGATCGCATACGTACACGATAAGGCAAGGTGCTTTATCAGACGAGCATCCAAACAGGCTTTTATGCATCTCCCATAAAAGTCGTTTTTAGTTAAGTGCCCTTTTGAGTTCCCGCCCATTCACCCTTGCCATGCGGCCCTGAAAGCACCTCCCCTGTGACCCAGAATGCATATGCAAGGGCAGTGCAACGATCCTTAGGATATCCATCCAGCCGTTTGTCTGCATTCTCTTTTTATGCAGTCTCTCTCTCTCTCTCTCTCTCTCTCTCTCTCTCTCTCTCTCTGTTGGCTTCTGAGTCTACATCTTTAAAAATACAACGTATATGGTGCTAGTGCGTTGTGCCGTGTATGCAGGCGACCTTAGGACTTGTTCACACATACAAAAATCTCTCTCTCTCTCTCTCTCTCTCTCTCTCTCTCTCTCTCTCTCAGGCGAACCATTCAAGATGCCGTGCCATGTGTCCACGCACAATTGAATGCACCGTAGTCAGCTGTTAAATGAAGGCTCAGTCGGAAAAGCTGAACTGTTCTAAAGCGTCCCGCTATCGAAGATGTCTTACACCGGTTACATTTTTTTTTTTTTTTTTTTTTTGTCAGGTGGTGAGACAAGGAAGTCATCTCTCCGACTTCCTGTAATTGGAGCCGCCAGTTTATCCGTATTTTCGTATCATTGCCATAGGATTATTTTAACTGGGTACTTCATAATCGTGTGCTATCCGACTGTCATATCTGCTTTAGAAGAAGTGTTTAAATAGGGTAACGTACGCTATTCTCTTCTCGCGCGTTTAGGTAAATAATGTACTTTAGTTTGATTTTGTTAATGGCTCATGTATTTCTCCGGTTAGTTCGAATAAATATTCTTGCATTAAGTATGATTAAATAAATTTAGACAGTAAAAACAAGTCACACTCGCTTTGTTAAACGAACTTTTACTGTTAGCTGTTCTGAGTTCAATGTGTTCAGCCAATTGCTGGTTTTTATCCATTTATAATATTAACAAGATTTCTAGTTTTCAAGTGTTTGCAGATTGTGTGCTCTATACAGTATACGAACATCACTTGCATTTCTTTACTATTAATTGCTCTCATAATAATACTGACAAATACAAGGGCTGTTCGTATTTCTGGCCTTAATAGGTTAACTATACAGAAAGCAAAACTTATCTTTCACGAAAAGGAATTCCTGACACATCTCTAAACAGTTAATATCATTCTTAAAGGACAAACACCCGCGCGCGGGTAAACAAACTGAGCTAAGATCGGCTTACGGTAAAAGTTCGACTTGTTTTTGCTACCTAAATGTATCGTGCATAATGCAAAATGATTTTCTCGAATTACCTAGAATCAAAAAAAAAAAAAAAAAACTTAACCTAGCTTCACACACACCACCATTCACCCCTATGATGCGTGCATTCTCTCTCTCTCTCTCTCTCTCTCCCTGGGTGTTAAGGCCCTTTCTTTGCAATACGTCTGTCACCCACCCCCCCCCCCCCCCTTTCTTTTCTGCCCTGCACACGATATCTCCTTGGATGGACTAACAAGTCTTTGAGACATCCTAATCCTTATAACTTCTTCAATATACATTCTCTGGACCATCCCATTCTTTTCACACAACTGAACCTTCTCAAAATACACTGCTGCATCTGTTATGTTTATGTCCTCACGTATGTGGGATTTTTTTTTTTTCCAACGTTAGCCTAACAGAAGGCTGGCCAAAGTAATCACAAGGCGGAGTGCGATATTCATAATGAAACTTCTTAATCTTGGGGGTAAATCGTTTTCGCACATGTAGATATATGTATGTATGTATATATATATATATATATATATATATATATATATATATATATATATATATATATATTAGCCAAGGCCACAGGAAAAATAAAAGCCTCCGCTAAATATATTGTCACTTGCTATTTAGTGACATAAGCATATATATATATATATATTATATATATATATATATATATAATATACTACTACATATAACAATACACACATACATACATAACATACATACATAACATACATACATATACTATTTCGTCCAATAAAACAGACGGTTTAGATTCCATATTTTTTAATTTCCAAAGTACTACAATCTATCGAAGACACACGATCTATATATATATATATATATATATATATATATATATAGTATATATTATGTATATATATATATATATATATATATATATATATATATACGCGTCATACATATACTTGTATATATATTACAAGGTGTGCATATAGTGTTGTTACAGATTGCAAAGTAGACCTGTTACTGGCCAGGCGAGTGACTTGAATCTTAATTGGGTTTATCAGGAGTTGATAAGTAAAAGCAATAAGTCTGATCAGATCGCCGGCTTGTGTTTGCTTAACTGTATGTCGGAGAACAGATACGTCGAGGGTCAGATTTAACCCCTGGGAGAAGTGAAAGTGGATTGCGGATAATATCAGTCGAGAAAAATCGAGCTTGTTTTGGTACATTATTGCCTAAAAGGCTTCGGGCAGAATCGACGAAGGGGAGTATAATAATAACCTTTGTTTTCAACTTTTTTAGAAACGATTTAATCTTTTGAATGAACTGAATGAATAATTAATTGGGTGGTTGACAAGCTGTGAATGAGTAGCAGTATTAAGAATGTATCATAATATATATATATATATATATATATATATATATATATATATATATATGGATTCTCATTGGTCATATATTTATGTGGATCCCTGGAATATAGTGGTTAAGACACTCGACACCCCAGGGTATGTTGTGGGTGTGAATCTTAGGGAAGGGTGGTCACTTTATTACTACACATTCTGCATAGTAATGTATTGCCGTAAGTAGTAAAGTAGATTATATAAAGTATATACAAGTGTATATATATGGATATGCAGTACACGCTCAGATCAAGTCCTGCATATGCACTTGTTTCGGTGTGGCATTTGATAGCAGATTTGACATGAATCCTCTTTGGCCCTGGGAAGGTTTCCAGTATTTGTTCTGTGGACCTTCCGGCTTTAATATAGGGGGACTGACTGTTGCTTAGTTTAGAAGTGTCCTTTTTTGTTCACGCCACTCTTCCGTACCTTTTTTTTTTTTTTTTTTTTTTTCGTGTCAATAACTTGATAAATATCTTCTTCTCTCTCTCTCTCTCTCTCTCTCTCTCTCTCTCTCTCTCTCTCTCTCTCTCTCTCTCTCTGTTTCAAATATCCACAAGAGTCGACAGCTCGACCGCGAATAGCGATGCGATAAAGGATGCAAATGATTTTCCAGTGACTGGAAAAATATCCTTCGCGTCGTAGGACTAGAAATGGGGCGTATGAATATCTTGCATTTAATGCGCTGCTGACGCCGCTCGACGACGCTGGTGGTGGTGGTGATAGCTTAAAACGGGATAGTGGGAGTGTATGTATGTATGAATTTTTATCACTTCACCTGGTCGGAAAAGACGTTCCTGAAGTCTTGGTTCGAATTCACGAGAGGATGAAATATTATCCATAAAAAAAAATTCTGCTTCTGTTAACTAATTGAAAATATATTCATTCTGAGGTAGAGCGAGTTGGATATTGAAGGCCGTTTGTAGCTTAATGCTTTATATATACTATATATTATATATATATATATATTATATATATATATATATATATATTCATCGAGCTACAAATGCTCTTAATATCCAATTCGCTCTACCTCGGAATTAATATATTTTCATATATCGAAGGGACATTTTTTAGTTGATAATTTCGTCCTCTCGTGGGTTCGAACCACCGCGCTCAAGAAGCTGAGGAGAAATCAGGACTTCTAGTGACATTTGTAGCTCGATGAATGTATATGAATCACTGGGATGTGATAAAAAATTCATAACATATATATATATATTATATATATATATATATATATATATATATATATATTATAATATATATATATATATTGTGTGTGTACTATATAACCACAGTGGCTGCTTAACTTTTCTACTACGCACTTTCCAACAAAAAATCCTTGTTACTACTAAGCATAGATCCAAGTGAAGTCATTCTGATGCCGCACGGTATTCGAACTCTAATCTGGAACTTAAGAACGAGGGAACGTTTACCTATCTTGGGCGGGTGAATAAACGTTACCCTGGTTCAATCTTACCCAAACCCTTGAGTTGGGATATATTCATTTCTGTCTTCGAGCCTTAGTAGTGACAAACGTTTGCAAAGTGCGAAGAAAAAGAGAAGTGAAAAGGCTAATGTGATGATTAAATTTACCTACGTATCTGGTTAAAAGTGACCAGTAGTTGAGTCTAATATATGCGCAAACGTGTAAAGTTTATGTTTTTAGGCGCCGCTGTATTCAGTATACAACGCGCTCTTACGGAAGCACGAATATATAGGTGAGCAAGTGTGTGGTTTGTTTAGGCCTAAGGAGTTTGTTGACAACTTAATTACCTGATCAGGTTTCATCAAATAGGTAAAAAAAGGATGATCAGCGAAGAAAACGTTGAATGTTTTTGGAAGCAGAGAGAGAGAGAGAGAGAGAGAGAGAGAGAGAGAGAGAGAGAGAGAGAGAGAGAGAGAGAGAGAGAGAGAGAGAGAGAGAGAGAGAACGAAATTAGTTATGAATTGCAATATGTTCCGTTTACCTGTAATATTTTTACTGATGTTAATGACCGTAGCGTGTAATTTATTACGAACATTGTGTATTTTTCTGGATAATTTTGCTAGCACTCATTTTGTGAAAAGATGTGCTGTTTAACAACATCACGTCTGGCACATTTTGGTCAGGATTCAGTGTTAGTAGGGCTGAATGGAGGACCTTGTTTAAGGTCCCAGATTTTTTTCAATTCGCCCAAGATCCATATCTGTATGGATCATGCATTCACTAGCATACATTCGCGCTGTGGTCCAACGTTGGTACGCTGTCTCACGGTCAAATTAGACATTTTAGACGTTGGCTTAAGATATTTGCCCAATTTCTGGGTTACAAAATACGTCGTACTCCGTGCCATTTCAGAGGAACATTTGCTAACTTATCTTTTTTTCTTCTTCTTAATAATAATAATAATAATCTGTGACCAAATATCCATCGACTTTTGAAAACACGTCATTGAGATTTAATGCTGAATGGTAACATTTTTCTTTTGAAGACGGACGATCTTAAGGCAATATTGGATCTGGATATCTGAACTTTGCACGTGTGTGTGTATGTGTGTGTGTGTGTGTTTGTGTGTCTTAAGATAACGCAATCATTTTGAAAGGTTGGAAGATGACAGGTTGAGGAGCCGAGTACAAAATAATGAAGTCCCGTATATTGAGATTTGTAGGAGAGGAAGTCATGTAAAGGGTTGAAAGATCGAGTGGATACATTTGAGAAGAGTAGGGGCGTCAGCATCAAGAAAGCAAGATTGCATTGCAAGAGAGAAATGCATGGTGCACTGGCGGGAGGGGTGAGCAGTATGCGTAAGTGTATGAAGTAGTCAGTACAGTATAGTGAAAGTTTTCTGCATTACAGGGTTCATCCGCAATTCAGCAGATTGAATTTTTTTACGTTTTCGTGTTGATTCACCACCTGTTAGGATAATTTATATATATATATATATATATATATATATATATATATGATATATATATATATATATATACGCACACGTTTCAGTTACAAGCAATACGCTGAGGTATTCTTTGCTCTCCGGAAATGCCAAAGAGATAAGTAACGATGAATGCCATTGCAGTTCTCTCTTACTACTTTCACTGCCGCTGATAACCGGTTGTAGAAAATTGAACTTACGTTATTGTTTCTGTGCTAATGAATTTAAACTATATATACTATATATATACACAAACTGTATATGTGTATATATATAGTTTATATATATATATATATATAATATATACATATATATATACACAAACACAATATATTAAATATATATATATATCATAATATATATATATATATATATATATATATGATAAAATAATATATATTTAATCATTATATTCACTGCTTGATAAGGGTGGATGCGAGAGTCCACCGAAATATAGTCTTAGCTTTAAACCAGTGTGTTTTAATGGACCTTTTATACTTGAGACGTATCCTGTTTTAACAGAAGAATAATTGTGTGTGCGTGTGTAGTATTGTGACATTGGTACCCGGCGATTTCCATCGCCTGCGTATGTATTTATCTACATAAGCACGATGCTTGCAGGAAAAGCAAGCATGCACATGTTGCAAAGTCCAGTTTAGTAAAGGTTGTACAGAATAACATAGCTCTCCAGAAATTCTAAACAACCTCATCCAGATACCACAAATGTGATGTGTGTCACAGTCCTGATTTCAAAGGCGACGCAGCTGCTCGTAAACGGCAGGTGTGTTTTAGCAGATGTTCCGCTTTGCGATGATGATGAGACGATGCACGGTGGCTGCTGTCTCCGGGTACGTGGGGGTGGGGCGGGGAGGGATGTTTTATTACCCCCCACCCTCCTCTTCTCACCTTCATAGTCCTTCGTCGTTGCTGATGTGGTCATAATGAGGCTGACGCGAATTTGAAAGGAATT
>NC_087212.1:10430251-10440251 GCF_015104395.2 Macrobrachium nipponense
TTTTTCAAATAACTTAGCACTTGGTTCCGTTAATTTATCATCATGTCGCTCTACTGCACTAATCCAGGTACCTTTCACTATTTTAAGTTTACATCCTAAGAACTGATAATCTGGAAATTTAGATGCCACATAACCTCCAATATATCGAAGGCCCTCTTCGTCTGCAACATTCTCTAAAGTTATTTCATGAAATTCATTTTCAAAGTTTTCTGAATCTTCTTCTGGCATCTTCTCATCTTCAGTAGAGGCAAACACCATTGCAGAAATCATAAGCTCTCTTTCAAGATCGGTTTCATTTGAATCATTATTTTCACAACTTTTCTCTTGACTGAACATTCCTTCCGACATATTTGAAGAATCGCACTCCTTCATCGAGTTACAATTTTCACCAGTTATAGAGTTTATTTTGCAAAGTCCGACATATTTGAAGAATCGCACTCCTTCATCGAGTTACAATTTTCTCCAGTTATAGAGTTTATTTTGCCAAGTAAATATGACCTTATTCTGTGTTTGACTTCATTTGGCGTTAGATGATCATAAGTTGCACCCATTTGTCTAAGACAGCCAAACATGTTTTCCAGTCCATCTTGGTTAAGTCTGGAGGTAATTATGTATGATACATCATATTTACTTTTATACATATGCAACCTTGGCAAGGATTTGCATGACACAATAAGTCCCTTTTGGAACTGATAGATCTTATTACTTTTGCAAACTCGTATTGTTTCAGCAGTACACTTCATATTGTCAAGGATTTTATTCTGTACCGTCAGTTGCATCCCATAAGTATTTATAGATTTTTTTCTGTCATAAGGTACCCTTGAATTGAACACATCAAACCAGGAGTCGGCAAGCTTTATAAAGTCCCATGTACTTTTCCAGGACATGCTCGTCAAAAGTCCCTGACTTCTATAAAAATCTAAAGCTTTAGATGTTGTTTCCGAAAGAAGCTGCACTGCTTTCCTCATATTCATACGTCTGAATTTCATTGCTGGGGCTCGCGATCCAAGAAGTTCCTGCTGCAGGTCTCTTTTATATGCATTTTCTTCAAAATGTTTACTGCATATGCGATGAGCAGTAGGGTTAAAGTAGTCCTTTCTATTATAACGATAACCCATTTCCGTCTTGTTTCCTCATCACGAGGGAATCGGAAAAAGGATACCTCCTCTTTTTTTCTACTATTTGAATAACAACCAAACACGGTGCAGTTGTTTGGCATTATTTAAATAATAATTTAGATTATATAAAAAATCAAAACTATGGTTGTATTCGAAGAATGTAAAACTAAATCAATACAGAGATGACTGAAGTGACCTGTGATATACATTTGAATGAAACAGTAGCTGAGTGAGTGACTTCTCGCCCTGACCTCCAGGTGATGCGGCTCCTGGGGGGATAAGCCGCAACCCCCTACAAATGACTCTACCTGACCATTCTATATCATTCTATATACCTTGGCAGTAGCAGTAACCGCTTTGCTATATGTTTTTGTATACGTCGGATCTTTGAAGATGGCCAGTGTTGGTTTTGTCCAGTACTCGGGTGGGTGACAGGTAATGTGCTTGCAACTTCGCCATAGCAAATGTCGGAGAGAAATTATATATATATATTATATATATATATATATAATATATATATATATATATATATATATATATATATATAATATATATGGTATATAACTTATTTTTATAAGATAGGACGTTTTAGCTTTAGATTCAGTCATATTGAATCAATTATACGAGTAATGTGAATGTATATGTACAGAAGTCTTGGCTATTATATATATATATATATATATATATATATATATATATACATATATATATATAGATATATATATTATATATATTGTGTGTGTGTGTAACGTAATGTAATGTCAGGTCAGATCAGTCAGTTTCAATCACGCAGAAGTATGTTTGAAGTTCTCCATATAAATACAATTGTTCAAAAGACCGTTAACCTTTTACCAGACATTAATGCAGACTTGGGTTGCATTCCAGAAAGCACTTTACAAGCATTAAATTGCTTCACTTGCAGTGAAGACTTAGTGTTGAGCGTCGAACATTCTCGTGAGAGACGGAAGTATCAGATATTCCTTTGCAGTGAATTCTCTCACACATACACACAGCAGATATATATATATATATATATATATATATATATATATATATATATATATATATTATATATAGTATATATAGGTCTCTGTATCTATATACAAATATATGCATATATTATATATGTATATGTATATATATATATATATATATATATATATGTGTGTGGTGTGTGTGTGTGTGTGTGTGTGTTGAAAAGACTTAAATGAATGTATAAATGGAGTGTGAAATGTTTTACCAAAGTAAATTAAAGCAGATACATATGAATCTAAAATTAGTGAGTTAATTCTCGTAATCACACGGAAGTTGGGTACTTGTAATATGTCAACTGATTTCTGCATGTGATGGATTGGTAATTAACGTAGGCAGGTAGATAACCAGTTATGGCAGTAAATCCCGAGACAAAGAGTTTGGTAGGTGTTCATACAACACCCGCATAAAACAGGATCGTGTATATCCATAAACATGACGTATACTGATACACACAGCGGACGTCATTTAATATGTAATTTAAATTGGAAAATAAATTGTTGCCGTAATTTGTCCTGCAACATCATCCCGAGTCATAAAACTATATAATTGCAACAGGCATCAGGATATTGAGGTATAGACATTTGCGGTTTCTGAATATGCGGCGTTGCTTCGTTTGTAATTGCGCAAAGGAACACACGCTTGTTAACGGGATTAATTGCCCTTCGGGTGGGGCGGGAGGCGGGGGATTAAATTGCTTGTTGATATCACTCTTCCGAGGAAAAGGTAATTGCATCTGCTAGCATATTCCACGCTGGGTGTATGTAATATATATATATATATATATAATATATATATATATATATATATATATATATATATATATATATATATGTCGAGCTACCAATGGCCTTTAATATCTAATTGCGGTGGCGGTGGGGTTTAAGGCTTCACTGTGCGTCCTGAATTTGTTGGGTTCAATGGTTCGCGCCCGTGAGCGACTAATTTCTTATCGACTAAAAAATTTCCCTTCCGTTAACACATATTAAAATATATGACTTCCGAGGTAAAGCGAATTAGATATTAAAGGACATTTGTAGTTCGATGTATGAATATCAATCACGGTAAATGTGATAATGGTTCAGTATATACTTATATAAATGTATTTATATAGTATGTATTTAATATATATATATATATATATATATATATATATATATATAATATATATATATATATATTTATAACTTTCATATGTATAATCTACTGGCCACTTTTTCCTTATACTTAGGTAGTTGTAAAAACCACAGTATCCTCTTAACAGCTCGATTTCTTCACTTATTTTTTTTTATTTATTTTTTTTTTAGTAGTACGGGTATCTCGACAAAACATAAGGTCCAAATTGAAAATAAATGTTAGAAACACTATGATGCCCGTGGTAGGTTTCGAATCCGCTTTCAGAGTATTAATAAGGTATTAGGTACACACCCGACCACCTCTTATCCATAATCTATATATTATATAATGAATTTTTATCACATGAGCGTGATTCGTATACATGCATTAAGCTACAAATGTCCTTTCAATATCCAAGTCGCTCTACCTCGGAAGTAATATATTTTCATATATGTTAATTGAAGGGGAATTTTGTAGTTGATAATAATTTCGTCCTCTCGTGGATTCGAACCAGCGCACAGAGGAGAAATCCATAAGATGACGAAATTATTATCAACTAAAAACCGAAATTCCAAGTCTGTTAACATATATATGGAAATATATTAATTCCGCGGCAGAGCGAATTTGATATTAAAGGATATTCGTAGCTTAATGCATATATTATATATATATATATATATATATATATATATATATATTTATTTATTTATTTATTTATTTATTGATATTTATTTGTATTTATATTTATATATTTATTATTTACGCACTCACCTTTTGTCTCAGGCAACGTTAATCCTCCATTTAATATATATATATATATATATATATATATATATATATATATATATATATATATATATATATATATATTCTTTATCCAGTTGTCTCTGTCAGCATGATTGAGCAGAAATCCTCCAACTGCAGTATTGAAAATGTTCTGGGCTTGGGGGAGGGGCGGTGTGAAGTCTCTGGTCTTAGACGGAGGACCGCTCGAATAAATTTGGGCTTTTGGTCCAATGTTCAGCTCCGATAGGAATATGGATTACGGAGGGATTTACATACAACATCAGAGAAATCCCGTGGTGAAATACCGTTGCTTTGGGAATTGGCGCCATCGGTGGGCTCGTGGGAGAATTAAGCTCTGGAGCAAACACGTTATTATTGTTATTGATTATTATTATTATTATTATTATTATTATTATTATTATTACATTATTATTATTATTATTATTATTTTGCATGATTTAATACGAACATGCTTTTTTGTCGCAAAAGAGCCTTAAGTTTTGACTTTCCCACGCCAGAAGTTATAGTAAATCTGAACTTTTTTTTTTCATCGTTTCATCGAACTGTCTCACGTTATGCAGACTTTATAAATATCATTCTTAGGGTCATAAAAAAAATTTTGAATTTATTTTATCTGCCGACCTTTTTTTTCCGTATCTGTTTTATATGAAGATCATATTTTTTTTAAGTCTTAAGGGAACGCCTGAGGATTGTCTAACACTTTACACATATTTTCGTAGAGAATTATTTCTCTCTCTCTCTCTCTCTCTCTCTCTCTCTCTCTCTCTCTCTCTCTCTCTCTCTACCCCACGCCCCCGAGACTGCAGAAATAAGGTGAATTATTCAAGCAATTAGCACTACTCCTGAAGGGTATGGCGAGTCGGTTCTACCTTCGGTCATAGCGCCGTTTGTTTTGCTCAGTCCTCGAGCTCTTTCGACTTCTATACGTCCTTCTGCAGGATGAAGTTCTTGCTTGCTTGCTTGCTTGAGGTTCCCAGGTGGAATTGGGCATGTTCTTCAGGTCGTCCTGGGGTGCTATAGGTTTTGTGTGTGGGAATTAGGTGCGGTGGAGAATTGGTCCAGTTAGCTAATTAGATTAGATGTCTGGAGGCGTTTCGTGTTTTTGCTCTGGGTCTTACGACTTGACTGCTGCTGTTATTATTAATACTATTCCCACTGCTACTGCTGCTATTACTACAGCTTTTGGTTCTGCTGCTGTTTCTGCTGCTTTTACCGTCTCCGTTGCTTTTTTGGGGAGGGGTTTTGTTTTGTGGGGGGGGGGTGGTCTTCGTTGTCCATAATTCGATTAAAGTTGCATTTCCACTTCCAGGAAATTCTATCTGGAGAGTAATGGCTTCTTGAAAGGTAATTAGGCGTGGAGAAAAACTTAATTGTTTCAGTCTCTCTCTCTCTCTCTCTCTCTCTCTCTCTCTCTCTCTCTCTCTCTCTCTCTCTCTCTCTCTCTCTCTCTCCATTTATAGTTTACACGTTTAATTAAGTCGTTTTAATTTTCGTGTTAAATCAATATTCATATTTTCATATTCAGTAATATATATATTATACAATATATATATGTGTATATATAGAATATATAATCATATACGTATGTCTATATCAGTATATATACTTGTCTTTCACTGGGAAGCATTTAATGAGATGAAAGTATATAAATTTACAACCTGTAAATATTCTTACCAACAGATAAAAATATATTTGTTTATGTATATTTTTTGTATGAATGCAGTAAATATCCGTGTGATTCATACCAGACGCGAGGGAATGCGAAGAACCCACTCTCTCCAGCGCCTTCCAATCAGGGGTGGGGTGGGGGGGAGAGCAGTGATTTGTCTTAATACGAGATCCATTTTGAAAGAGAGACTGAAGATTTCTCTTTGGTGTGAGAGCCTGAAAGATATAGACGGTGTCTTTATTATAAAAATTACGCAATGCGGAAGTTTTTGGAATAAATGTTTTACGCAAGGATGTGCTCTCTCTCTCTCTCTCCTCTCTCTCTCTCTCTCTCTCTCTCTCTCTGATACGCAGAATTTTTTTTATTTATTATGAAGTGCTAAGGTGTTCGGAATTTAAATATTGTACTCAAAACGCGGTCTCTCTCTCTCTCTCTCTCTCTCTCTCTCTCTCTGATACACAGAATTTTTTTTATTTATTATGAAGTGCTAAGGTGTTCGGAATTTAAATATTGTACGCAAAATCTCTCTCTCTCTCTCTCTCTCTCTCTCTCTCTCTCTCTCTCTCTCTCTCTCTCTCTCTCTCTCTCTCTTAATGTGTTGTCAATGTTACCTTTAGAATATGTAATGATAAGATTTTTGGAATGTATTATGTTAAGGATGCCGCAGTGAAACAGGACTCTCTCTCTCTCTCTCTCTCTCTCTCTCTCTCTCTCTCTCTCTCTCTCTGCGTGTGGCCTGTCAAGCCATTCCAATTTCGTATTTATTAAACTGGACCGCATGAATTATGTATTTCAATTACAGACGCCACCAGCTTGCAATTTCAACCCAAAGCTTATTTATATTTTACCCGAATTATTGCGTGAACTGGAAACCTTTTTTTGGGGCAGGTGTATTGGGCGAAGTCTGGATGGGTATTGCTCATTGTATATTGTACGTCAGGCAGCTCTTTACTATGCACGAGTCTCTTCCGGTATCCCTAACTAGATTTTAGTAATGCATAGCTCAGTGTTAATATAGATGTCCCATTTCTTGTATACATTTCTAGTTCTCCTATGTAAATTTCGTGCTTAGTATACATTACTAACTCCTAAGAATACATTGTCTAATCTCTTTGTAAAAAGACCATTCTTACTTTACATATCGTATTCTTAGTATACATAAGAAACTAAATACTGATATATATATATTATATATATATATATATATAAATATATGAATATATATATATATATATATATATATATATATGTATATATATATATATATATATATATGTATTATATATATATATATATATACATATCTTTCTAATGTATATTATACATTGCACCACTGGATTTCTGGTATGAGATTATTATTATTATTATTATTATTATTATTATTATTATTATTATTATTATTATTATTATTCCTCTCTCTTCTGAACTTAGACGAAACCAGTACAAAATTCCTTTGAAGTAACGTCAGTTTTCGCATGTTTGCACATCGTAAAGTCCTGTCTGGCAATGTCTAATAAAGTTACTCGTTTTTTGTTTTGCATGTCGACTTTCAAGTTTTAGTGTTTTATTTGATAATCCGGAACACGGCATACCAGAGGGTAGTGTTACTGTACCACTTTGTTTTGTCTGCATAGGGAATATGGATTTTCTCCCTGTGTGGCAAATTGCAACTCTCTAGTCTCAACAGTTATTTCATTTAAGGTTAAAGTTAGCCGTGATCGTGCGTCTGGGAACGCTATAGGACCAGCCACCACCGTGTCGAGACTGAAACTTTCATGGGATGCAGCTTATACAGCATTGTATGCTATACAGAAAACTCGATTGCCCCGAAGAAAGTTCGTCGCATTTGCATATTTTTGTCTAGATGGCCATCAAGCATACGTATGTTGTGGATGTCTTTTATTTGCGTTCATATCGTAGGGAGGTTTACAAGCATTTGCCATTAATAGCATAATTTAGCATTGATCCAAACAGAACGACTGTCATTCATCTTCATTAGTTTTTGCTTTAACCCCCTTTTGTTGTTTGTGTCCAAATGCTGCTGCTTCTTAGAAATGAGGGACATGGAAGGTTTGAAATATGCAGAAACTCCTGCTGTTCATACGAGTTGGGTGACAGGTACTAAGCTTATTTTATCTTTTTATACTTCAAACAGTTTTTTTATCATTTTTATCAGGACGGAACTTTATGGCGTTGGTTCGATGCACGCGAACTTCCAGGAAATTATAATTATATAGTATATATATAATAGATATAATATTAATATAATATTATTATAGTATAATGTTGTGTGTGTGTTGTGTGTGTGTGGTTGTGTGTGTGTGTATAATACACATTATATAATATATATGTGTGGATATGTATGATATATATATATATATATATATATATATATATATCTATATATATATATATATATATATATATATATATATATATATATATATATATAGGTTATATATATTTATATAGTATATGTATATATGGTGTGTGTGTGTGTGTGTGTGTTTATTTTTTTAAAGTGGTTCAGGAAATATGTCCATGGCGCTGGCAACGTTTGGGTTTCGTATGCAACACAGTTTAACATACGTGCATCAGATATGTATGCTAGAAAGTAACTGGTAAGATTGAAACTTTAGAAAATAACTGGTAAGATTGTAACTTGATAATTCGTCGCCTGCCCTTCCAACGGAATTGTATATAATATTGAGAATTTTCACTTCACATTAAAAATAATGGGAGCATTGCCCTAATTTCAAATCGGGGAATCATGCAAACTGCATTTTGCACGATGGCATCCGGAGCTAAAGAGATGGGTAATTATAATTATTTAAAAATTTCATAACCTTTTTCGTGAACACAATTGTTTTTTTTTTTTTTTTTGAGATTGAGTTTATTTATTTGCTCGCGTGATATGCTTACATATTAGAAAATGAACAATGGAATAATACATTTTAAGGAGAAATGTTCGCTTAGTCCATATATGGTCTGTAAATACTTTTAATAACTTAACAATGAAAATAAGGTACATACACATTTACAAACACATTAAAAAATTTCACAATAACTTAATAAGAATCAAGTACATACACATTTACAAACACGCTTACAAATTCATTTAATTCGCCCAGGAGTACTTTCAAAACTTGTGAAAAAGGTATAAACATATTCACAAATTCCACGTAATTCTGTGAGTTTGCTGGTGATCAGAGAGAGAGAGAGAGAGAGAGAGAGAGAGAGAGGAGAGAGAGAGAGAGAGAGAGAGAGAGAGAGAGGGGGGGGGGGGCGGTTGGTGTTGGGGTTGGAGAGGGGCGTTAGTAGGTCCATAGGAGCCTTTCCAATTTTGCATATGAAAGTTATCGCCGTCGGCCCGGCCTAACTATAACCGATTTTCGGTTTGCACTGGATTATTGCCAACACACCACCCGAGGAAATTGCAGTGAAGAATTAATACGGTCGTGAATTCTTAATCTAGATATTTTTTTTGGTTTTTTGTTTCTTGAAAAGCCAACAGGTTTCATCCTAATGTAAGGTAAACACGGAAGTTTTAAGTTGCAAAGAACTGCTGTACTGATTTTGCCTTGTAATCAAGGGGATTTGTTGCTTTTGATTGAGCCAGCCTTTTGCCAGCTCGGGCTCTTGCTCATAGAGCAGCCCGTAATATAGGGGATTTGTTTTCAGTTGTCGTCCACAACAGGCTACGGGGTCCTCTCGGTGTATATAACCGACACAGTTGTAACAACGACAACAAACATTTACTAATAATATCTAACAATGCAGAGGTGGCTAGTAGTGTTTTTTTTTTCTCTCTCTCTCAAATATACATACATACATACATATATATATATATAGTATATATATATATATATATACATACACACACACACACGTGTGTGTGTGTGGGAGAGAGAGGCGGAGAGAGAGAGAGGGGGGGGAGAGAGAGAGAGAGAGAGAAGAGAGAGAGACGCGATGGAGTGGGGGGGGGGGGATGAGTCCAAGATAAAAAAACTATTAGCCTCCTCTGCATTGTTGAGTTATTATTAGTAAATGTTTGTTGTCATTGTTACAACTGTGTCGGTTGTTGCTTTCTTATTGTAATGAGAGATCCCCTTGGGGGGGGGGGGGAGGGGGTTTTGAAGAAAAACTGAAGGGTAAATCATAGTCGGTCCGCCATTGATCGTAGAAAAAAAAAGGGTCAGTCACGCTAGCACGCCATCTTTAGAACTGCCTCTCTCCCCCTTCCCCCTTCTTTATACCA
>NC_087212.1:10445251-10452751 GCF_015104395.2 Macrobrachium nipponense
GACCCACGAATCCTTCCCTCAGGCCTACGTATCCCTAATCTAGTCCCCACGTATCCTTCATTCATTCCCATGTATCCTGAGTGGCTGTCCATCACCACGCCCCTTATCCAAAAGGGAAAAGACCCTCTTACGCGGCGCGTGCATTAAGGAGATTGTGTAAACAGTTGCGTTCGGCCCTTTTTATGCGAGCAGTAATCATGCAAACCCCCCCACCTTCCCCCCTTCCCCATGCCACCCCCCATGCCCCAACCCCCTTCCCCTCCTCTCTTCTCCTCTCCCCCACCCCCACTTCTGACCCCCCCCCCCTTCTCATATCAAAAAGCTTGATAGTGACCTTTTAAAGCCACAACCAAGTTAGGTATTAGCATATTTCCCCCGATGGCAGAAAGCGGAAAGGTTCGAAATAACTGTCGCACGCACACTTTGTGCTGAAGGGAGAGAGAGAGAGAGAGAGAGAGGAGATGAGAGAGAGAGAGAGAGAGAGGAGAGAGAGAGGGGGGGTTGGGTGGGGGGGGGGGGACTCTAATCTGCCCTGTTTTGAAAGCTTTCAAATATGCTTTAATTAAATTTTTACACCCATGGGCAGACACTGTGGGATTATGGAATGCCTGAACGAATTCACGAACAAACACCTCCTTTATTCTTTATAACCGAAATGTTATGCTCTTAACCCATGAGGGACTTCTCCCTCCTCCCCCTCCCCCTCCCCCTACCTTACCTATTTCAACATATGTATGCACAAAGCCTATTGAATGTGTGGTATGCATTCAAATACGCGCACAAAGACTTTCGCTTGACGAGCATGGCCGTTGTTGGTTGCTGTTGCAGGCTCGTTGTTCTCATGCAATGAACCGCCGCCTTGTCGGTCTCTGCAAGGAATCCTTATTAATTCAGCCACAGGTGCCCCACAATAAAAAGTCTGCAACTAAGTGATGGTGAGAGCAGTGAATTGAGATGTTGAGCTGGAAGGAAAGTAGGTGCAAAAGTTTTTTTTTTTTAATGAGTCAACATTGGATTGTAGATTTGATGACATTTGCCATAGTTAATATTTGCCCTAGTTGATATTTGCCCGAGTTAATATTTTCCCTAGTTAATATTTGCCCTTGTAAATATTTGATGTAGTTAATATTTGCTGTAGTTAATATTTAGCCTAGTTAATATTTGCCCTAGTAAATATTTTCTCGAGTGAATATTTTCCTTAGTTAATATTTGCTGTAGTTGATATTTGCCCTAGTTAATATTTTTCCTAGTAAATTTTTCCCGAGTTGATATTTTCCCGAGTTAATATTTCCCAGTTAATATTTTCCTGAGCGAATATTTGCCCTAGTTAACATTTTCCCTTCACAAAATCCTGACAATTTTAGTAATATGGACGTGGGAATATCGATGAATCTTATAAATGATTTGTATGTTTCTTTAAAATAAAAACCCTTAATAGGCTTCTCATGTAATACTTCTACGGGCAAGTGGTCCCGTTGATCGCTTGTAAACATAAAAAGTCTCCTGATGGCAATTAGCGCGATGAGTCACTCAACAAGCATAGTGCAGGGAAGCGTCCCCGGGGGCGTCCCCGGGGGGGGGGGTTTTTGTGTGTGGGGGGGGGGGGGGGGGGGGTGGGGGGGGGGGGGGGGGGGGGGGGAGAACACTGAATCAGCATAATTCAGCCGCGCTCATAGGTCGGTGAAACCGATCGAGTTATGTGATAATTAGCCTCGGGCGTTCGTCGATCGGCGAAAGTGACTGACAGTGTTAGTGAAACCGATTGTGAGATTTCTATATGCCTGCCATTACTGTGTGAGAGATGTCATCGACTTGATTTTTGGTAAATTTAGTTTTTGGAAAGGGATTTCCTTATTGGTTAGTTTGTTGCAGTTGAATCTATCAGTCACTGTAAGCGCCTCAGTGGCGTGATCGGTATGGTCTTGACCTGCCACCTCAGTGGCCGCGAGTTCGATTCTCGGGCATTCCACTGAGGTGTAAGAGATGTGTATTTCTGTGATAGAAGTTCACTCTCGACGGGGTTCGGAAGCCACGTAAAGCCGTTGGTCCCGTTGCTGAATAACCACTGGTTCAATGCAACGTAAAAACACCATACAAACAAACAAACTCATGTAAACTCCGTATTGTGGTAGTGCCGTCAGTGCACCTCACGCGTTGCACTGTAGGCTTTACTTGAGGTTCTTTGCAGCGGCCCCCACCTACCACCCCTTTTGATTCGTTTTACTATACCTCCAATCATATTAATTTTCTTCCATCTTGCTATCCACCCTTTCCTCCAGACCTTTTTTACTCTCAGTTTGCCTTTTAGCGCTGAGTGACCTCGTAGGTCCCGGCACTTGGTCTGGCCTTTGGCCTAATTTCATTATCGTATTCTATTCCATTCTTACCTTATTTAAAAGAGGAAAAATGAAATACTTTTAAAAAAATCATTTTAATCAAATGGAGGAAGGGAAACCATTTCCTTCGCCAATGAGATATTGAAATGTGAATTTTTTTATAAATGCTTAAAAAAAAGAAGAAAAAACCCCGTTTGGAATATTAAAATGGGGAGCATTTTTCCCCTCACGTTTCCCTAATATGCATTATATCGCCCCTCGTCTCCTTTGATAAAGTTTTCGGACTTATAACTTGTCCGGGGAAAAAGGGGGAGGGGGCACCATATAACTTGACCGGGGAAGGGAAGGAGGGAGGGGGTGATGGTGGTAAGCGAGGGAGACGAGGGTCTACAAAGTTGGTGGCAGCTCCCGGACCTAAAATTTTTTTTTTTTTTTTTTTGTTTTTTTTTTTTTTTTTTTTTTGCTTGCTTCGACTTGAAAGGGGTTAACTGCATTTCGTCCTTTTTAACAACTTGGAATTCGAGATTAAGTTAGACGAACCCTCCTCCTCCTCCTCCTCTCCCTCTCTCTCTCTCTCTCTCTCTCTCTCTCTCTCTCTCTCTCTCTCTCTCTTTTTGCAACTTCAAGTCCGAGATGGAGTTACAATTATTTTCCGTCTCTTTAAATCGTATTATAAAGTTGGGAGGGCGCTGTGTGATCGTGTCGCAAAGGCGACTTCGTCCAATTCCTGGATGGAATACTTAAGATTCCAATGAGTTTCCTTCATAAATATTTCTCCGGTCGTCCGTACTTTGTCGCAAGATGATGACTTAGAGGAATTTCCTCCTGTCCTTCTCTTGATTCTATACGCGCATATCTCGATGCAGTAAACGAGCTGCTTCTTGCATGCACAGAGCTCTTTGTAACCTCTTTGTAACTCATTGATGAGACGGCTGTCACTGCATGCATGCACAACAAGCATGACTCTCAGTGGGTTTTTTTAAGATCTGAGGACGGACAGAATAAAATGCGGACGGACGGATGGCTTCAACGGGTATTCATAGACAGATGACGTGTCCGTCTGACTCAATTGAGTGTCTGGTAGACAGAGGATTAGTCCAGGCGTTAAATTACCCGGTAGATGACGGGGATGGAGACTTACAGTTTTGCGGTAAATGTGGCTAGGGGCGGCGGCCTTGCCACCGACCCCTACAGCAGCGACCGCAGGAACCTCTAGACAGACGTCTGAGTGACTCTCTCTCTCTCTCTCTCTCTCTCTCTCTCTCTCTCTCTCTCTCTCTCTCTCTCTCTCTCTCAACTTTTGAAACAGTAATAGTGGCGCATATGATATGATCTTGTGTCATTTAGAAACTCTTTAGATGCAAATCTTGCAATGCATTGTTGCAACATCAATGCTCCAGGGACTGCTTTGTGGTTTTCCTTTCAGAGAATTCAGTTATATATATAAATATATATATATATATATATATATATATATAATATATATATATATATATATATATATATATATATATATATAATATTGTTCAAAATATCTATTGCCTAATTCACTTTACCTTGGGAATAATTTACACCCAGTGGTGATGCACTCATCACTTGCAATTATCCTTGGGTGTAAGCAGTGCTCAGGGTAACGTGAAGTCTATATTGAATTGTATTGTTTAGTATTTGTTACTTTATAAAAAAGTGAGTCGGCGTGTGAAAGTGCCAGAAATTTAGTTGTGATATTTTACCAATGTCCAATTAATCATTAGCATTGGGCTACTTAAGTACAGTACGTTGAAAAATTCTTGTTGTGGATCCTACTATATAATAGCATAATTATTATCAACTAGAAAATTCCCCTGCTGTTTAAATTTATGAAAATATATCAATTCTGAGGTAGAGCTAATTAGATATCAAAGGACATTTGCAGCTCGAATAATTTATATGAATCACGGTGATGTGATAATTATTCATAATAGTATATGTATATATTTTAAAATAATAATATCTTCTACTTGTGCCAAGAGATGCATTATAATATTATAATGATAAATCACAAACGTTCCCAAAACAACGCCAGTCGACGTCATCTGTATTTATAGCTAAACAAAGTTCCCACCGTGAGACCAGGTTCAGCTCTGCGGATCCCCTGCATTACGCCAGGCTTAGTTTGCCGCCGTCATGCAGTACATTCTGGGCGTTCATTAATGTCTTGCATGACACGGAGCATAACAAGGGTCATGAAGGCAATCGGCTCCAGAATTTGCATGTCATTCGATTTTGGTCGGGTTGCGTCCGAGTTTGGTTTTTAGTCTTGGTTAGTTGTTGTGCTAAGTTGCCAGGTTTTGGCTGCTTCCTAAGTAAACCACCAATTGAAAGTGTTTTGGATATGGTTTTATATATATATATATATATATATATATATATATATATATATATATTATATATAGTTATATGTATACACATTCTCTCTCTCTCTCTCTCTCTCTCTCTCTCTCTCTCTCTCTCTCTCTCTCATTTACATATATATATATATATATATATATATATATATATATATATATATTGTATTTGTATGTATATATGTATACATAATAATAATAATAGTAATAATAATAATAATAATAATAATAGCAACCCGACGGAGGAGAGGAGGGGATATAAAGAAGATTGATCAACATCTGGAATGATAGGAATAACACCCCCCAAACAGAGCAGAGGCTGGCAGATCAAGTAAGGAACATAAAGAAAAAGAACTGGCTCTCCCCAACAGAAAGAGAAGAACTGGAAAGGGAAATGTCACACGACAACGAATTACACGAAGACGAACTGAGAGACGATGCCACAGAAGACGACAGGGAGGATGAAGTATCAAACAACGACACACGAAGAAACACCGACGAAGTAACAGAGAGGACGGAATGGGTAAGAAAAGATTAGACAATGGATGGAGCCAGATACAGAGAGAACAAAGATCCCCACCATGAAAGCCTACAACACCAAGAAATTAAGGGAGAAAACAAGTGAGGTCAATGAATAATGGCCTAATACACACCACCAGTATCACAGAAACAAATAACTTGACATATGCAGGAGCAAGATTAGTAGCAGAACTGATGGGGATTCGAACACCAACACCACCGTCACAACCAACCCAACAGAAACCAAAACAGCAACCTCCTTGGAAAAGGCGCCTGGAAAAGCAATCATGGTGATGAGATCTGACTTGAGTAAACTGAAAGAGATTGGCAGAAAAAAGGCTAAGAAGCAAGAAAACAAAGGAGGAACTCAACGAGAAATACAAAGTACAAGAGAGGGGACTAAACAACACAATAGAAGATGTAAAACGAGGCTTAAGGCCAAAGCACACAAGATCCAACGGTACATGAACAGGAATAGGGATACAACAGAACAAACTATTCGGAAACCAACCAGAAAAAAGACTATACAGCCAACTAAGAGGGGGAAGAACAAACCACCCAGAAATTCCTGAAGCCGAACCAAGTAAGAGACTCTGGGAAAACATATGGAGCAATCCGGTATCACACAACAACATGCAACATGGCTCCAGGAAGTCAAGGAAGAAAAAACAGGGAGAATAAAACAAAGATTCACAGAGATCACGACAGACACAGTCAGACACCAACTAAAGAAAATGCCAAACTGGAAAACCCCAGGTCCCGATGAAGTCCATGGATACTGGCTCAAAAACTTCAAGGCCCTACACCCACGAATAGCAGAACAACTCCAGCATTGTATCTCAAATCACCAAGCACCCAAATGGATGACCACAGGAAGAACATCCTTAGTACAAAAAGACAAGAGTAAGGGAAATATAGCCAGTAACTACAGGCCTATCACCTGCCTACCAATAATGTGGAAGTTACTAACAGGTATCATCAGTGAAAGGCTATACACTACCTAGAGGAGACAAACACCATCCCCTACCAACAGAAAGGCTGCAGAAGGAAGTGTAGGGGCACAAAAGACCAGCTCCTGATAGACAAAATGGTAATGAAGAACAGTAGGAGAAGGAAAACCAACCTAAGCATGGCATGGATAGACTATAAGAAAGCCTTCGACATGATACCACACACATGGCTAATAGAATGCCTGAAAATATATGGGGCAGAGGAAAATACCATCAGCTTCCTCAAAAATACAATGCGCAACTGGAATACAATTCTTACAAGCTCTGGAATAAGACTAGCAGAGGTTAATATCAGGAGAGGGATCTTCCAGGGCGACTCACTGTCCCGTTACTCTTCGTAGTGTAGTAGCCATGATTCCCATGACAAAAGTACTACAGAAAATGGATGCCGGGTACCAACTCAAGAAAAGAGGCAACAAAATCAACCATCTGATGTTCATGGACGACATCAAGCTGTATGGTAAGAGCATCAAGGAAATAGATACCCTAATCCAGACTGTAAGGATTGTATCTGGGGACATCAGAATGGAGTTTGGAATAGAAAAATGCGCCTTAGTCAACATACAAAAAGGCAAAAGTAACGAGAACTGAAGGGATAAAGCTACCAGATGGGAGCAACATCAAACACATAGATGAGACAGGATACAAATACCTGGGAATAATGGAAGGAGGAGATATAAAAACACCAAGAGATGAAGGACACGATCAGGAAAGAATATATGCAGAGACTCAAGGCGATACTCAAGTCAAAACTCAATGAGGAAATATGATAAAGCCATAAACACATGGGCAGTGCCAGTAATCAGATAACAGCGCAGGAATAGTGGAATGGACGAAGGCAGAAACTCCGCAGCATAGATCAGAAAACCATGAAACAAATGACAATACACAAAGCACTACACCCAAGAGCAAATACGACAGACTATACATAACACGAAAGGAAGGAGGAGAGGACTACTAAGTATAGAGGACTGCGTCAACATTGAAAAACAGAGCACTGGGCAATATCTGAAAACCAGTGAAGACGAGTGGCTAAAGAGTGCATGGGAAGAAGGACTAATAAAAGTAGACGAAGACCCAGAAATATACAGAGACAGGAGAAAGAGCAGAGAGAAACAGAGGACTGGACACAAACAAACCAATGCACGGACAATACATGAGACAGACTAAAGAACTAGCCAGCGATGACAATTGGCAATGGCTACAGAGGGGAGAGCTAAAGAAGGAAACTGAAGGAATGATAACAGC
>NC_087212.1:10457751-10462751 GCF_015104395.2 Macrobrachium nipponense
TTTCGAGTTATTAGAGATTTACGTACAGAGCAACGCACAAATCCATAAAAAAATATATAAAACGAATGGAAAATATCAATAATACAGTCCGCGCAGGCATCATGCGGTGTACTAGTACCTACAGACTGAGGAATCGGAACGAAAACTGAACACCCCCCCCCCCCACCCCCCCCCCCCCCCCTCCACCCCACCCCCAATAAATAAATAAGATAACCCAATATTGGGCAAATCCTGTGTAATCGGGTAACGCGGAAAACATGGACCTTGAGTGTTTTGCGAATATCGCTTCAAATCTCTCTTCGAAATCAGAATCTTTTTCTGTCCTAACCAGTTCAATTCTTTTAGAGAGAAGAGTGCTTTTTCAGAATCTGATTTTGGTCTCGTATCCTTATTTTTTTTTTTATCCTTCAACCGTCAACTTCGCGCCACACTCAAGCTGAAACTAAAACCACCTATAGAGTAGATACACATCACCCAAGCATCTGATGCCTAGGCCCGTCCCTTGCGACGCTCCTGATTGGCTGCTGATAAGCCAATGACAGAGCTGGAAACTCTCAGTCTCTCTCTCGAGAGAGTTCACATTGGCAGGATGTATGTTCCACCTCTCCTGAGGGATGCTTTTGAAAGACTTATCCATCCTGCGTATGTGAACTCTCGAGAGAAACTTGAGTGTGTTTCCAGCCCTGTGATTGGCTTATCAACAGCCAATCAGGAGCGTCGTAAGGAACTGGCCTAGACATCAGATGTGTGGGTGATGTGAATCTACTATAGTTAAAATTGTAGTATCGAAGTTTAAGCTTCTAGATGATGAACTTACAGGCGGTTGAAGAGCGAGAGTCCGTGCCAGCACGAGGCTAGCTTAATCTAGATAGATAATGATCGTCAAGAGGCTCTAGCAACTGACTGGATTATCTTAAGGATATTATTCAGATCTGTCGCAAAAGAAGTACCGAGATAAGTGGTAATAAGGTAGGAACGTTAGCGAAAAATTGGGTGGAGAGGAAGAGGGTTAGATTGGAGACAAGACAGAAACTGGCCAGACCTAAAACTGTCAGATGATGGGCGGACAGAGTTCATTATTTATCTAGGGAGATGGAACTCGAATAATTCTAAGGAAAACATTATTTACATAGGGATGAAATAACGTTAAATTAGGAAAAGATGAGGCTGAATCTCTCAAGAATTGAGGATACTCTTGAGAATGAGATATGGAAATTCAAATCGACTGAGATTTCTTACGAAAGTCAGATGATAAGTTAATCTTGGTATGACAGACTTGGCAAGATTTTTGTCGATTTGAGCATAAAAATTTACAGAATAGATGACGGCTTTATAGAATGAGAAATGATGCCGAAATGGATAGAGTTTCTTATACAGATTGGAGGATGGTGAAGGGGAAGTAGAAGAATGTAGGACGTGTCCTTCTCGTCACCCCTTGGACCTGGGAGAGGAGTAGCTACCATCCAGGGGAGAATAGTATTCGATGGTATCTTGGTTCCTGTAGCCACTAGAACCTATGTTTGGTTAGAGGACAAGTTTGTTTGGTTAAGCCTTCCCTAAATTGATGTTGTTAATCTTCTGTAGGAGATGAAAGTGTCCGCGTTGCGCTAATAGGATTGTCTCTTAAGGTTCTGCGTCGCCGATTCTTGTAGTTATTATTCCGTGATATGGCACCACCATTCCAGCTGCTATGGCACACCTAAGGGTTCGGGTTCCAGGGATTATACGAACCAGACTCCGGGAGTTTTTGACAGCTTGGTCGGTTTCACCTCTTCTCCTTGGGGGTATGGAATCGGTGGCTCTTTTTATTTATTTATTTATTTATTTGTGCCCTGAACTGCCTTTATGTAATTTGTAACTTTGTCACACGGGATGTGGTGTAAATGGTTCTCTTGTATTGACCTTTGCAAAAATTGAAGTGATCTGGTCGTATGTGCAGACTTGCAGAGTTGTATGGTGAGATTTTTAAAACTTTGTTTGCATTTATCCGTTTCCGTAGGGGTTAACACCTCGGTGGCCGCGAATTCGATCCTCGGACATTCCATTGAGGTGTGAGAGATGTGTATTTCTGGTGATGGAAGTTCACTCTCAACATGGTTCAGAAGTCACGTAAAGCCTTTTTTCCCTTTTCTGAATAACCATTGGTTCCATGCAACGTAGAAACACCTTACACACAAACAAACAAACAATCCGGAGGAGGTTAGTGTTGTCAGTACGCCTCACGGGATGACACTACTTACGGTTCTTTGCAGCATCCCTGAGCACCCGAGCTGCAACCCATTTCATTCCCTTTACTGTCCCTCCGTTCATATTGTCTGTCTTCCATCTTACCTTCCACCCTCACCTAGCAATTGTTTCATAGTGCAGCTTCGAGCTTTTCCTCCTGTTACACCTTTCAAAGCACCTTTACTCTCAGGTTACCTTTCAGCGCTGAATGACCTCATTGGTCTAAGTGCTTGACCCTTGGCCTAAATTGTTTATCCCATTCAATTCCACAAGTAATCCGCGTCTATTTCTGTCTTACCTTCGAGGCTCATAAAATCTCGTCCATATATTTTTTTTTAGAACACCTGCCTTCCACGTGCCTCAAGGCGTGTATGCATGATTCAGTCAAACAATGATCAAGTAGTTATCAATTAACGAATGTGATACAGAAAGCTCTGGACGACCTACAACTCCCAAACTTGGCTCCTAAATTTAATGGAGTTTCCAGTCACTGATTCTTCTGCCCCCCCCCCCCCCCCCCCTCCCCGCCGCCCCTCGCCCACCCACGTCTAAGTTTCTCTTCTGTCCATGAATGGGATGTCTAGGTGTTTTTTTTATTTTTTTTTATTTTTTTGGCAGACGAGGTTGGGTCAGATAGATGGGGGTTTTGATATAGACCTTGGCCTGTTTTGTAGATTTTGTGAAATGTATGTTTTTTTTTTTTTTTAACTGAAGGTTTTAAATTCTTGGTCTTTTTTTTGGACTCTCCGTAGCAGAAGTAGGTCACCTTTATAACTTTTCCCCCAAAAATGCTGCTTTATCTATACAACAGCTGATTAATCTTAATCATTTTCATGCCTCTAAAAGTCTAAATCCTGCGTCGTATCTGATATCAGCTGCAATTTATAATAATAAGCGGTATAACCTCAGTGATTGTATTTTGAAATCTTGTATACACGTAAAGAGGAAACTCGCCTGACTACAATAGGCCACAATGCTTTAAAAAAACTTCACCTGAGAATGAAGAGACTGAACAAAAACATCAAACTTCACTCAGTAGGAAGAAACAATCTGAACAGAACATCAAACTTCCAAACAACACAATCGACGTTGGAGTGAGTCATTGTTGCCTCTCGTCTTCAAAGCAAATATTAAGATCTACCGTGAGAAGGAATGCCCGGAAGCCACTGGGAACAATTAGGAAGAATCTTGAGGATTTGGATGAGGAATGATAAGGATTAGGAAGAAGAATGATAAGGATTAGGAGAAGAAGGATAAGGATTAGAAGGAAGAATAAGGATTGGGAAGAAGACTGATAAAGATTAGGAAGAAAAATGATAAGGATTAGAAGGAGGAATGATAAGGATGAGGAGGAAGAATGATAAGGATGAGAAGGAAGAGTGATAAGGATTAGGAGGAAGAATGATAAGGATGAGAAGGAAGAATGATAAGGATTAGGAGGAATGATAAGGATGAGAAGGAAGAATGATAAGGACTAGGAGGAATGATAAGGATGAGAAGGGAGAATGATAAGGATGAGAAGGAAGAATAATAAGGATTAGGAGGAAGAATGATAGGCGAGTTTCCTTCACTGCTCTAGCGTTATGTAGTAATGATTTGAAGTTGGACTATACTGTCGTACCAAGCACTTTTGTTTTGTGTACTACCCGATGGGAGGGGGTGGGGGGGGCGGCATGAAAGGAAGGGTGACTTGGATCTCTCTCTTTCTCTCTCTCTCAGTTCCAAATACTTTGCGTCCTCTGATTTCAAGGTCGCCCAGTTTTGGCCGGCTCATCGCCATCTCATCCTTCTTGGCCAAATTTCAGCGCTCTCTCTCTCTCTCTCTCTCTCTCTCTCTCTCTCTCTCTCTCTCTCTCAAATTTATTAACTGTTCGTCATGAAATTGCTTTTTTGTATTGTAGGCTTTTATTTCCGTCTTCCATAATGTTCCTTATGATCTCTCTCTCTCTCTCTCTCTCTCTCTCTCTCTCTCTCTCCTCGTTGATCTTTGCTTTAATATTGTACTTGAACTATTTTCGCTATTTGTAAATCGTAATTACAGTATTTGCCATATACCCCTTTATACACACACACACACACACACACACACACACACACACATATATATATATATATATATATATATATATATATATATATATATATATATATATCATTAGTCGTGATTTCTTTTTTGTCACGTACTTATTTCAGGTGAGCCTTGAATAGCCAACCGTACCGCTACTCTCTCTCTCTCTCTCTCTCTCTCTGTATTTATGTGCGTGTTTGTTTGTGTGTGGTGGGAAGTGATATATTTGGGCTTGACTTTGTCCATTAATTGTATATACATTTTTGTGTCCCATTTCTTTTACGTATTCTCTCTCTCTCTCTCTCTCTCTCTCTCTCTCTCTCTCTCTCTCTCTCTCTCAGTATGTTGCGGCTAGACTGTTTAATTAAGTTTCCATTAATTGTGCGATTTTATCTGTGTCCCATCTTGTCATTCATATCTCTCTCTCTCTCTCTCTCTCTCTCTCTCTCTCTCTCTCTCATATAACGAGATGTTTTTAACATGCTTCGGCTGGGCTATTTGATTACGTGTCTGTTAATTGGGGGATTTTATCTCTCTCTCTCTCTCTCTCTCTCTCTCTCTCTCTCTCTCTCTCTCTGAGGGTAAAAAAGGGATATGAGATAGTCTAATGTTTCAAAGTTCCGTTCAATTTCCAAGATGAGATGATTAAATAGCAAGTCTCGCACTTTGGTAATTACATATAATCCGAGTTATCTGGTGGAACCAT
>NC_087212.1:10467751-10470251 GCF_015104395.2 Macrobrachium nipponense
GTCCCATTTTTCCATTGTTAAATATGTATATATGACGCTATCGATACATTTTCTACTGAATTAATGATCAATAAATAATAATAAGAAAAAAATAATAATAATAATAAAGTAAATAAATAAATAACAAGATCTGCAGGTTTAGTAATTCAGCGTTCCATTTCTGCATCCATTTCCCCTCTTCTCTCTTAAGCTCTGGCGTCGTGGCTCTGTTTCCCCTTTTTTCATTATTTCTCTCTTAGCCTGTTTTGCTCATATTTTCACTCCCTTATTGGATATGGATTCTTTAAAATAATTTGTAAGCTAAAACGGTTCATTTTCACTTCCAAATTAATATTGCTTCTAGAAAAATAAATCCTGAAACGAAAGTTTTCATTTTTACTTCCATATTAATATTGCTTGTTACAAAAATAAATAATTCTTGATAGTATGTATTAATTTTTCACTTCCCTATTAATATTGCCTCCAAATAAATTCTTTAAACTAAAATTGTAATATTCACTTCCATATTGATATTGTCTCAGAAAAAAAAATCCTTAAACGAAAATAATATTCTCTTCCATATTGATTTTGCCTCAAAAAAAAAAATATCTTAAACGAAGATATTAATATTCACTTCCATATTGATTATTAAAAAAACCCCCCCCCAAAAAAAAAAAATCTTAAAACGAAATATTAATTTCAATTCCTATTGTATTGCCTCCCCACTCCCTACACCCCCCCCCCCCCCCCCCCCCCCCCCCCCCCCCCCCCCCTTGCCCTCCCCCACCAAAAAAAAAAAAAAAAAAAAAAAAAAAAAAAAAAAAAAAAAAAAAAAAAAAAAAAAAAAAAAAAACCAAAAAAAAAAAAAAAAAAAAAAAAAAAAAAAAAAAAAAAAACCTAAATGAAAATATTCAGTTGCACTTCCCCATAATACGGCCCCTTCCCGAAAAATATAAATTAATTCTCGGAAGAAAATATACAGAAAAGAGCTCCTCTTGAAGGGAGAAGTTCTAGCGGTGGATTCCATTTATGAAATTGTCTCGCACTTACCTGGAGTGCTGCTAAGAGAGAGAGTGATATACGGGGAGAGAGCTACTGCCTATCTAAAAGGATTGCTTCATAGGTGTTGTTTACCCGCATGAAGCCACACCGGGGAGGGACCTCTCTCTCTCTCTCTCTCTCTCTCTCTCTCTTGTTGCATTCATATTTTCATATTTTCCTCTCTCTCTCATGTTGCATTCCTCTCTCTCTCCTCTCTCTCTCTCTCTCTCTCTCTCTCTCTCGTATTCTTTTTTATACTTTCCCCTCTGTTTCTTCTTTCTCTCGTCGTTCTTTCTTTCTACTCCTCTCTTCCCCTTTCTTCCATTTCTTCTTATCCAGGTGTCCCTTCCCTTTTTTTTATTTATTTTTTGTTTATTCTATTTTATTATTCTGCGTAGGGGAAGGCTGGAGTAGGATGGGAGCGCAGAGGATTTTGGAACGGACAATAAATTCAAGGGTGTGGTAGGAAGGGTTGAAGAGGGAGAAGCCAAAAGGGTGTTTTTATATGTGTGTGTGTGTGTGTGTGTCACAGAGAGAGAGAGAGAGAGAGAGAGAGAGAGAGAATTATATGTATGTGAATCATTCCATGCAATCAACATCTGTCAAGTGACTATGAGGGAAGCCTTCATCAGTTTGATGCATATTGAAAGAAAGTGGTTCCCTCTTTATGAGTTGCTCTATGAGCAAGAGCCCGTGCTGGCTTAAGGCTGTTCCCTCTTCGCTGATGACATTGCAAGATGCCTTGAAATGGAGGAACAGCCTGACCGCTAGTTAGTCGAGATGAAGACTAATGGTTATCATCATCCGAAAAAGCGGTTTTTTCAAAGGCCACACCTTCCAAGGTAGTGGGGTTTAAGCCCAAGTGGTATATTATAGCTTTATTACGCAGACTTTGCGTATCTTTTCCACGTTTACGCAATCAGCTCCCAGGTGACCGGGTGATGATGTTCGCAAGGATGTTGCTTTCCTTCTTCATTGACTCCTGGATTGTTCCGTTGATATTTTTCTGTTTGGAGAACTTTTTTTGTTTGTGGTTCCTTATGGGTCGTCCCATAATGTAGCCCTATTTCTAGAGCTTTCAAATTTTACATTAGACACATTAGATTTTAAAACTAGCAGTTTCTAGAGCGTTCACCTTGAACAGATTAAGTTTTAAGACTAACATTTTTTTTAGAGCTTTCAGCTGTAACAGATTAAGTGTTATGAATAATCATTTCTAAAGCTTTAAGTTGTATCATTTAATGTTAAAACTAACAATTTGTACAGCTTTCAGCTTTTACAGTTTAAATGTTAAAACTAACAATTTTTTTGAGCTTTCAGCAGTAGAAGATTAAATTTTATGAATAATAATTTCTAAAGCTTCTAGTTTTAACATTTAATGTTAAAATTAACACTTTCCATAACTTTCTGCTTTAGCTGATTAAATTTCAAAACTACATTGAATTTAGTAGAAAATTTTTATATTTCGTAATTTCCTACA
>NC_087212.1:10472751-10485251 GCF_015104395.2 Macrobrachium nipponense
ATTGGTGTGTGTATTGAAGATGCTTGCTTCCCTTCCCGAACAGAGGGTGATACCAATCTTTCTAAACGTAATTTTCATCTGATTCCCTGATTAGAAACTGAATGTTGTGCTTTTGACAGCGTTTGCTCGTATCAAGCAAATTACGCTTTGCTTGATACCGGGGTTAAAATCGGGAAGAATACATCACCAGATCATTAATGCTGGTTAAGTCATGATACGTCTCCCAGAAAAAGGCATCGTGTCATGTAGAATGCGCCATCAGGAAGAATGTGTTTTGTAGAATGCGACATCAGGAACAATTTGTTTTGTATAATGCGCCATGAGAAACAATGTGTTTTGTAGAATGCGCCATCAAGAATAATTTGTTTTGTAGAATGCGCCATGAGAAAAAATGTGTTTTGTAGAATGCACCATCAGGAACAATGTGTTTTGTGGAATGCGCCATCAGGAACAGTGTGTTTTGTAGAATGCGCCATCACGAACAATGTGTTTTGTAGAATGCAGCGCCATCAAGAACAATGTGTTTTGTAAAATACGCCATGAGGAACAATGTGTCTTGTAGAATGCCCCATCAGGTACAGTGTGTTTTGTAGAATGCGCCATCACGAACAGTGTGCTTTGTAGAATGCGCCATCACAAACACTGTGTTTTGTAGAATGCGCCATCAGGAACAGTGTGTTTTGTAGAATGTGCCATCAGGAACAATTTTTTTTTTTTGTAGAATGCGCCACGAGGAACAATGTGCTTTGTAGAATGCGCCATGAGGAACAATGTGTTTTGTAGAATGCGCCATCAGGAACAATGTGTTTCGCTTGTTACGTTGTGGGGGACTGACGTACCTTGCAAATCTTCTGCAATCCGAGGTCACATGACTCCTCCGTCACGTTATATTGCTTTAGTATGATACTCTCTCTCTCTCTCTCTCTCTCTTCGTGTCTGGCACTTTGTTGTTGGGGCTGCTCGAACGAGTTTCACTGCATTTCTCGACGGCTGTGTTGCCAAGATGTAATGAGTCAGAAAAGGGTCTTGTCGAGTTTTTAGTTCTTTGTCTTGTTTCTTGTTAATAATAAAAATATTGGAGAAACAAATCCACAGTTATGTAAATGTACATATATTTAAATTTAAAACTTTAAAGATAGCTTTCGCGAATCTGTTCGTTCCTCTTTATCAATCTCACTTGATAAGGGGAACCGAACAGATTCCCGAAAGGTATCCTTAAAGTTTTAAATTTATATATATGTATATTTACATAACTGTGGATTTGTTTCTCCATTTGAAGACTCGTGCTACTAAGATTTTTTGATTTTTTTTAAGATAATAATAAACCTTACAAGTTGATAAAGTTGATAGCCATAAATAAATGTTTTGAACGTAAAACAGTTTGTATAAAAAGAAAAGAAAAAACAGTCAACAAAAAACTTGTTTAAAGTTATGGTTTTGTTTCCATTCGTAAATAAATAATAAAATAATAATAATAATAATAATAATAATAATAATAATAATAATAATGATAATGAACTTACCGTTAGATCCTTAAGAAATGTTAAGAAATGCTTTGACTCAAGACATTTTGTAAAAAGGAAAAAAAATCAACATAAAACTTTTCAAGTATTGGTTTTGTTTACATCGTAAAAGGTTGATCCATGGAAATGTTTTGGGGAATCTGTTTTTGGTCAAGTACTGGAAACGTTCGTTTGGATTAAGTTGCTTTTATGAAGAATTACTCTTGACTTTTGAAAGTAGCCTTTTTTATGGTAGCAGATGTGAGTTCCTTTGTTTTATTATGTATTTGTTTATAGTAAACGTCTCTCTCTCTCTCTCTCTCTCTCTCTCTCTCTCTCTCTCTCTCTCTCTCTATCTCTCTCTCTTCCCTCTCTCTTCTCTCATTCATAACTGGGAATATTTGTCGTGCAATTTTTACTGTCAAATTTGTATATTAAAAAAAAAAATTCCATGAAAGGAGAACGAGGTCCTCCTGAAGACGTCAGCCAATAATATATATATATATATATATATATATATATATTGTATATATATATATATATATATAATGTGTGTGTATGTGTATATGTATATGTATGTGTGTATACATGTAAACAAATCCTCGATACATCAAGCAAGAACAATAGCTTGCCGAATTCATCCAGTAAGGGTGTAAGAAACAGCTCGACATTTTTATTTTTACAGCGTTGCCCTAAGCGCGAATGCTGTCCCAAGTAACGGGTTTTACTACTTCGTATTCACAGGCTGTACGTCCTTGCACGAATGCCTTACGTTTGTTTGTTTGTTTTGTTTGTTTTCTCGCTTGTTTGCTTGTGCTTGGAAGAGAGAAGGAATTCGTTTTCTTTCGAGATGAGTCATAACGTTCTCTCTCTCTCTCTCTCTCTCTCTCTCTCTCTCTCTCTCTCTTCTCTCTCTCTCTATCTCTCTCTCTCTTCTCTCTCTCTCTCTCTCTCTCTCTCTCTCTTTCATATATATATATAATATACATATATATGTATGTATGTGTATATACATACATATACACACATATGATACACACATACACTTTGTGAGATTACAACCTAGTCCTCTAATCTGTATTACAATTTCTCTTCAGAACCACCTAACTGAATCTTGCGTAACAATCGTGAGTAGCATATTGTTGGAAGGGGGCGATGGGGAAGGGGTTGCTTCCCCCTTCCCCTCCCACTCCCCTGTCATGGAGAGGAAACTTTCATATTATAACGAGTCCCTCAATTCTTCTGGAAAATGCATCGAGGGGACCATGACACCTCAAACCCGTTATCGCAGCTACCTACCTCTTGTTTAAACAGTAGATGACGCTCGTGAGTGAGTGGAGTCTCTCTCTCTCTCTCTCTCTCTCTCTCTCTCTCTCTCTCTCTCTCTCTCTCTTATTCCCGTACCCTGCCTATGGTTCCCGCATCAACCAGGTGATATCGTGGACGATCTCCTACCAAGTCCTCTCCTTTGTAGTAATTACCGCTTTTAATTAGGCGCCATTCGATCGTTTTTCCTCTCTCTTTCATATCGATATGAAAGAACCCTTCTGGTGAATGTGTGTGTGTTTGTAAGTACTTGCATCTGTTGAGCTCAATGATGGCTATTGATTTTCGAGTGTGTGTGTGTGTGTGTGTGTGTGTTTTACAGGTATTATACTGGTACCCTTCTCCCGCAAAAGGCGCTTAGGGTAGAAGAATCTCATAATGTCTTATTTCAGGATTTCTGGTTTGTGATATGCCATTGTTGTTGTTAACGGTGTTATTACCATTATCATCCAACTATCGTTCTGTTTTGAGATACTGTTATTATTACGTGGTTATTAATAATATGGTTGTATCTTTATATATATATATATTATATATATATATATATATGTATTGTATAATATGTATATGTAATATATTAATATACACATATATATATGTATATATATATATATGTATACATATATATATACATATATATATAATATATATATATATATATATATATATATTATATATATATATATAAAAGCAAATACTACAGGAAAATTATAGGACCCGACAGTGACTAAATAAAGGCGAAAGCGCTTGGTACTGACTTTCTTCCTATCATTTTCTTGTTGTATTTGTTTATATACTGAAGTCGCGTGGATCTTCTCTCTCTCTCTCTCTCTCTCTCTCTCTGTCATAATGGGACAAATCTATAGGAAGTTAGTTAGTGAACAAAATCAATGAACGTTAAAAAAAAAATAGTTAAATAAATGGAGAAACTGAAATAATAATAAAAAAAATATTACTTCTACCATTCACCTTTCCTTTCCTTTCCTTTATCAAATTATGGGATAGATTAAAGAGGACAAAGAACAGATGGAAGGATTAAGATGTAAACTGATTCACTTTGTGATGGTTCTAATAACATTTCATATTTGTACTTCGGACACATAACTTCAGAAGCAGTTTAATGAGTAATGAGGTATACCATCCTTATGTGTATTGGAAATTGATATTGTTATTAGTGAGCTGTAAACATTTTTACATATTTTACAAGTAGTGTTGTGAGTTTTTGCTTTAACATTATTATTTCAATTGTTGTCTTCACCTGCGCTCAGTTTATTATTATTAATATTAATTTTTTTTTTCATTTATCTGATGCGGGCACGAGAATAAAAAAACTTACCGGACAGATTAAGGAAAAACAAATGAAGCCAGAATGCAGATGAGATATCAATTACATTTAATATCAGCCCAATAACAAGTATTCTCCCACTGTATTATCCTTATTATTGGAAAAGTAAATCCACAATAATATGTCTTTTTTATGTTATTTAGAATATAAATATATTCTGCTTTATATTTTAAATAACGAAATCAAACAGACATAATATTATGGATTTACTTTTCTATTTTATTGACTCGTGTATTTATGAGTTTTCTTTGGATTATTATTAATTATTATTATTTTATTATTATTATTATTAATTATTTTTATTATTATTAGATTTTGGAAGGGAAGAAGACCCTCTTTTAAACAAATTCTGTTGAATAAAATGGCAGAATTGAGCTGAATTCTGTCATTTTATTCAACAGTATTATTATTATTATTATTATTATTATTATTATATTATTATTATTATTATTATTATTATTATTATATTTAAATCACTTACAGTAGTCGTTGCGTTTATCAGTAAGTGTTGACTAACACTGAAACAATGGAGAAGTGAATTTCTCCCATAAGGTCTTCAGTATTATATCCCCATAAGGCCTTCAGTAATTTTCTAGGTCAACTTTGGTCAATAATCCCCCTATGAAGCAATAGAGAGGTCGATTTCCCATCATAAGGTCATCAAGAAGTGTCAAAGTAAAAATAAAGTACGAAAAAAAAAAAAAAAAAAAAACGAAAACAAATCAATATCATTGTATGTTTTGCAGTTCATGTAGGTTCACCCTTTGTTTAGGGCCCCATGTACGTTAGTAAGTAAAAAATACCACACTTGGTGGCCAATTTCCTGTTTTATAAAAAAATTCACGTGGACCGCTCCCTCGCGTTCGTGACCGTTAGCTTAATTATATGTGAATTTACGAACGAAGGTTTTTTATCCAAATTACAGGTCATTTTGCTTTAATCCATTTTTATCTTGCAATTTTCGCTTATTATTAAATAAAAACTAGCATCTCGGTACAACCGCTTCTTTATGTGGTCGTTAGTCAATAATCAATATGAGAGAGAGAGAGAGGAGAGGAGCGAGGTAGAGAGAGGAGAGAAGAGAGAGAGAAGACCTTACTTACAGACCTTACCAAGTTCGTTCGGGTTTGCCCCAGGGTCCCCTCCAGTGTGAGGCGCCTCTAATGTCTCTACCAGAAGAGTTGCTAAGTACATCTTCCGGTATATTTTGCATCTTGCCAATCTTGGATGGTCCTAGGGATGCAGTTTAGATATTTCTTTTTCGAGCTTATATTCTTAACACATCTTTTTTTTTTACTCTCACCTCACTCCTGATATATTCCTCAGATGAGCTGGCAACGCATTGAATGACGGACCTGCATTATCGATGCTGGCGGCGTAGTGGATTAATGTCCTGTTTGTGCTTTCCTTATTGTTTTTCCTGGTATTGTTTTGGGCCACTATTAATCTACCTCTGCTTCGCTTTTCTGATATTTTTTAGTTCCATTGATATTTTTCATGTTATTGCCTTCTAGCTGTTTTCCATGCTGAATTATCATGTAGCGCTCTCTTCTCTTTCTAGACTATATCAATTTTACAAGGATTGTTAGGGTCTTTGCCCAGTAGTTCTAGGTTCCTTACTTCTTCTATTCATGAGCTGTCAAATGGACCTTTGTACACTCTCTATTTGTGCAATATCCTTTTGATAGTGTGGGTTACCATATTGCCATATTGCGAAATATTCGAAGTGGACTTACGAACATATTTTTTAATAAAAGCATAATCATGTGTTCAGCTTTTCTTGTTTTGGAAGTTGCCGTAACGAACATTCCCATTTTTTGCTTTACATTTTTGCCAATAGAATTGCTATTTGATTCATTGCATAACCATGTTTCCGATCCATATTCATCATCACCCCAAGGTCTTTAAACTGCTTCCTTATTTTTGATTGATTTTCCCTCATTATTAGGTTCCCCTATATGCATATAGCTTTCCTTCTCTGTCTCCATCATGTTTTATTGATTCCAAATTTATCAGAGTTACAAATACCATCCTATTTACCATCTGCCCCCCCCCCCCCACCCATCATATACTTTGTTAAGGTCGCTTTGTTAGAGCGTTTGTTTCTATCTTCATCACCAAGTAATTTCTCTACTTATTTCTTGTTGTCATCAGGCGAAACTACTCATCTATCGAATCCTTGAACTTACTGTCTATGGTTCTTTCAATCATAATAACAAACATATTGCAAGCTAGCAACCGTACGCCTTGTTTGGCAACACCGGAATATTACCTTTGGTTTTCAATTCCGATTTCTCATCGTTTGCAAATAACTAGCTGTTTTCTGGTTGTGTAAAAATTCCTTTTTAAACCATCTTCCTTACTTTATCTACGATATTGTGTTTTTTCTATAATTTTCTTTGCTAATATATTAATTGGTCCCTACTTTGTTTTCAAAGCCTTTTTCTGCAAAGTCCTAGATAAACCACATCTGTGTTTCATTTTCCGGCGCTTTCATTTTTTTGATTTTTTTCAATAATGTTTCCTCACGGTGGACTAACAGTTTGGGTTTGTTTACTTTTTTACCCCTTTTTCCGGTTACGAACCACCTTGGTTTGTCCTATATTAAACAAATTATTTTTTATTAAATGTTTCATTTCAATAATATTTTTTCTTCATTACCCCTTTCATACACTTTCATAATATGTGATGGTTAGACTCACAGGCCTATAATTACTTTGCCTCTAGTCCCTTTGATCCACTTTTGAAAGTAGGGGTGATATATTGCTAATTTGGGTGCTCATCATAAATCTTGCCTGTATCTTACACTTTGTCTTAATAATATTGCAAGTGGCTTTTGCGATAAGAATGAACTACTTTCTTTTAAACAAAATAAGCAGGGACCTCCCATCCGGCCCCCCTGCAGGCAGCTCCATTTTTTAAATTTTCATTAATTGCCGTTGCACAATAATTCAGCTTCATTATTTCTATGTTCAGCTAACAAGTTTCACTATTTTCTTCCCTTACTTCTTATATCATTATCTTCGATTTAGCTATTCTATGGGGTGGAATTCTCTCTTATATCGTTTCTGCCAGTTAATGTTTTGGCAAATTTCCATTTTTTTCATTCGTTAATCTCCCTTCAATTCTCAGAGGGCCTATTTCTATTCTTCTTTTACTTTTTTTTTTCATTTCTTTCTTCGCATATGAGTAGAATTAATGTTTGGGGGTTTTTGCTTGATATTTAATATGGTTTTTTTCTTCCAAGAATCCCGTTTTTTTTTCATTTTCTTTTGATTGTATAATCTTTTGTTTCTGCATTTTCTATCTTACTTTTTAGTTCTATAACGTTTCGATTGCATTTTTTTTCTTTTGCAAGACCTTTTTTCCGTTTTCCACTTTCTGATTTTTCCTGGAACCAAGATCCTTCTGTCTCTTTGGTATGCATGAATGATGTTTTGACTTTTCTTCTTCGGTATAATCTTTTTTCCAACTATTTTCTCCAATATTTTTATATGAAAATATCTCCGTATTTACCCCTTATGTCATCAACTTAACGAAAAATGTTAATCCCAATCTTTGTTTTAATTTCTTGCATTAATTTCTGACCCTTTTATTTTATTTATTTTCTGTAGAAAGTTCGTATTTTCCCATATCCTTCCCTACTTTTTCATTTCTTGCCTTATTCTCTATTTTCACTTGCTTTGGAATGAACTGTTAATTCTATGACATTATGGTCTGAAAATACTCCTCGCATTATAAACTATTATTTCTTTAACATAATTCATCTCGTTTCACAAAATACTATGTCTTAAAGTATTTTCCTTGTTTCTTGTTGGCAGGTGATTTATTTGTTGAATGGTTGTATTCTAGTAGCATATCTAAATAGTCTTTTCAAATTGCCTCTTATCTTCTGCACTACTATTACTCTCTTTTTTATATTGTATAAGTACAACCACAATCTCCTATTTCGTTCTTTCCATTCTACGAAAGGAAAGTTGAAGTCACCAGAGGGAGAATAGTCCAGTCCTTGTGATTTCTACATATATCATCCCAATTTTTCAATTATTAAGTCAAACTCTTTAGTATTAGGAGGTCATATATTACTATGTTTCATCAATTTTTCTGATTCAAATTCTACCGCTATTAGTTCACGTCTGAGTTACTATATTTCTCATATATTTTTCCTTGTTTTTTGTCTTTCCCATATATTGCGGTTCCCCCTTGATTCCTATTTTTTCTATCTGATCTATAAGTTTGGAACCCTTTTATTTGATCATCATTTAATACTGGTAGTAATAAGGATTTTCCCATGTCTCTTTCCTGTTCTGGTATGTTGTTCTTTTTTTTCATTTCCAGAAATTCTGACATTAAAAAATCAACAACTCCATATTTATCTTCCTTCATCATCAATATTCATTTTGTGTCTGAATCTGCCAATTTTCTCCGTTTCTGCAATATCCTCTTGCATAATAAATACAGTTATTATCTCTTTGAGTAGAATTTCGGAGCTGATGCTTTGAAATTTTTTTGCTGACCACCTCTGCATATCTCATTGGTGGTTTGCTTTTCTCTTTTACCTGATATTCTTGATTTCTCTCTTTATTTGTTTCTTTCTTATTTTGGATTTTATTACTTGGTTGGTTATTTATTTGATTATGATTCATGGCTACAGGGTGCATATATTTGCATTTTTTGGTGTCGAACTTACATCCTTTTCCTTCTTTTAGGTTTTTACATATTTTTGGATGCAGATCTCTGCAATCATCCCATATCCATCTAAGTATGCACATTTACCATATATTTCATAGTTTTGAACATATCTTAGGATGTTTGTAGTAACATCTTTCTCCAAATCTGCAATTCCCTCTTTTCAAAAGGTTGCAGATTTTGTCTTTCTGTCTATTTTTTCCTCTTTCCGTCATTGTGTAGATCTGGGTAGAGCCTCTTCGGGATTGCTTTTCTGTTGTCATATCGTAATTTATTTCTTCGTAGGTATGCTGCTTTATTGCCTCATATGTAGTATCAATGAGTATCTCTGCATCCATACTTTTATCTTGTTCTTTGTTTTCCTTATTTTTTTCTGTCATTTCATTTTTGTTTACTTCTCTTCCGTTTTCCTCTTCTTCTTTTCTTCTTCTTCTTCCTCTTCCTCTTCTTCTTCATCCTCAACTATTTGTACATTCAATCTTGATTTAATAACATTGTCTATCCATGATAGACATGTTGAACAAAAAAATTCTTGTATCTTTTCTCAAATCTTGTATTACCTCAGCACACTGTGGATGGGTCGGAATGTTGCATGCAGCACATTTCTGATTAGGTTTTGTGGATTGACTATGCTATACCAAACCTTACACAGTTTGCATGCTTTTGGCATTCTTTTCCTAATGCATCAATTAGGATATTCACAAGATTCACCTTATTCATTTTCTTGTCGGAATATGTTGGTTTTATGTATATTTTCTTTATGAGTCTCTTGACCACTTGGATTTTATTTGGAACTTCTTCAATTATTTTCAAGAGAGAGAGAGAGAGAGGGGTTGTAATTATCGTCATTTATTAAAAGGCTCGTGGAAGGTGAATTTTTTAATCGAGCTGATATGAGGTTATAATTCAAGTGGCGATACAGGGTGTCCATAAAGTGCCAGTTCCATTACAAGGAATAAATACTTGTAATGGTACTGGGACTTTATGGACACCTTGTACATTATGGTTATATGATAATTCCCTCTTATGTAGGGGGTATAATGTAATATAATAATGATACAAGAAGCTATTCCTTTGCTTGGATTTGTTTTGCAGATGGCGTCTTTAAGATTAAAAACTGGAAATACTCGAACGGAATTAAGGAGTTCTAGAGGAGAGATACTTGTGAATAGCTGTGTTCATATTTACCTGTGATTTGTATCGCTCTTGGGTGACACTTTTGTTTTGTTTACCTTTTCCGGTGACCGGTTAAGGATGAGTTTATCCAAGTCATTGGGAAAGACTGACCGGATGATGACGGAGAGAGAGAGAGAGAGAGATAGAGAGAGAGAGAGAGAGAGAGAGAGAGAGAGCATTGCTTAGGTCAGGCGCTAATGATGACTTGGAAAGAGTTGCATGGAATTACTAGGATTATGATGTCTCAAAGACTTATCAGTCCATCTAAGGAGACATCATGTGAGAGAGAGAGAGAGAGAGAGAGAGAGAGAGAGAGAGAGAGAGAGAGAGAGAGACCATTGCCTAGGTAAGGTGCTAAATTGAGACATAATCATGATGGAGAGAGAGAAAGAGAAAGGGAGCATAGCTTAGTTCAGGTGCTAATTTGAGAGAGAGAGAGAGAGAGAGAGAGAGAGAGAGAGAGAGGCAAGCTACATTGCCGAGTTCAGGAGCTAAATCTAGAAGTTAATGAGCGTTGGTTTTAGCGTACAATACAATACAATCGCAGGCCCCAGGTGCGTCATTGGGGCATCATCGTACGGTGTTGAAATTCTTAAACAGGGTGCACTCTTATTGCTGGACCATTGTTTAATCACAATACGCGTGTTAAGTATAAAAATAACCTTCTACACTTTTGTCTTAGAGGCGGATACACCTGTGTTTAAATTTAGCGTGTCGCCTTTGTAATTAGCGATTATATTATCAGGTGTGTGTCAAAGATCTAAATAAAGTGTCCTTGCAAATATTGCCATTGTGAAAACATTTTAAATAGAAATTGTATAAAGTAGAGAGAGAGAGAGAGAGAGAGAGAGAGAGAGAGAGAGAGAGAGAGAGAGAGAGCGAGTGTTTACTGACTTTTTTTTTTCTCAGTAAGACCCAAAAACCAGGGACTCGACAAAGCAAGTTTCCGGTACTGTACCTGAAACCGGTTTGTAGTCGTCTTTTGCTGATAGTAATTTTTGTTATCCAGTTGTGATATGATGTCTTAAAGTAGAGTTAGACTACGATGAAGGCTACTGTGTGATTGACACAAATATATATATATATAATAATATTATATATATAGATATAGATATATATATAGTATACATATATATATATATATATATAGTATATATATATATATATTATATAATATATATATATTATAGATACGGAGAGAGAGAGAGAACAGAGAGAGAGAGAGAGAGAGAGAGAGAGAGAGAAATAATTCCACCGACATAATTGTCCGGTAAAATACAGTTTACTAGACAATTCGTATTGTTGTGGGATTATAAACCTTAAGAGTACATCACTTACTATTTATTATCTTATGTGTGTGTATGTATGTATGTATGTATGTTATGTTTACATATATGTCTATAACCAATTAATATATTTTTATGTACAAATATTTCTGCTGACAAAAGCCTAAGGCTCATCGTAATGAATGTATGTGTATTTATGTATGTTATGTATACATACATGTCTATAACAAATTAATTCACAAATGATCATTAATTTTGATGTACAAATATTTCTGCTGACAAAAATCTAAGGCTCATCGTAATGAATGTATGTGTATTTATGTATGTTATGTATACATACATGTCTATAAACAATTAATAAACAAATGATCAATTAATTTTGATGTACAAATATTTCTGCTGACAAAAATTTAAGGCTTACTGTAATGAATATCAGTGAATGACGGCATCACTGATGAGTCAGTCATGCATGTAGCGTCGTATTCGCGTAACCGATTGAGCTCAGTCAACCAGTTGCAACATTCGACATTGTTGTGATTTACGAAATTAAATCATTCATAGTTGATATTGCTTGGAATTTTCATCGTCGTTATTAAGAATTATTGTTAAAGGTGTGTTTTGTCGCCTCTAAACAATTCATCTTGTGTTTGACTGGGGTATTTATATTTTTCTAAATTTACTAAAAGGTTAATTATAATTTTTTTTTTTTCGCTTCTAAACTCTGATCTCTTGTTTCTGTACTTTAATATTATCATCCGCAACCTCTTTCAGTGAACACCATACCCTTTGGAAGCTTGAATTTTATCTTCTGAATAATAGTAATAACACTAATTATTATGAATTTTTTTTTTGTGTGGGGGGGGGGGGGGGGGGGGGGCAAGCCGCCTTTTCACGGCATAGTATACCCATTAGTAATTTTATGGAATTTGTCAGTAATTTTGTTAGTAATTTTACCCGACATTGTTAACTTCAAGAATTTGTAGGTGGGTAGCTGAGAGAAATTTCCAGTATTCTTCTAATTTCGGGCACTTTTCATTAAATCCAGCGTCACAGCTTTTCACTGGTATGGAGTCAGTAAAACAGCCGACTCTGCAGAATCAGTTTTCACGATTTGTCTGTTCGTCCGCACTTTTCTTGTCCACGCTTTTTTCTGTCCGCTCTCCGGTTCTTAAGAAA
>NC_087212.1:10490251-10496875 GCF_015104395.2 Macrobrachium nipponense
AGTGAGTGAAGAGATGAGAGAGAGGGGGGGAGAACGAGAATAAAGAGAGAGAGAGAGAGAGAGAGGGGTGAGGAACGCGACGATAAAACTGGAATATGTTTGCCCTTGTGTTTTAGAAGTCTTTTTATTATACCCTCTTTCCCCGTCGTCAATTTTCCGACTTTGTCGCTGGAGACTTACTTCATTTTCCGGGATGCAGAGCGAACGGCATTTTCTTGTTCTCAGAATTTTATTTATTTATTTTTATTTATATTTTTTTTTCCTGGTCGTCTCGGGATTTTGCCTTTCAACATTTTTCTTATTGGTTTTGTTGGGTTCACGTTAGGAGAGTTTTTTATATTTTATTAAATGTCAATGTTTTTCTTGTAACATTATTATTATTATTATTATTATTATTATTATTATTATTATTATTATTATTATTATTATTCAGAAGGTGAACCTATTCATAGGGGCTATAGACTTGAAATTCAAGCTTCCAAAGAGTATGTTGAACTTTTCATTTATTATGTTAAGTATATATGCGATCTCTCTCTCTCTCTCTCTCTCTCTCTCTCTCAGACAAATAAAGCGCACGTGTGTGTGTGATATATATATATATATATATATATATATATATATATATATTATATATATATATATATATAATATAAACAGAATCTGTGGCTTGCTGTTTTGAAAGGCTACAGGTGGTCAATACGGAGAAGTGGCATCGCCGCTTCCCGTCCTAAGTTGCGGGTGATTTTTGTGTTGCAGTTGCAATTCCAAATGACTGCCGGTTCCGAACTGAAGGAGACCCAAGTTAATTAAATGCTTCAGGAGTATGACGTCTCCCAAGTCTCAGTGATGTTTACTCTCTCTCTCTCTCTCTCTCTCTCTCTCTCTCTCTCTCTCTCTCTCTCTCTCTCTCTATATATTAGTTATTATATACTTAATTATCACATCACTGTGATTCTTATACATGCTTTAAACTGCCAATGTCCTTTTAATATCCAATTCGCTTCACCTCGGAATTGACATATTTTTATGTATGTTAACCGAAGGGGAATTTTTTAGTTGATAATAATTTCGTCCTCTCTTGGATTCAAACCAGTGCACAGAGAAGAGAAATCAGGACTTCAGTGAGGTTGCCGACTCTGCCATTAACCTGTAACATGCTCATTTTAAGTGGCTTTCATTCCATTTCTCTTGCCTATGTATTTTCCTTTGCAAAGGATAAGGCTTCAGTATTTGCCAGTCTTCTGAGTCTCGGCCACTATTTGCAAGAATCACTGGTCAGGCTAGCAAATGCTGAGCCTAGATTCTTAATGTATGGTTCTCTCCCAGGCTACTGCAATGACTGAATACCAGCTGCACCTTGGAGTCTCGAAGATGGTGTAGGGGTTAGCAACCGCATCCCTAAAGACTTGGTGAGGACCATAGGGCCCTATCTCGTACTTTTTTCAACTCTCGTCCATATATCGGGTTAGGACCAGGCTATAGTAGGTCTTTTATGGCAAAAGCTTGAAAAGGGAGAAGTTGAGAAATTCATGCTTATCTTCCCTTCGGTGGTAATGTTAAATCTGGGTACACAAGTGACCACTGAGGCACTGCATAGTAAACTTTACGTCTGTGAATGGGTGTCATTTTCTTTCTTGACATGACGGAATAGTGACATTGTTTTTGAACATATCTGCGTGAACTGATAAGGAGACGTTGGTAGTGTAGCTTATCGATTAAATGCCTTCTGCCAACCTCGATTCAGCGATAGCCATGGAAGCACGAGTCATGTGCTTCCTTGACAACAAGTATTAGTCACCAGGGACGCAACTTCTAATCGTCACAATGACCTACATTTTATCGGATTCTTTGCACTTGTTGGGACACTTTAACACTGAAAGCCTTCAATCCAAAGAGGGAATAAAATAAGATTTCCCTTCTGTAGGCATCGTTCGAACCTGGTCATTGAGAGAGAGAGAGAGAGAGAGAGAGAGAGAGAGAGAAATTTTCAGTAACCATTAGACCATCTTTGGGTTTTTCTCCCTTTTGAAATTTTATGCTTCGGTAAGAGTCTTGCCTTTTCATTCCTGAAAAGCCTCCCCTCCCACCCCCCCCTTTGGTAGGCACACACAGGGGAGGGAATATGGTGGTGGGGGTGTCGAGTCGAAAAGGACCTTCTTTCCCTTCTTTTGATGGGTGGCTTTTGTCTCGTCCACCCCATGGGAATACACCTCTCAGTGGGCATCCCTTTGTCCCTCTACGGCCCTACCCCCCATGGGGGTGGGCCATGATATCCTGTGAGACTTAGCAGACGGACTCTTTCCTCCCCCTACCCCCCCCCTGCCTCCCTCTTTCCCTCTTACCTCCTTGTGCTTTCCTCGACGACTTACCCTCGACTTTCCTCTCATGTTGGACCTATAAAAATAACCCCCCCCCATCCCCCATCCCGGTAGTGAAGACCTCCTCCCCTCCCCTCCCCTAAACGTAATGCTGAGGGTGTTTTAGTGGAGAGAGAGAGAGAGAGCGAATCTTGTGTCCTTATCCTGTTGCATTCAATTTTGCTTCAAAAGAGAGAGAGAGAGAGAGAGCTTTGTGTTTTATCTTGTTGCATTCACTTCTGCTTGAGAGAGAGAGAGAGAGAGAGAGGAGAGAGAGAGAGAGAGAGAGAAGAAGAAACCACCGTCGTGAGCGGCATTATCACATCGTATCGCTATTGAATTTCTGTTGTCATTTATCGGGATCCGATACTGAGGCCTTTACTGATATCTCTCTCCAAGCGATGGAATCTCGGCCCAAGTTAAGATTGAGTTCAAAGGATGCGCATTTATCTCATTTGCTTTCCTCCTCCTCCTCCTCTTGATGGAGATGGTTTGATGCAATTCTGGAGACCTCGCTCCCTTGTTGGTAATAATTCTGATATGATTTTTAATATTGAACGAAATACAGATTTTGTGGGGGGAGGTGGGTCAGGGTGTTGTGTCTTACTTATGTGTTTCCTGATACTATATATTATTACTCATTATCCTTATCCTTCACTTATCCTTTATTATAGTCGTTATGAAATAACGGGTGGATTTTACGAGCGTTGCAAATTCTGAGACTCCCGTTTTACCGCCACGCACGTCTTCCTGAGTAGTTGTTGCCCCCTCCCCCTCCCCCGCGCGCGCGCGCGCGCACACACACACACACACACACACACACACACACACACACACATATATATATATATATATATATATATATATATATATATATATATATATATATATATATAATATTAATGTACACACACACACACACACAAAGGTTGTGGATCTCCTTGCTTTGGAGAACAATTACCCTTCAATTGAAACGAGCTTGTTCTAAGACAAACTTAACTACTCGATACTTTGTTACGTCTGGTAAAAAGAGAAAAAAATGAGAAATCGTGCAGCTACGCAGAGAAGATAATAAAAAGAAAGATAAAAGTATTCTTGTAGTTATGCAGGGAAGATAATCAAAAGAAAGATAAACGTATTCTTATATCTATAAAGAGAAGAAACGTACGATACTCTGTTGCTGTGAGGAGATATAAACCTGGATAGCATCACACCTAATTAGGCAAAGGAGGAGAGAACGGGGTATGCATGAATATAGGAGGGAGGTTAAAGCGATTATCTTGGGTAGCTGGGAGATCTGTAGAACCAGGAAAGGAGAGCACCTGTAGAGAGTCGTGGAGAAATCTGGGCACAGGTGACGGAGTGTAGATGCTTTACCTCGAGGATTTTATGGGTAAGATTGAGCGTGACAGAAGAAAGAGTTGAGATTGCCAGTGTTCGTGTGGTCCAGGAATGAGGAGGAATGTGAGTGAAAGGAATAACTCTTTTCAGTGAAAGGAGTTTTATTTATTTATTTGAAGAAGAAAAATATGAAACTCTGACTTGGTTTGGAGAAAGTGGAATGGAGGTTGTGTAAGGTGATTTACATGGGAAGTGAGTCTTAGAGAAAGAGATTCCATTCATGATTGGTATAACATTCCAGGAGTAAATGAGACTGGAGAGTGTCATGTGCACATGTCTGGAAAGGGCTCAGTTGTTGAAACTACATGGTTTCCTGAGGAGAATATTTATTGAGGAAATAATTTTTTTAAGAGTATACGTTAGAACAAAAAAAAAATTGTCAGGTTTATTGTAATATTAAGATGTTCAGTTGGTGGAGGTATAATTAGTTATTATTTTGTTTAAATGGATTTCATTGTAGATATAAAAATTATAGTCAAAGGATGCATTTTATAAAAAATTATAGTCAGAAAGGATGAAGTGAAAATGTTTCAATAAATGTAAAAGTGATTAGCGCAGGTGAATTTGATACGGATAAAACAACACATGAGAAGATGGATATAAAAATCACGGAAAGTTGAAGGAGTATATGAGAACGATACAAACTCAAGGTGAGAAGTCCTAGCTTCAGCAATTTGCTGAAGGGATATTGGAGTGTAGGAAGAAGGAATAAAAGAGCAAGTGGATAAGAGGACCTGTCAAGGAGAATGGGAGAATGTTTGAGAGGTTGCATTACAGACGAGAAGATTTCTTTTTAGATATCAAGAGGATGGGTAAGAAAGTCAAGAAACGAGAGAGGAAAAGAAAGGAAACAAGATATCAAGAGAGTGGGTAAGAAAGTCAAGAAACGAGAGAGGAAAAGAAAGGAAACAAGATATCAAGAGAGTGGGTAAGAAAGTCAAGAAACGAGAGAGGAAATGAAACGAAATATTGTTTTGTCAGGATATTAAATGCAGAGAGAAAGGTCAGAAACCCAAATGCGCCCCAAAATAAAAGATGCAAATGTTGAGAAGCTGGCTGATGGGAATGCGATACTTGGTCGATGAGAAGAATATATCTTTCAGGTGATATTTGGAATATGAGGCCAGTGGAGAAACAGAGCAAGCGACATGACAGAAGAATGGAGGGTGTTACCATAAGATTGAGATTTTTTCTGGAAATGACTTCAAGATGTAAGGAGAGAATTAATAGGCTGAAGTTTGGAAGCACACTTCGAATTTATAGGGTTTTGAGGATTTTTTTTTTTTTAATGGAAGTGTCTTCAAGATGTAAAGTGAGTAATTAGTAGACTGAAGTTTGGAAACACACTTCGAATTTATAGGATTTTGAGAATTTTTTTTATGCAAATGTCTTGAAGATGTAAAGAGAGTAATTAGTAGGCTGAAGTTTGGAAACACACTTCGAATTTATAGGATAGCAGATAAGGACCTGGTGTCGTTGGGCAGTGGTTAAAGGTAACTGATTCGTTGATTGAGAGGCGTAATATCCTTGTGTAAAAGTCATACAGGTGACTCAAGATTAAGAGTATACCTGTATGAAATATACCAGGAGAGTGGTCCGGCAGGATTTCAGTTGAGATACTCTGACATGACAGAATGACCGAGAAGAAAGAACAGTTGGGATTTGGAGGTGGAAAATGGAATGTGGGGAAAGTAATAAGTTGTGAAGCAGATATTTGTAAAGTTTTAGGACGAAAGGAAAAGCAGTGTGCAGCATACATAAAATTGAAAAAAAGCGTATTCTAGGATCAATAGAGATGGGCGGGCATTCCATTGAGGGGTGAGAGATGTGTATTTCTGGTGATAGCAGTTCACTCTCGACGTGGTTCGGAAGTCACGTAAAGCCGTTGGTCCCGTTGCTGAATAACCACTGGTTCCATGCAACGTAAAAACATCATACAAACAAACAAACAATAGAGATGGATGACATATATAGTAGAAGGTAATTTATTTGGTACGAATGGAAGTTTGTATGCTTGAAAGCAAAGCTTATGCTGCAATTTATCCTCCGGAGAGTGACTGGTTTGTGGCATAAAAATGGATCTGAGACAAGAACGTATTACATCTCTGTGGCTCTTGAATATCCTTATAGAGGAACTGACGAAGGAAGTTGCATGTGGTTGCTGATTCGTGGCACTTAAATAGTGTAGGAAATGGCTGGTCTTGCCGTAGCAGTGACTTAAGGTAGTTAAGATGAAATACAGTCATTACAGAAAGTGTCTTGACGTGATAACTACGAGAAAGTGTAAGATAATTGTGAGCGAAGGGAAGTAGACGGAAATGAGATACAGCACTCAATTTTAATGTGGATGTGGTAGAATTTGGGGGGGGGGGACTTGATTTGTGTTTGCAATTAAAAATAAGTTCACGAATGATGGGTGTCAGAGGAGTTACAGAATAGTGAAGCAGTGAAGGGATCATTGTTATTGGGTTTTAGTATTACTTTATGTACTTGACATACATATACATACATACATATATGAATTTGTTATCACATCACCGTGATTCATATATACATGCATGAAGCTACAAATGTCCTTTAATATCCAATTCGCTCTACCTCGATATTAATGTATTTTCACATATGTTAACCTAAGGGGAATTTTTTAGTTGATAATAATTTTACCCTTCGTAGCTTAATGCATACATATATCTTATTTATCAAATTTATTAACTTATGCATAAGTATAAGTAAGTATACGTTAGTATTCACAATCACATTCAGACTGATTCTGCGGCCTTCGGGAACTGGGGTCAGCGCCTTTTGAACGCCTTCAGAATGGAGATTGCTCTCTCTTCCTCGTCGCTGTAAAGATCATTGAATAAAA
>NC_087212.1:10497375-10504875 GCF_015104395.2 Macrobrachium nipponense
GATAACTACGAGAAAGTGTAAGATAATTGTGAGCGAAGGGAAGTAGACGGAAATGAGATACAGCACTCAATTTTAATGTGGACGGTGATAGAATTTGGGGGACTTGATTTTGTGTTTGAAATTAAAAAAATAAGTTCAACGAATGATGGGTGTGAGAGGAGTTACAGAAAAGTGAAGCAGTGAAGGGATCAGTGTTATTGGGGTTTGGTATCACTTTATGTACTTGACATACATATATACATACATACTTATATGAATTTGTATCACATCACCGTGATTCATATATACATGCATGAAGCTACAAATGTCCTTTAATATCCAATTCGCTCTACCTCGATATTAATGTATTTTCACATATGTTAACCTAAGGGGAATTTTTTAGTTGATAATAATTTTACCCTTCGTAGCTTAATGCATACATATATCTTATTTATCAAATTTATTAACTTATGCATAAGTATAAGTAAGTATACGTTAGTATTCACAATCACATTCAGACTGATTCTGCGGCCTTCGGGAACTGGGGTCAGCGCCTTTTGAACGCCTTCAGAATGGAGATTGCTCTCTCTTTCTCGTCGCTGTAAAGATCATTGAATAAAACATCTTTTAAGACGAATCTTTGTCTTTAAGTAAGACTTATTCATGAGGAGGACGTGTCTGTGACTTAGCTCTTGCTATACAGCCTCCATAACCCATCTCCTTTTGACAATAAGAACTAGATATGGCATAAGTAACTAAATGACAGACCTGACTAGAAAAAGGAGTCATGCCGAATCATTTAAGACGACCGAAGTTTAAAGCTTCACGTGATTCTCTCCAGCAGACTTTTGTCATATTTGACCCGATTGTCTTCTATCAAATGCGTGGTCTTGTTATTCGCCCTCATCTTCCCAGGGCATCGGTCATGGCACGCCTACTTCTGACGTATTGGGTCATGCAGGATGTGGAAATAGCGTCGATGCAAAGCAGATAAATCTAGCGCGATTGTCAAAACGCCCCTTCTCAGAAATAACTGTCAGGATTCATCAGGCGAAACATTAGAAAAAAAGGGGCTCCATTTCTGAAACACTTCTCCTATTTTTCATATTTCCTCGGATGTTATTAACACACACACACACACACACACACACTAGATTTCTGATTGTTAGCAAATGATAATAATAATACCAACTTTTCTTGCACATACTATAAATATGACTGCATACACAAACATGCAATAATATATATATATATTATATATATATATATATATATATATATATATATATATATATGTATGTAAAATGTAAGCATATTAATTGTCCCTTTACACAAAGGGAAAGGTATGGTCCAACTATAGACTAATTATACCAGAAAGTTAGTAGTTGATTGTTGTTTCCCAAAAACTCTTCTATGGATATTGGAAGTCTAGGTATAAAGCATTCACATAGAATATGTGCGCGAGAACTCTTAGTAAATCTTAGTGTCAAAGCGGTGATTTTTATTTAGCTTATGTGACACCAGGATGACAAATTGAATCGAAGTATAAAGTGTGTATGAGTGTAGTATATAATGTGCAATCGCTCTCCTGTGACAAGAGAAAGAAATGTGTGCTTGCAACAACAATGGTTAATGTGTGGGCAGGTGGCCTGGTTATAATTGCAAGAGGTATGTCTCAGTATTGGCGTAGCTTTTGAATTGATAGACACTGACGTGACTAACTTTGGCGAACAGGTTAAATGAAATTAATGTCTTTGGAGGTAGAATGTGACGAAGACCGAAGAAAAACCCGCTTAACGGTTGGAGTGGCCAGATTTATTGTAGAAGGAAAGAGGTCTTTGATGTTGAAAGATCATGAATAGCAAACAAGGACGAGTGGTGATAATAATTGCCGGACGAATCAGTGTTTCTGGGAAGAACTAGAGTGCAACATACGTAGAAATGTTTATGCATTTATGCCGTGTACAATAATTGCTACCTCTCTCTCTCTTCTCTCTCTCTCTCTCTCTCTCTCTCTCTCTCTCTCTCTCATTAACAGCCAAAGTTTAGAAGCATATCTGGCAGCGATTTAATGTGTAGTCACGCTCAGTTTTTTTTAACTAACAAAAAGAAAGTCAAGAGTCAATAAAGCAAGCTCTTTTGACGATGTATTGTAAATGGCGTTGCCTGGCCTTAATTTTACTTTTGTGACGATAATCTGGGAACCCTTCTCCTCGTCACACTCCCTCGCTATAAATGCGGATTGTTCATACCTACCTATATGTCACGTGATCCAGTAGCATTCTTTTGACCATCTGGAAATGCTTGCATATTGAAGCGTTTAATTCTTACCTCACGATAGTGGACGTTATGTCTGTCCGTCCGTCTGTCACTCAATCACGGCCAAACGGTTGGTCCGATGGGCATGAAACTGGGCAGGGATATAGTGGGGACCCCTAAGATGGTTTATAATGGGTTTTCATCCTACCTCCCCCTCCCCGCCTCCGAAGGGGGTGGGGATGAGAAGGGATTCCCTGAAACGGAGCTGGCTATGCCCGTGAAACGGGGCTGGCTATGCCCGTAGACTTAGTTACTGTACGAATTTATCTAACATATTAGTTAAAAAACACTAGCGAGTCACTTATATGAAGCAACAGATGAATATGCTTTTAGTAAGTATGGGTAACTTCCTAGTATAGTTAATGCAGATACTTTCTCTTCACTATATTCTATTCCCAGTCAGTAGAATAAATAGTGGATAAAAACCACTAAGGTGTGTTAATGTCGCTATGAATAATAACTGTATATAGGTGTTCCCACGCAATACACGGACCTTTCCGTCCGTTTTATATATATATATATATATATATATATATATGATATATATAAGACTATGATGGATAATAATAAGATGGAAAGGAAATATACAAAATAAGGTGTATATATATATATATATATATATATATATATATATATATATAGTATATATATATATATATATATATATATATATATATATATATATATATATATATATATTATATAGGAAAAACAGCAATGTATAATTGACAAATAGTACACTGTATAGACCCTCGATAATTTTTTGGTAAGACAATGAAAAACAAGCACATGAAGAAACAAACAGAATAAAAAAAAGAATTATTTATATATATATATCCCATAGATATATAGGAAAACGGCAATGTATAATTGACAAATAGTACACTGTATAGCCCTCGTATGTTTGGTACGACAATGAAAACAAGCACATGAAAAGAAAGATAAAAAAGAATTCATATTTTTGGTACGATTATAAAAACGAGCACATGAAAAAACAACTAAAAAAGAAAATACAAAAAAAAAAAAAAGCAAATTCATTAACGACTGACTAATGGTCTCGGCTCAAACACGATCTCCATCGCGAGGTCTCGAGTGAGAGAGTATAATATCAGTCCATGTTTGCAGAGAGAGTGAGAGAGAGAGAGAGAGAGAGCTCACCACTTCATAAACGCAGGTAATTTGCAATTGATGGTTCTTAATCCGAGAGGCACCGTATTTGCATTAAAGCTGTTGTTTTCCTCTGTTGCAGAGATCGTGTATAGCGAGTTCACCGCTCGCCTGTGAGATCGCCAGAGAGATCGTCAGAAATCTTCTTCATTGATCGTCATCTCGTACCGCGCTTTGAGGTAAGTAGTGATACTTTTTTTTTTTTTAATCATGGTACAGAAGGTTATGTATTTCTCTGTGTAGGCCTTTTATGACCTGATGTATGTGTTGGGCCGTTTCTGTTTACTTTTTTTTCAGGTGTATGTACGTACGTTGTGATTGAACATGCATATATGTATGTATTTATGTCTGTGTATGTCTGTGTATACACTAATTCTGTAATAGAACATGATGTCACAATAACATCCATGTATATATTTGTTCCACTTTATAGACACATACACATCTATATGGAATATTTGCACGTACGTATATGTGTACATTTATATCATCCACATAATATTCACATATGTGTGTTCAGGTAGGTGAGCGCCAACAAAGATACTCAACTTCTCGTATCAGTGTTTTTTAAGTAGAGAGACCGTTGGAAATGGTTGTTAATCCTAGACGGAAAAATTACCAGTATTACTGACGTTAATGCTGTTATTAATTCCCATCCCAGTATTGCAAGATAATGCGTGAGGTCGGACTTATAAGCAAATGAATAATTTTCTTAACTTGGTTTGCGTGAATTAATGTTAATGTTGGAGAAATGATTAAGGAATGTTGTGCAGTATAGGGTCACATTAAAACTATTGTGTAGAGTGAATAAGATTTACAGCCTTACTTGGAATAAGTCACATCCTGACTTGGAATGTACAAGAATCACATCCTGACTTGGAATAAGAGTCGGATCCTGACTTGGAATAAGAGTCGGATCCTGGCTTGGAATAAGAGTCACATCCTGACTAGGAATAAGCGTCACAGCCTGACTTGGAATAAGAGTCACATTCTGACTTGTAGATCGTCAAGTCACAAATAAATATGACGGACGATTTTGTCCATTGACGAAATCGATGTTGACTATTTCGAAGATTTCGGTGAAAATGTATATTAGATGTTTATTTTATTTTACTTATTCATCTATTTATAAATTTAATTATTTATTTATTTATTTTTGTCATCTCGTGGGAGGAAACAAGTCGAGCTAATATTAATTGAAGGACATCGTAGACTCAGTGAAGTCAGCACGGTCACTCTGACGCCATTCTGACTTCCTCTTCCAGATGTCAGCACGGTCACTGTGACGTCATTCTGGTTTCCTCATCCAGATTTCCTCATTATGGGGGGAAAACGCGTCACCAGCAAACCTTTCAAACTGCAGCTCATTTTAGACTTGGGCGAACACCAAAGGTCTGTCTGGCGAATCGCTTTTATTTCCGCTCCTTTTTTTTTTTGATTTTTTTTTTTTTTTTTTTTTTATCTCGGATCCTGCCCCTAATAACGAAGGGCGCATGCGCTGTCGGTGGCTGGGATGTTTCGAGTCGCGGAGATTGAATTGGTCCGGTTTTTCTTTGTTGGTTCACTTTTGGGATTTATGTGCTTTTTTTTTTCTCAATGGCCATTTCAGAACTGGCTGGTATGCTAATTAGCTTTGTTAATTAGCCGAAATTGTGCATTCATGAATTAATGCATAAAATTATTTTGGCTCTTGTAAAAGGCGACTTAATGTTGAATATGTATTTACATAAAGTTTTAGTATATATATATATATATATATATATATATATATATATATATATATATATGTATATATATGTATATATATACATACTATATATATCACCCTACGCCTATTCCCCCTACAAAGGGATGAAGTTGCAAGGCCTCTCTCTCTCTCTCTCTCTCTCTCTCTCTCTCTCTCTCTCTCTCTCTCTCTCTCTCTCTCTCTAACCAAACATTCACAAGTGGGTTCACTGTGGCCGGAAACCCGGTAGTGACCCCCGGTCCTACCAAAAGTGACCAGGGTGCTGTAAACCACTTGGTCCAGGAATCCCCCCTCCCCCTCCACCCCAACCACTTTGGCTGATTGCTCATCTTGCACAAACAACCGCTTGCAATCTCATTTATGAGTCTTCAGAACTCCCGGAAGGACGAATTGCGATATAGGGCAGTTATAATAATAATATATTTTCGTCTTAGAACCTGAACACAGGTTGGTGGCCTTTGGTCTTATTATTATTTTTCTTGTCAGTGAAAAACTGTTTGGAATTTCTATGGCTGCTGTTATTAGAGATGTTATTAAAGGAGTCTTTGGAATTGTTTTTGGCTCTTATTATTGGTATTATTAAGTTATTGCTTGTTCGAACTTGGTGGTATTATTATTATTATTATTATTATTATTATTATTATTATTATTATTATTATTATTATTATTATTATTAGTGAAGAAGAGTTTGGAATTTATATGGGTGCTACTATTAGTTTTGTTATTAAAGAAGTCGTTGGAACTGATACTGAAAGGAAGACTCCTTTTCTTGTTTATTTTGTTTGAATTTTATGAGAATATTATCTGTTATCAGTTGCACTTGTAATCGATACTAGTTGCAAATGTTAATTATCATACGTAGTTGCAGTGTTCGTTAACAAAGTTGCAGTGTTCGTTAACAATCATAGTTAATGTAAAAAAAATTGTAAAATCTTATTTCAAGACTCTCTCTCTCTCTCTCTCTCTCTCTCTCTCTCTCTCTCTCTCTCTCTCTCTCTCTCTCTCTCTTCCCGAAACTAGTGGGACATAAAGAGGCAGTTCAAATACAGAAACAAGGAAAAACGGTGCTGCAGCTCTACACATCAATAGTTAAGGACCCCATCTTAAATATGCAGGACAGTTTTGCGGTCACCAACACTAGAAAGGACATAAGAGATTAGAAGGATGGCAAGCAAGAAAGCCCCACAAAGTTTAATTCCATCCATCCTGGTCTGGCAAATAGGTTTACCTAAGACCGACTAGAGAGCCCTGAACATTTCATGGCTTTAGAAAACACGACGATTGCAAGGAACAACTAATAGAAAACATTGCGAAAATACGAAAGGCATAACAATGAGCAGAAACCTAAACCTTTACTTTAATTAAACGAAAACCTGACAAAAATAACTAATGGGGGAATTTGGGTAAACTAGTACTGAAGAGATACAACACATCCCAATGTGGGAATTTTACATACAAGATATGTGACACGTGGAATAAACTGCCATCAGAAGTTGTAAACAGCAACAGTGTGGAAGAGTTTAAAAGAAAGCTAGACAAACTCATTAGGACACTGTCAATGCACAGTAAAACCTGCTCCTACAGATAAGTGAGCACACGATGTCTCCTCGGATGGACTAACAAGTCATTGAGACATCCCAATCCTTGTAACTCTCTCTCTCTCTCTCTCTCTCTCTCTCTCTCATATTTCCCCCACCTCTCTTTGTCTCCTCTCATTTCTCCTCCAAAACACTCTCTCTCTCTCTCTCTCTCTCTCTCTCTCTCTCTCTCTCTTCGAAATGAAATTCCTGCTCTGTTTGCAGTCACGTGCAGCCTCATTGCCTTAAGTCGAAACTAAACAAACGATATTGGTTGGGATGTCGACGGTTTGTCAAGATGTCAAGAGATAATTGCTTATCGGGAGACGTTTGTGTAAATATGATTTAATATTACCAGCGATGATTCATTATTGATTTTGGCCCACCGAGTCTTTCTTTCCTTTTTCTTTTTCGTGATTGAGGCTTTTATGATTGAGATTCAGTCAGTAGTTCGTCTTGACGGTTTAATGGAGTTGAGGTTATAAATATATAAGTGTATATTTTTATATATCCACATATATATGTTTGTGTGTTTATGTACATACGTTTTATATATATATATATATTATATATATATATATATATATATATATATATATATATTATGTGTGTGTGTGTGTGTGTCTGTGTCTGTGTCTGTGTGTGTGTATGTGTGTATAATGTGTATATATATATATATATATAATATATATATATATATATATATATATA
>NC_087212.1:10509875-10512375 GCF_015104395.2 Macrobrachium nipponense
GTTTGTGTACGTAAATATATAAATGCATATGCTCTGTAACGTCTTAGAAAAGATGAAGTGAAATGACAAATTTTAGTATAATAATAATAATAATAATATTAATAATAATAATAATAATAATAATAATAATAATAATAATAATAATAATAATAATGAAATTATAAATAAAATTAATAAAATGATAATAAATTTCAAGCTAACGTTTTAATTACTACTACTACTACTACTACTACTACTACTACTACTACTACTACTACTACTACTACTAATAATAATAATAATAATAATAAGATAATGAAATTCTGAATAAAATTTATTAAAATAATAATAATCAACTTTCAAAATAACTTTTTAAATGTGCCAGGCCGAGAGGGACGGACAACTTGTGCTCATTTGTTGTCCAGACCCGAGCGGGACGAACACAACGGAAGAGACGGACAAACAGGTTATAGGAATCAGGAAGAACGAGAGAAAGTAGGCGATTTCCAGAGCTTGGAAGAACAGGGATCTGAAATTAATTCTGAACCATCTCGTCTAGTGATGACCGAGTTAGACCTTACAGACCTTACATCTTGTTCGGGTTGCCCCAGGTCCCTCAGTGTGAGGCACCTCTAATGTCTACCAGTGAATTGCTAATGCATCTTCCGGTATATTTTGCATCTCCTAAACTTGGATGGTCTGGGATGCAGCTTAGGTATTTGTCGAGATTATTCTTAAACATATCTACGCTCACTCCTGATATATTCCTCAGATGAGCTGGCAACGCATTGAATAGACGCTGCATTATTGATGCTGGTGCGAAGTGGATTAATCTCCTCTGTGCTTTCCTTAGTTTTCCTGGTATAGTTTTGGGCACTATTAATCTACCTCTGCTTGCTCTTTTTGATATTTTTACCTCCATGGTGTTTTCGGCAATTCCTTCTATCTGTTTCCATGCCTGAATTATCATGTAGCGTTCTCTTCTCCTTTTTAGAATATATAATTTTAAGGATTGTAGTCTTTCCCAGTAGTCAAGATCCTTAACTTCTTCTATTCTAGCTGTAAAGGACCTTTGTACACACTCTATTTGTGCAATATCCTTTTGGTAGTGTGGGTACCATATCATATTGCAATATTCAAGTGGACTACGAACATACATTTTATAAAGCATAATCATGTGTTCAGCTTTTTTTCTTTTGAAGTGCCGTAACAACATTTCCATTTTTTATTTGCATTTTGCCAATAGAATTGCTATTTGATTATTGCTTAACATGTTCCTATTCAACATCACACCAAGGTCTGTAACTGCTTCCTTATTAGTGATTGTCTCATTATTAGATCCCCTATATGCATATAGCTTTCCTTCTCTATCTCCATAATTTATTGATTCAAATTTAGAGTGAAATACCATCCTGTTTACCTCTGCCCAATCATATACTTTGTTAAGGTCTCTTTGTAGCGCGTTCCTATCTTCATCACAAGTAATTTCTCTACTTATTCTTGTGTCATCGGCGAAACTACTCACTACCGAGTCCTTAACATTACTGTCTATGTCTGCAATCATAATAACAAACAGCAATGCAGCTAGCTCCGTACCTTGTGGCACACCGGATATTACCTTAGCTTCATCCGATTTCTCATCGTTTGCAATAACTATCTGTTTCCTGTTGTGTAAAAATTCTTTTATCCCTCTTCCTACTTTGTCCACTATATTATGTTTTCAAATTTTCTTCGCTAATATATTATAGTCTACCTTGTCAAAAGCTTTTGCAAAGTCTAGATAAACCACATCTGTTTCTTTTCCGTTTTTCATATTTTTATATATGTTGTCACGGTGGACTAACAGTTGGGTTTGTGTACTTTTTCCTGGTACAAAACCATGCTGTCCTATATTAAATTATTTTTTATTAAATGTTTCATAATATTTTAATTAATTACCTTTTCTTACACTTTCATAATATGCGATGTTAGACTCACAGGCCTATAATTTCTTGCTTCTAGTCTTGATCCTTTTTTGAAAGTAGGGGTAATATATGCTAATTTGTGCTCATCATAAATCTTGCCTGTATCTACACTTTGCCTTAATAATATTGCAAGGGGCTTTGCGATAGAATGAACTATTTTTTAACAAAATAGAGAGAGAGAGAGAGAGAGAGAGAGAGAGAGAGAGAGAGAGAGAGAGAGAGAGAGAGAGAGAAAGTAACACTTTGCGTCCTGCAATGACTCTTTCGCCTCCGTAGAGTATTTTACGACGGCAATAGCGTGGCATTTACGCCACGCCCTACTCTAGCTCCGCCCATATTACATGGCATAGGTGGGCGTAGCAGCACCTTTACGTGCACATGTTTCTTTGAACGAGGCTTCCCTTTTTTTCTTTCTTTTTTACAAGGTTTTTAGTGCTTCTTTCTCCACTTCTTCTTTTTTTTTTTTTTTTTTTTTTTTTTTTTTGAAGAGGGTTAAAAAAAATTGATTTTAACTAGGATCTATGTTTAGGATCATAACTATTTTGCTACTTAATAAT
>NC_087212.1:10517375-10524875 GCF_015104395.2 Macrobrachium nipponense
CCCTGTCCCATCCATCTGGGGGTGGGGGGCGGGGGGCCTTACAGAATTTGGGGGGAGGAACACCTTTTGTCCTGAAGGCGTTGTAAGCGAGCCTATACTGCAGATGCCTACACGACGGGGATGAGGAAATATTACCTTCATTCTGCGGAAATGCATTAGGGGAGAGAGAGAGAGAGAGAGAGAGAGAGAGATGCGCATTGTTTATCTTTTTGCCCTAACTTGATGCGCTTTTGTCTACCGGAGGAATCATTGTGTATTCGCTCTTTGTTGGTTTGGGTTGTTATATAACAGCTTCCGGTTGTTGGTTTATATCCTGGATCAAGCGGGTTGAGGTTGACTGCTTGTAATGTCACAGTTTTGGGTGGATTGGTTCTTAGAGAGAGAGAGAGAGAGAGAGAGAGTACATTTATTTACACATGCTTTTGCATATAAAGGGTGTCCATAAAATCCCAGTACCATTCTGAGCAATAAATACTTGCAATGGTACTGGGACTTGATTGGACACCCTGTATTGTCATAACTAATACTTTCCTACTTGAACATTTCATAAATTCTCAGCGATGAGATCAACACTTCATGTAGCGTAGAGAGATCTACGAGGTGAATTAATTATAGCAATCAGAAAGTTAAATTAAACAGAAGCTTTACCTAAATCAAATAATGTTAGACTATTTAAACAATAATTACAAATAACCTTTTTAATGACAGCAATGAATAAAGGAATAGTAAGCCATCGGGAAAAACAAGAAGTAATATCAATACGAAAGGTGATAATGAAGGTTATTCATTAAATATATATATACATATAATATATATATATATATATATATTAAAACTAATTATATATATAATTACCACATCATTAACATATATATAATACATATATTATATATATATATATATAACATAATAGCATATACTTAAAATGTAAGATATATATATACCTGTGATATGTTATATAATATATGTATATATAATATATATATATATATATAATATACACACATTACATATTATAAATATATATTATATCATATATATATATATATATATATATATCACATATATTATGTTTATGATATATATATATATGATATATATATATATTATATATTATATATATTATATAAATATGTGTGTGTGTGTGTGTGTATGGATGTATGTATGTATATATATATATATATATATATATATATATATATATATATATATATATATATATATATATATATATATATTATAGTAATATGGTCGTTTTGTCTCTGACACGTGACACTTCATACTCTCGAATGTTAAGCCACAAATCACCCATTGATACCGAGCGTACTTTACCTTGAACCATTACAAATGATAGATTCTCTTACCACAACCTGGATTCGAACCTTGATCTTTATTCCGCTACCTCCACGAGAAGAATTTTTACTTCCCCGTTGGCGGTAGTGCCATCGGTGCCCCTCGTGTGGAATGCTGTAAGTTACTTTAGGTTCTTGCAGCGTCCCTTCGGCACCTTAGCTGTTACCCCTTTCATTCTTAAAACCTTTCTATTTTCAGTTCCTCTTTCAGCGCTGAAGGACGTCATAGGTTCCAGGGCTTTGCCTCAGGTCTCAGTTATATTACATTCCAAGTAATTTCACTCATGGTTTGCCAATGTCCGGTGGCAGGATTCAAAACCGCAGTCAGATTCACATAAAACACACACACACACACATGCAACTGACGAGAATCGACCGTGATTCAAACTCCAGGCAGCACTTGTTGAATTCATGTCACATTCCGCCTCTGGCTCGGAATCATGTTCAGCGTATGAATGAAGATTCCGCTCTTACGGAGTTCGTTGATGGAGGATGCGGCCGTTCGTTAAATTTAATTGGCTATCTGAACCCGTGTTGTCCTTTGGGAGAGGAATTCTAACTTTAGATCCAGATTGAACTGGAAGAAACTGGATCTGGAAAGTATCTTCCAGCTCGATCTGTATCTAGAGTTAGAATTCGTCTCCCACCTGACCCAGGTCTAGATAGCCAATTCATTTTAACGGTAGCTGAGAAATATCCGAATTAAATTCAGCGTGAGAAAATTGCATCCTGATCCAATTCCAGAGAGTCTGTACTGTCTTGATCCTGATATTATGGGAGAATTTATATCCGGATGCAGATTTAAACCGAAAAAATCGTCAGTATGAAGAGTGTGTTGAGGGAATTCGATCTTTCTTTAGATCCACTGGAAAAACATATCCGTATCCAGTCACTAGCGTATCCAAGATGATGCCTACAGTATGCAAACAAATCTTGGAAGAATGTTCACTGACCTTACACCAATAGCATTTATTTTTAGTATTTTGTGCGTGTGTGTGACTGAGATGTGGTTCGGCAACTTTGAAAGTATTTCGGCGAGTCTATTGAAGGACAGGAACAGGTAACAGGTCTGTATTTCTGTCATGTACTACAAAAGGGTCTCCGGGTGCGGTGAGCTGAATATATACAGTCTTGCTAAGATATTCGTTGTACCAGCTGTCATGTCATCGTATAAACTGGGCTGGTATATATATATATATTATATATATATATATATATATATATATATATATATATATATATATATATATATATATATATATATATATATATATAAGATTCGTTGTACCAACGTCATGTCATCGATAACCTTGACTGGTTATATACTAACATACATGACATATATATATATATATATATATATATATATATATATATATATATAGATATATATAATGTGTATGTGTGTTTGTGATAATTATAAAGATGACGGGCCTGTTTATAAAAGGAGACATAGACCGGCCTGAACCCGTTCAGCACTTCGGCCGCAATCCTTGACTTGACAAGAAAAAGAAATGCCATGAATCATTCATGCCCTCAGCTAGTGCAGAGGGAGGGTACAGGTCTATAACTATTCAACGGGAGAAAGACTTTTTCGTCCATGTGCTTGCAGAAGATAGAAAATACCGAAATTCTATTTCCTGCAACGAACACAAGCTAAGGTTATTGTTCTTGACAGGTCTTTTGATAAAAATGTTGCGAACGTTTTACTATTTTTGTAGAAGTTCCTTGCTTCTGAATTTGATTAATATTTTTTCTTCAATGCTGCATTTGCGTGGCCGTGTAGTGGTGTGCGCATTCGTGCGATATAAATCTGTATTTTTACTTTCTGTTTTATGTTAGCTAGTTAGATATGGTTAGAACTACCACATTCCATACAAATAGCAATGAATTCGTTCAGTAAGACCCTGAAAGTTTTTTGCATTTGAATTTCGTTAGTTACTTTCTCTCTCTCTCTCTCTCTTTTCGAAAGTTCAATGTCTTGAAAATTCCTATATCGATCGGAACATTTCAAATGTCACCTGATCAGGTGGGCGTTCATCCCTCGAGAGATTTTTTTTTATCCTTTAGCTGCCACGCGTCGTGCCATTCATAACAGAGGAGAGTCTGTTTGAAGTTGGGTGAAAGTCGCTTTGAAGTTGGGTGAAAGTCAGTTTGAAGTCTAATGAAAGTCTGTTTGAAGTTTGATGAAAGTCAGTTTGAAGTTTGGTGAAAGTCTGTTTGAAGTCCGGTGAAAGTCTTTGAAATCTAATGAAAATCTGTTCGAAATTTGAATCTAACTTTATGCTTCTTTTCGAACTGGAATCTTGAGTTTTATTCCATCAAATCGTTTGAAGTGTTGAGGCAAATATTCATCTCTAAAAACCACAGTCGAGGTGCCAAATACTTTAATAAGAAGGCTACATGGGACTTTTTTGGTATATAAAAAAATTGGGCCTAGATGAACATATGTGTTAGTATATATGTTAGTATGTATGGAGGTATGTGTACGCATATAAAGCTTTTCGTTGTTTAAAGAAAATTGGGTCCAAATAAAGGTTTGAAATTTGTAAAAAGCTGTTGGTATCAATGTTACAGTGGTGATAATGCTGATGATAATTGGTAAATAATTAAGACAAGGCTGCTGCTGCTGCAATTATATTTTAAAAATTAGAAGATATAACAAAAATATAGGCTGATTAATAGCATAAACATTACCATCACCATAACCGATATACTCATACTCATCATCATAAAGCTAATTGACATATATATCTTGCAAGAACTTCGCGTCTACTCTTAATTTATTAAACATGAGTCACCGAGGCTTCACGGCGCGCGACCTTAAAGCACCAACCCCCCCCCCCCCCCCCTCCCTTCAAGTTCAAGGTCACATCACTATCCGCCCGAGCCTCTTGGCCCAAGTAATAAAACCTTCGCATCTGTACCCATAAGTCACTTCATCCATGTACACGTTACACACCTGTACTAATATTACTCATAAGGCGCTTACACCCGTGTATACCTTACACATACACACATACAGTTTTCATATATGTATGCGGTCCCCCTTCCACATGAAATCCACGATAACTTACACATGAGCATTTGTACCCTAAGAGGTGTATACAATTGTTCTGCACAAGCTTTGTGAATATTTGATGTGGCTGGCTAGTCCCTGCTAATCTGCACGTAGAACGCCCACGGTGTTTGAAACTAAGCTTCGTTGCCTGCAGAGTTTTCCTTCGTTTGTCGTATGAGAGAGAGAGAGAGAGAGAGAGAGAGAGAGAGAGAGAGAGAGAGAGGGGGGGGGTGTAGTTTGACTTGACGCACACACTCCCTTCATTTGCATTTTTTGTTTCAAGTTGAAGCAGTTCAAGGTTATACGAAAGTTATGGTATACCTTTCCTTCATCGTTGAGAGAGAGAGAAAGGTTATACGAGAGTTTTGATAAATGCGTCCTTCGTCGGTTGCCGTGAGTGGTCGTCCAGAAATTGACGGATGACTGATAATTGTGATGGTATAGTAACTAAACTGTTTCTTTAAAAAAAATATCAGTTTTATTACATTTTTCCGAGTATTCTTATACAGAGAATGCATAGGTTAAGTCTCTCTCTCTCTCTCTCTCTCTCTCTCTCTCTCTCTCTCTCTCTGAGGAACTTGAATCGGATGTTGACCGCGTATTCAGATTTGGAAGGATGTCTCCCTTGCATCCTGAAGCAGGTCCTTCAGGTAAATGATAAGGTAAACATGCACTGTGTGAAGATGTGAAATTACAGTTCATTCACGTAAGGTAGATTCTTGGATAAGCCCTATTCTTACGAGATGTTTGTTTGGCGGCCGCTGTTGGTTGGTACCACCGGGGGGGGGGGGGGGGGGGGGGGGGGGGGGGGGTGGGGAGGTATGGACAGGAGCTCCCAACCAATCAGCGGCCGCCAAACAAACGTCTCGTAGGTATAGGACTCGCCCAAGAATCTACCTTAAGTGAAGCAGCTATACGAACATTTATGCACATGTGATATATAAATATATATATATATATATATATTATATATATATATATGTGTGTGTGTGTGTGTGTGGTGTGTGTGTGTGTGTATTTTAATCTGCTTGCATGCGCGCGCCCACCTCCCATTTTAAAGAAAGTAAACCAAAATATTTCCCCTTATTGCAACCGCAGCTTGTGCATGCCCCTGTACTCGGGTATCTCATGTCATGGCCACTGCACACATTTTACGTTGCAAGAAATATTTAACAAAGGGTCGTTGTTGATATGACTGTGGGAGAAAGCAACGTTGCAACTTTCCTCTTGTGCTCGAGGTGTTTTGAAGGATAGGATTGTAACAAGTTAGACAATAAAAAACAGATTTTTATAATTCTTTTCCATATTTATTTAATCTCCGTTTTTATGGGTATGTATATAGTTATTTATATATTGTACACTTATAAGTGTTTATATATACACACAAATATACATACATACATACTTATATGACACTGTAATGTTTACTGTCAAAACAGAATTCCATCCTATAAAGGTTGCCCATAAGATCACCAAAAGGGTTGATCTCAAAATGTTATACTTCGGTAACACCTGTTTCCCCTCAACTGACTGGTTTTCGAAATATAACGCAGCAAAATCTACCCTTTGGTGTTTTTATGGGGCAAAGTTATATGTACATACAGAGGACCTGCTGTCACATTCATCAGACGCATGTTTTTACTATAATGGGCATAATGTCTGCCCGTCCGTCTGTCGTTCATTCACGGCCAAACGGCTTGTCCGATGGGCATGAAACTTGGCAGGGTTATAGTGGAGACCCCTAAGATGGTTTATAATGGGGTTTCATCCTACCTCCTCCACCCTCCGAAGGGTGAGAAGGGATTCCCTGAAACGTAACTGGTTCTGCCCGTGAAACAAGGCTGGTTGTGCCCGTAGACTTTGTTAACTTACGAATTTTCATGCATAATTTCTGTATAAACATGTTTGCTAGCGTTTATAATTGCCACAACGACCTGTTAGCTGTTAACCTGGTGGTTTCCTTCCTAGATTTGAAACATTCTTAACACTACGAGCCTTGAATTTAACCAGTCAAATAATATAGTTCTTTCGCACGACAGACAATAAGGATTGTCGTCATCACGATGCAAGGTTGCATATCAGCTCATCTGTTAATACATCTGAGATGACTTATGTTGGAAAGTCTATAGGACCCATCCTCACCGTTGGTACACTGGCTAGAGTATTTTGCTTTGTAAAATGCAGTATGTGGAGGGGGGGGAAGGGGGGGTGATTGATTCTAACCGGGATGCAAGAGGGGTATCCTCTACAGTTACATCTTCCTCAGATTCAAAGTTTGTAATGATAAACGTATCTGTGTCAATTACAAATAAAGTTTTTAGGCCTCTGTGCTAATTACAGATCAAATTTCTAGGCTTCTGTGTCAATTATAAATAAAATTTTTAGGCCTCGGTGCCAATTACAAATCAAATTCTTAGGCCTCTGTGTCAATTACAAATCAAGTTTTTAGGCCTCTGTGTCAATTACAAATGAAATCTCTAGTCCTCTGTGTCAATTACAAATCAAATCTCTAGGCCTGTGTCAATTACAAATCAAATTTCTTGGTCTCTTGTGTCAATTACAAATCAAGTTTTTGAGCCTCTGTTTCAATTACAAATAAAATTCCTAGGCTTCTGTGTCAATTACAAATAAAATTTTTGAGCCTCTGTGTCAAATACAAATAAAATTTCTAGGATTCTGTGTCAATTACAAATCAAATTCCTAGGCCTAATGTATATTACAAATGAAATTTTTTGGCCTCGTGTCAATTACAAATTAAATTTTAGGCCTCTGTGTCAAATGCAAATCAAATTTCAAGGCCTCTATGTCGATTACAAAACAAATCTCCAGGCATGTGTCAATTACAAACCAACACATTCGTGCAGGTATACGTTGTATTTGAAAATGTGTATATTTTTACACATATTCTTACAGGTATACCATATGTATTTAAGACTATGTATTTGATTTTGTATGCTTGCACAAGCGTAGATGTTCCCAGTGTGTGTGTGTGTGTGTGTGTGTGTGTGTGTGTGTGTGTGTGTGTGTGTGTGTGTGTGTGTGCGTGCTTACTTGCTTGCTTTCATTAAGAGCAGAGTAAGATCCTTC
>NC_087212.1:10529875-10609875 GCF_015104395.2 Macrobrachium nipponense
GTCATACGTCTTCACTAGTTCTCACGGGAAATGGTTATAAAATTTGTAGTTGAAAGGATAGAAAATAATAATAATAATAATAATAAAAGTTAGTAATCATTATTGTAAAGAACACATTCTGAATTTGACATTTCATCCATAAATTCTCCTTGGCAGTTTTAAAGAAGATATTAGGGCGTAACGATGTTAGCAATCGGTAAAAATGAGGTGGATATGCAAGAGGAAGAAGTACGGGACTGTCCTTTGCCGCGGTGCGTCATTTGAGATATCACGTCCAAATATCTGACTTCCTTCTTTTGGGGCGAAGGTGGTTTGCTGTGACTTTTGTGTAGAATGCGGTCGGTATTTAACCCAGGAAATCATGAAGGTTCCCTGCGGCGTCCCTTCGGCCCCTAGCTGCGACCCCTTTCATTCCTTTTACTGTGCCTCCATTTTTTTTCTTATACTTTCCACTCTCCTATCAATTGTTTCATAGAGCAACTACCAGATTTTCCTTCTGTTACACCTTTCAAACCATTCTACTCTTTAATTTCTCTTTCAGCACTGAATGACCTCATAGGTCCCAGCGCTTGGCCAAAATGCTATCTTACATTCCATTCCATTTAACACAAGAAAAGGTAGCCTAAGTTCCTAAAATATTTCACAAGTCACAGAAGAAAAAAATGAGATTTGAAACGAATAGAATGTTTGTTCCTTTCTCCTTCCTCTCCTCCTCTTCCTTCTACTCTCTCTCTCTCTCTCTCTCTCTCTCTCTCTCTCTCTCTCTCTGTAACTATCATTTAATGAAACGGAAATGAACCAGACGGCTACATAAAAATGAATTACCATTTCAAATGGGCACTTCTCAAAATGATGGATACTTTCGCTAGCGATTCGTGCGGGTTCCATATTCCTATGATTCTCTCTCTCTCTCTCTCTCTCACTCTCCCCTCGTCGATCTGGTTTTCTCTTCCTCTTCTCAATTTATTATTCATTGTTTGACCTTTTCATTGAATCCCCGGCAAAGGATGATGTTTCTGGTATTTTCTTTGTTCTTGTCATTTATTTTTACGTGTTGCGCATCTCGTTGCTTCTTTGTATCAATATTATATTATATTTAGATGCTTGAGAAATGGTTTCCCGGTCGCTGGATGAAAGAACTGGTTTCTCTCTCTCTCTCTCTCTCTCTCTCTCTCTCTCTCTCTCTTTCTGTGTGTGTGTGTGTGTTAGAAGTATGCGGGTAGATGATGTTCGGTTACGATCAATCGATAGGGTCTACGTTGCTTTGAGAAGTTTAGGTATGGATATAGTTTACACACACACACACACACACACACACACGCAGCCATTGCCATATTCCTATGTTGGTATCTGAATCATGGAGTGATCCACTGTGCTGAAAACTTCCACAGCATTTGGAATTCTAGCGAGTTGTGTCCGAAGGCAGTGAAGATCTCTGTGGAGTCTCGGAAAATAATTTCAAATATCCAGGTGAATCAGGTTGGCAGATTCATATCCTGCATCCATGTTGAACATACAATTATATATATTATATGTATAAGTATAAATATATATGTGTATTGTCTAAATGCGAACGTGCCTTTTTGCGAATGCCTTCCTTCCTCTAGATCACACCAGTTTTTCTCGTCTTACTTTAGTAATGAGGAACCTTTTGTTGTATAGGTCAGACGTTTTGTCACTATTTTCGTACTCGGTACCTACCAGAAATTCGGGCGATTCTATCAGATGTCGTTATTCCACAACATCGTGTCCTGATAACATTGCTAGGTTTATGTTAAAAGATTTTATCAGTGCCATTTGTTTATTAAATGATAAAGACGATTGATTTCTCTCTCTCTCTCTCTCTCTCTCTCTCTCTCTCTCTCTCTCTCTCTCTCTCTCTCTCTCTCTCACAGAATTATATTTTATTTGAGGAAAACTTCCAGAGGAAAAGTGCACCTTTGATGTGTGATTGAGGTTAAGAAAAAAAATTCACCTTGAGACGGACCAAGAAGAAGAAGAAGATCGGAGACTTTTGTTTACTCGACAGTTGAAGGACCCTTGGAACGTGACATTGTATCGAGGGGTGCAGACATTCTCTCTCTCTCTCTCTCTCTCTCTCTCTCTCTCTCTCTCTCTCTCTCGTCATAGTTTTAGTTTTCGAATACTGGAACAAGAAATACGTGAAGTCTCGTTTACTCTCAATCTAATCATCATAAAACAAACGTTCTCTCTCTCTCTCTCTCTCTCTCTCTCTCTCTCTCTCTCTCTCTCTCTCTCTCTCTCTCTCTCGTCGTAGTTTTGATTTTCATGTTTCGGCTCGGAAACTGGAAAGACGCGTGAGATATCATTCATTCTCAGTCTTATCTTCATAGAGTATATCAAAGAACAAGTCCTTTGTTTTATGATAATTTTTTTTAATACCGGTTCAGTATGCGTAGCTTTCTCGTGAGAATTATGTCAAATTTAAAATCTTCTTAACCTTTACGTAAGTTATATAATGACGATGCTTAAGATGCTTCTGCGATGTGTGTCACGTTTTCATCTGGATATATAAGAAGCTCAGGACTGGCAAAGTTTGCGTTGCTAAGCAGAAACACGTAAGACTGTTTTTACCTTTGTAAAGGTAGAAAAAGCGTAGAGGAAAAAGGCAGTAAATAGAGCGGGGAAGTTAACTTTAAAAACGCACCCATGGCAAAGTGTTATGCCAAAGAAATCTCTCACAGAAGCAGGTCAGGTATTTATGTGTAATGTGTGGGAATAGAGTGTGCGTGTGTCTCGTCCTTCAACGACAAAAACATATATATCGGCATCTGGTCTCGCACACGTGACGTGTTTGTGACTTGGACGGTAAACCATCATGTTTTTTTTTAAATTCTCCTCCTCCTCCTCCTCCTCCTCCTCCTCCTCCTCCTCCTCCTCCCCCTCTCCAATTACTTTGCAGTTTGGGAAATGAGTTGCTCACTGGAAGTGGAAAAAAAAGAAAGGGGAATAAAATTAGGGAGACATAAACCTGGATTATCATTAATTTGGTTACGAAGATATTTGGCAATAAAGGAAACATATGAAGCAGTGATCGGGGTGTTTTAGACAGTTATCGCGATTATGAATCATTTTGAAAATTTAAAAGAATATTAATATAGTGAATGTATATCTAGTATATACATGTGTATGTGAGAGAGAGAGAGAGAGAGAGAGAGAGAGAGAGAGAGAGAGAGAGGAGAGAGGCAGGTAGGTTCCAGAGGATGCGTAGTAATTCGTAACCTTGTACTGCTTCCGCCGTGAGCTCCTCAGTCGTACCACAACAGAGATTCGCGTCGTAATTTACAGGACTTTGAAAAAAGGTCAGTAATACCCCCTCTAGCCTCCCCTCTATAACCCCTTCTACCCTGCCGACCCCCCCAACCCCCGGCAACCCTTCCTCCACGTAGTACACACACACACATGCACTGTCAAAGTTTTGCTAATTTTTGAATGCTTAGATTTTGTTTTTCTTTTTTGAGTTGGTACAAGTGTCTTTCATGATGATAATGAGACAGACTTGGTATAATTATAATGAAAGATTGAGGGAAAGAAAGAGCGGAAACTATAATAGCATCAGTGAACTTAGACGTGACGTAGCGTAACAAAAGCTCTGCGCATGCGTCAAGTAGTAAGTATAGTTCCCCCCTGACGACTAAATTGGAGCTACGCTCGCCGTTTTTAGAGCGGATTTCCTTGTTTTTGTTGACGATACGCCGAGCTGCATTGTTCTAAACCCCTGGCATAAAGATCAGGGTGAGGGGGGGGAGTGGCGATTAGTATGCGAGCGTGCGGTCGTTTAGGGGAGAAAGACAAGAGTGACCCTTGCTCTTGCGTCGCCAGTTTAGCATGAAATTATTTGGTGAGAAAGCTTACCCTTCCATTACACGAGGAGATACGAGGCAATGATGGTAATTTGTAGGCGAAGATGAGGAAGAATGGTTTTATGTATTTGTGATCAGCGAAGTTCAAGGTCGAATACGCAGATACTGGAAAGTTGCTTTTTAAAACAAATCATTATATTACCGGTGTTGGCGTCGATTTATTAACTGGGGGCCTTCTTTTGTTTGCTGTTACTTAAAAGATGGCATTCTATTCGTTTCTCTCACTTTCAGTGGTATATTTGGAAGCTGCATAGGTTCCTACATTTATCTAAGGAGAGATCAGCAGGACAAAAACTACGATTTCAAGAAGAATCGACAAATGAAGAAGCAGGATTTTACCCACCCTCTACTTTTCAAAACTGCCCTTCCCGTTCCCCCCCCCCCCTCCCTCCCGCTCATTTTTTTTTAATCCCGTCTGACCCAGCTGCGGTTATCGATTACTTATTTCGTTCAATTTCCATTATCCTCTCGATAGCGCGGTTTGCCCTCGTCGCGAAATGGAGATTTGTTTAATGGAGCAGATAATGATTGTCATCGCCAGAAGGATCTGCTCTGGGGGCATTCGATGCGACCATTAAATAAGAATTATACGCGTGCTATGATGGGATTATTCTTTGAATAATTGCCTCGCGGAAGATACCCGTCGTAAAGCCCTCGTTTTTATTTATTATCCTTTGCTACGTCGAGGGGCTTTTGTCGTGTCAGCCACGCGAAGCAGGTTCTCCCGAATAATATAGATCAAGTTAATGTCATGTACATACACTAGTAATCATCGAAGCTTTCATTAGTAAAGGATATGCCAGTTTTAGTTAGGGTATCTTTGGTCGAGTTGGAATGAGTAGCACAGTCTGTAAAGCAAGTTTGTGTTCATTAATCACTACCTAAGAATCTCTCTCTCTCTCATTCTGCAAATTAGCAAAAGTGCTTAAAATCTCCAGCAAACGTTTCACGACTGAGTGCTTATTTCATTTCGCAGAATAATTAGGTTGATTTTTTGGGGTTAATTTGTATTATAGAAGATGAAAGTCTGGTAAACAAAAAAGAAAATACCTACGGCCAATAATCACTGGTGAACACCGAACGAGGTCTAGTCCGTAAATACGATGTGATTAGATTTAATTAATTTTCAAGTTGTCTGCAGCATACAACCTGGAAAAGTAATTGCGTGTTCGTTGTTCTTAGCAGAAAGCCTTATAAACTTATAACTATATGAATGTCTTTTTACTGTAATATAACAGTATAATATGAAGAATTTATATTCATATTGCCTTCAGTGCTTTCAGAAAAAAAAAATTCGTGTACTGATTGAGAAATTTCGGCCCATCTGATATATCGTGAATGTCTAAAAGCAAAGCTTTATATGTATAAATGATTCCAATATGAATTTACGTCACTTCATTTCTGATCTTTGATAGTCATCACTGCAACCGGAGATATGTTAAAACTAACTTCATATTGTGCGTTAAGTCCACGTTTTCCGACGAAGCGGTTAATGTCACCATTTCCTGTACTGTTAAAAGAAGTCGGGAAGAGAGAGAGAGAGAGAGAGAGAGAGAGAGAGAGAGAGAACTAACTGTTGGTATTTTGATAAAAAAAAACTATTTGGATTTAGAAAGAGCTGAGAAAGATTTTAACCATTTCCCTGTTGTTCTGTATATATGCTAACATTAAACCTTTACAACGAACAAGGGGTTTTACACAAGAAGCGAAATACAATATAAAAGTCGGAGCCCCACGTTCGTACTTCCAGCTGCTGAATTGTGGACGACCCCTGTGTATTAAAACTGCCACAGCATTAGTTTCTTCATGTACTTATACAGAAGGTCCATCAGCAATGAGCAGAACAAATCCCCCCACCCTCTCTCTCTCTCTCTCTCTCTCTTTCAACCTCTTACCACTCACCCTTATCTTGTCATTGTCGCTCTTCCTGGATATTACAACAAGACAAGTGAGCGTTCCCTCGTTGTCCTTGATATTAAACCCTTCCTTTCCAGTACTTCCTCCCTATCTATCTAACCACTCCCAGTTCTTCCTTCCTTTTCTCTTTCTCCCCCATCGTCGTCTACCCTTTCCTTCGGTACATTTAACTGACAAGCAGCAGAGATTTGCTGTTGATCGCGTTTTAATTGAGTCATTGAGTCCAGGCATTTATATATTGGACAGTCGGATAGCAATCTGGATAGACCAAGATCTTGTAGTTTTTTTTTTTTTTTTTTTTTTTGCGCTTATTAGCAACCAGCTTCATTTTAGTTGCATGGCAGAGTAAGTTAACTTTACGAAGTCATCTCACCAGTCAGGAGTGTGTGTGGACAACAACTGTAGGAAGACCAAGACTCTTTTTGAAAGGCACAGAAAGGTAGCAATGGTGAAATGTCACCAAACAGCGCTAAAAAAATTATTACTTGTTCGTATGGATTTTTATGTCGACGTAGATTGATGTCACGTGGCTTTGCTGTTTTGTTTCTTTATCGCTGGATTATTGACATGTCGTCAGTAGGATGATGCAAACAGTCGTCGGTAATTGTCCTGTTTGCATCATCGTTGGTTACCATGTTGCTTAAAAATATAGTGTTGCAGTCCGCCGGCTAATCTTACTGAATTAGTCTGCTTTTAAGTTTGACCTTTGCCAAACCCGTACTTGGTAATTGAACAATAGACAACCCCCTTGGTCGGTTATTTATATTTCTATCCAGAATTTGTTAGTAATTTATTCAAATGTCAATAAACGGAACAAAAAAGGAGAAAGATCTTAGCTAAAATTGGCAAACTGTATTCTAGTTATCTTTCTTACTTGTTTTTTTTTTTTTACATTTTTATTATCATCATTATGAAAAATAACTTATTTATTCTCAATATAGTCTCAATTCATGGGGATGTTATAAAATCTTAAATATATCTATTATTATGAATTGTTATGAATCGTTGACCCCTCTGTCATCGTATATACGTTTTCTATCAATACCAAATATGTCATAACGAGGAAGCAAGCGCTATACTCTATGGGTAACTATAATAAAAGTTAACGTTGCCCTTCCATCCCTGTCCAGAGATGGCAAAACATCCCTGCCACCCAATATTTAAGGGTGGAACGAGGCTGGAGCGCTGTACTGCAAGGCATTGATCCTGTACCCTTGCGTGTATGTAACATATTTATTTCAGGATAAATTCGAGTCAATTTCCTGATTATATTTCGTTCATGCTTGATGTTACTACTGATTTTTGTTTGTTGCATGACTGCATTGTTACGTGGAAAGTTAATTATGAAAGCCTTTTTGTCATATTTCATAAGATTGTATGTACAATATAGACGATCATTTTAATGTGATGATGGGAAATCTGAAATGAAACAGTAAATTTGAAAATTAGTTCGGTGACACCTTATTTTCTTAGAATACTAATGACTTCTTTCCCAAGAAATATCCTGACGTTAAAATCTGGAGTCCATCTACGATCTTTTTGGAGAAATTTTCAAACCATTCCTGAAAAAAGTGGTAGATTTATATTTTTATTTATTTATTAGTAGGTTAGTAGATGCATATTGTCTTCGAAATGTACTATATGTAGCCGAGAAGCTGCAACCACGTCAATTCCTTTTACTCTACCTCCGTCCGTAGTCCCTTTTTTCCAGGTTACTTTCCACCCTCTCGTAACACTTGATTCATAGTGCAACTGCTTTGAGGTTTTCCTCCTTTTAGACCTTTAAAACCTTAGTCAATTTTCCTTTCAGCGCCGAATGACCTCGTAGGTCCCAGCACTTGACCTTTGGCCTAAACTCTTTATTCCGGTCTCTTCAGATTCCTTTAACCAGGCCGAGACTGCGTCACTGGGAAATGAATCACTCTTTAATAAGATTTTGTCGATTGTTATTAAATTCAGACGTTCAGCCACGCCACTAACAATGAGTTAGTACAACATTCAGATATAAAAAGATCTGCTGTGGCATTTCTCATGTAATCGGAAAAAAAATGCTTGTGAGAGCCTTCTTATTTGTTGTGGAAGTTAATTGGTACTAAACCTAAATCAATGGAATAGTAAATTGAAGGTTTTCGAGCGTACATTTTTCCTCGTAATTTATTAAATAAGTTTCTGATGGCCACTTTCATTGGTAATTTGAGTTGGCCAATTTTCTTGGTAGAAGTTTCATATTGTTGTGTGCGTGGTGTCTGCTTAGGCTATATAACACACACTGCAATTCTTCACTTCTTGCCTGTACGTAGAGGAAAAGATGGTATTTTACTACTGGAGATGTCATTCCATCCTTTGTCGCCGAGGTCCGTGGACGAAGGGGGATAAGAAAGCATTATCTTCTTTGCTTTAGTCTATTCGTTTAGCTGGATCGATGCAATGCTGTGCAATATAGCCCAGAACTGAACATTGCAACGGAGCTATGTTTTCCCGCGGTCATTACCTACGTAGCATCTTACATACATAACATGTAGATATTCAATAACAAACAGTTTAGTAACCAAAACTACTGGAAGATTTAATTGATTTCGATGAGGAGAGAGAGAGAGAGAGAGAGAGAGAGAGAGAATACGTGTTTTGTAATGTAGAGAGCATTTGGTCTGTGGTGAAGGTTCTGGCATCATTGTGGTTGCATTCGTGATAGTATCAAATTACTGTTGTTTACAGACATTTGCATTTTAATTTTTCCTCATTTTATTTTACTGGAAAGTTAACCTAATACCTGTTAAATGGATATTTTGGTATATAATTTCCACTGTTATTTGATGATTGAGTTTATTATAACCAAATATTAAACATACTACTGTAGGTACTATGGAAGTACTAATGATTTTTTTTTATTTGCAGGTTGTGTGCAGTTGGTTTGTCACTTAAAACTGCATTGTTGGATTACCAAACGCATGCTACATTCTACAATCATCATGACTTCATTAACCTAAAGCTGAATAAATTTCACTACCTGCTGACGTCCTTCAAGTAAATGACACCGGAAACGAAGAACCCAGAGTAGTCAAGATCACCCTTGGTTTCCTGTGAAGACAATTTAAACCTCTTGGTTTGGATTTGTGAATACACATAAAGTGTCCCAAGCTGCTCCGAGCAGCTCTAAGGGGGAGGCTTAAGTCTGCTCCCCCAAGTATGGATGTTTATGACATCACAGGTCCCTGGGGCCGCCCATTATCCAAGTCATTCAGTTTTGATGATCACACACAGAGAGAGAAGAACGGTTTCCCGCCCGTACCTGACAAAACACACGCTGTGCAACAGCTTTTGGCGCTTTTACCTACCAGGCCAGATGTAGGTGAGTAGTACTGATGATTTATTGTATTGAAGAGTGTAAGGTAGTGTTTCACAACCTTCATACGACATATAATTGCATATGCTTCGCAACGAAATCTGGTTCATGATTTTAACGAGAACTGTATTAGTTTTACATTCCCCAAAAATACTGCAATGCTATACCTAAATTATAGAGTTGCCGTTTCACCCAAAATACTGAGTTTTGTTGTAATGTCAGCAAAGTGCACAGTACTAGATTTCTGACTCCTACTCATCCTTATCAAGTTACATACAGTTACTATGCCTTACTCATCCTTATCAAGTTATATACAGTTACTATGCCAACTTCTGTAATAAGTGTACTTTACAAGGACATACATTGATGCTTAGTTTATGACCATAGATATAAATGTACAAGTTTCTCAAGGTCCTTGATAGTTTTGAAAATTATTGGTGATCAACAACAGCGTTTGAATATTTGAAAGGAAGATTAGGTATGACATAGCAGTTCCAGTAAATAATGAATTTCATTTTGTAAATGTTAAACTGTATTAGTGTTAATATATATATTTTTCAAAATTAATTGGTGGTTTATTAAGCACATTTTTTTTATTTCTACCTGGCAATAAGCAAGATCCCTATATTTTCAGCATTCCTTCGGACAGATCCTCCATTTTTGCTAAGGTTCCTGAGAGCAAAAAAATTCAGAGTAGGAGATGCTTTTCTCCTTCTGTGTCGGTACTTCGAGTATCGTCAACAACACCGTGAACTATTCCGCGGTCTGAACACAGGAAGTAGAAATGAGAATGGAGGTGAAAGCGCTATCCAGATGGCTCTCCTGGATGGTCTTCCTGGAGTACTTTCTGAAAGAGATCCCTGTGGACGTCCAATCATCATCTTGTTGGCCAGTAACTGGGACCATTCCAGGTAGGTTGTTGTCCTTATTGCACTTTAGTTTAATTAAGAAATAATGCTTTGGCAAGTACTGTTTTGTTCTTCATATATTGCATCTCAAGTAATATTACTTAAAATCTTTGCTACTGGTGTAAAATGCGCAGTTATCACTGTTTGTCAGTACAAAATTAGAACACTGTACAGGGTTTAAGCAAAAGAAATTGCATTTTGTATACTACTGTATCATGCATTACTTTACACTTAGAGTAGGCCAAGTTCAAGAACCTTGGATGAATTAATTTTGGTTTTTCACAAATCTCAGCCCAGCAAGGGATACGAAAAATGATGTAGGATAGCAAAATAACTGTCGGAAGATGGAAAAGAGGTGTAAGGAACAATGTACATAGTATGTATATAGACGAGCAAAATATTAAGGTTGGAAAGAAAGAGATTTACTGGAATAATTGAGGCTGTACTGTATTTTAAACCTTAATGAAGACCATTGCTATGAACTGGAGGCTATTGGAAGGATAGAGGTAGTAATTGAAAACCTAATAGCAGGAGAGATTACAAGGTCCCTCAGGAACCTCACGGAATAACAAGCAGTTTTTAAATATTGTAATCTGACGTAAAATGCTTGTGTTAATACAACTCTGCATCTGAATCTTTCATTTCACTTCAATTGTCCAAACTTTCAAATATGCTTTAACGACTAATTAGGAAACATCTTTCCTCTTAGTTAGACACATTTTCACTGTCCCTTTCCCAGCTGGCAGCACTGAAAGCGCCTCTCTTTAAAGCTTAGATCCCATACTTATATATGTATAAAAGCTTATGTCATGTTTACCCTTAATTGCTGCAGTGTTTTCATCATCTAGAATCCTTTATATGATGTAGCTTGCATTTGAAGTCTTGTAACTTCATTTGTGGAATGAACAGTTCCATTCTGTTTCAGCCTCCCAGAGAATCATTTCCAAATATTAATGTGCAAGATTACAAACCTTGAATTACACTAACTTTCTGATCTTCAGTTAATTTTGTAATAGTCTACCATACAATCGTGATAATGCAGGTAAGAATGAAATCTGCAAGTGTACCTTTTGATATCGATGTTCACATTAAAATAGACTCAGATGAGATGCAACTTTATTTTAATATATTGGAATTATAGGGTATAATAATTTTCCAGGTATGATGTGCGCATTGTGTACCAAGCTGTCTTGTTGACCCTAGAGCGCCTTGTTGAAGAGGAGGCAGTGCAGGCAGCAGGGGTTGTCGTGATCTTGGACTGGTCCAATTTTCCAGCTCGTTTAACTACCAGCCTTTCACCAAAGTTATTAAGACTAATGCTTGATGGTTTACAGGTGTGTATGTTTTATGCATTTACTGTACAGCACAGTTTAATAACATAGTTAAACTCTGATTTAACTAAACTGTAGTTTTTAAGGTGTTTGTTGCTGAGGGAATGAGAACATTGGTATATACCTTGCCATAATGCAAGCATTTGTTGGTTCATGAATGTGTGTATCATAAGAGGGCATAAGACACACCTGCTACCCTAGGTAATCAAGGTTCATCTCAGGAAAGACCAGGTCATACTGTCATGTTTAGGTCTTCCTTAGTCTTGCCCCTTCAGTGCTGATTACTGCCTCTTTGTGACATTTTGTGTGTGCGCGCGCTTATTTTGGGATGAACAGGATTTGTTTCGTAGTAGTTATTTGCTTCAAAACTCTGTTCTTATTTACATCATGTCATTCACCTTGATTTGTCAATTAAATTAGTGACCATCACTGTTTTTTCTTATTTTTTTATGAAGAAATTTTAAACTGTCCGAGTAAAATGAAGTGGGCAGCAGCTTTTTCTAGAGAATTGAAAATTACCTGTGGCACTACTTTTTTGTTTTTATGACATTGGAGGAAACAACCGAGCTTTCTTGGCTGTCTGTACAAAAAACAAATTTGTCACTAGTTAAACAGAACATTGCAAGGTGCCTTAGATTATGTGATAATTATTTTAACTAACCTTTCATGGGACTGTTACTTTTATTTATCTTTTTGCCACAGGCTGTCCATACTATTTTGCCGATCATACCCACACATACTATAATCCTGTTTAAGCTGCTGACCCAGCCACTTAACCTTTTTCTGTTACCTCCTGTGTCCAGTAACTCATTTTTCATAATTTTATGGGGTCTTACATAGATGGTCAACTCGTTGAACTTTGGATCTGTAACTATTAGCTTTTAGTGTCTCAAGCATATCAGGCAAGTTATGTTTTTGTCACCTGCTTTCTGATAATCTTCCAGGGAATATGTTTTTTCACCTGCTATCTGATAATCTTCCAGGGAATATTATTTTGATTTCCATCATCATTCCCCACCTCTTATAAACCACACTTTTGTCCAAAACTAAAGGGGTGTGTTTCACACATACAGCTCTCTTTTGTGGACTTATTACCCTTGAGATGGTATAAATTTAGTTTTTACTCAGTTCAGTGGCTTGACATCATGTTAGATATGGATGTACCCCATAATCACAATTAATTCTCATTGCTTCAAAGTAGTACAATGAGAATTTGTATGACAGCATGCACCCCATGACAAACCTCTAGAGGAAACTAAGGTGAGCTGCCATTTACTTCAGACATAACCATCTGAGGCAAAGGCTTGTATATGGGTATATGGTATGAAAACATCTTTTCAAGATTTTTGGTTATTCTAAAAAAAAAAATTTTGGAAAGTGAACTAGAGTAAAACTAAGGTTGCTATTTTCTTGGATCTTCTTTTGAAATACTGGATTCAAGTCCCTTCTGTGTTGTCAGAATCAGGCTAATTTAATGTTTTAAAAAAAGACTTGGTAATATGCAAAGGTTCCAAATACAGTTAAAAGTATCCAGATAAAATGCAAGGCAGGACAACCTAGCTGAAGTGCGTTCGTTGTACTTTTTAACTACAGAACAGCATTGTATTTGGCACTGGGTGTAATTGTTCTGAATGTGTGTGAATCCAACGATTTTTTATCAGGTATTCTGCAAAATGTAATACAGCAGTGACATTTAAAATTAACTGCAGGATTAATTTTGAAAGGATTAGCAATTGTTCAAACACAAAAAAAATTCATCTAGCAAGAATAACAAGTACTTTACTTACCCGTGGATTAAGTTAGTTGGAGACTGAAGTTACAGTGGTATGAGATCTAGTGTAATAGAAGGCCCTGGGTTATCAGTCTGAGACTTAGGGTCATTGAACATGTACATAAGACTTTTCACTATAATCTTGAAGTTTTTGGGGTCAAGTAAGGTGTTCAGGGGTCACTAGGCAGCCCTTGGTTAACAGCAGGGGGTTCTGTTCCCAGCTGATGCTGCTAACCGAAAATCAGCGATAACAGCACTAAAAACTTGCTTAACGGCGCCACTAACTGAACATCGGCGCAGTTAACCAGAGATTGGCGCTGCTGTTAACTATAAATTGTGCTGCTAACCAAAGATCGGCACTGAAAATCCAGTTAATAGCATCGCTAGACAAGCCCCGTAAAACCGGTTAACTGTTAACTGATACCACTGTTAACCGAGGGCTGTCTGTACAAGCAAAGTGGATCATGTGATGGTTTCAGAGGAAAGTCTTTTTGCAGTTTCTTTAAGAGGTCATAGACAGGTAACCTTTTTGAAGGGATGTTCACATTGTACTGCATGACTTCTTGGCCGTTAGAATTGAAACATCCCTCAGCATACTAATGCTCAGTCAAATGCTACTGATGCTATCTTCCTAGAGACTGCATTTCTTTCTCTTAATTTTGATCACTAGCACCTCAAAATGATTAGCTGTCTCCCCTCTTGGATCACATCCTGCTCTGTGAGCCTGCTAAGAGGGCACCCACATAACTGTCCTCGTAGCACAAGTACTAAACCATTAATGATATTTTGTAATGGTAACCTATTAAGCACCTGACCTACTCTGGGACATAATATTCTTGGTCTAAATCAAATAAGTAACATTTGCTGGCTGGCTAGAAAATTATCAAAATGTTTCCACCTTCCAGTTCCCTAGTGTGAGCTACTGTAAACTGTCCTAGTACAGAAAAGTTCGCAGCAATTCATGAACTTGCTTTCACTAGAGGACACTGGAATTTTTGAGAAGACTCAGACTTCCGGTTAGATTTAATAGGTAAAATGAAATAGTAATGATAATTGTGTAGGTAATTTTTCCCGTTCACTAGTATGAACTGCTGTGAACTGTCCTAGTATAGAACAGTTGAACAGTTCATGAACTTGTTTTCATTAGAGGAGACTGTGGAATTTTTTAAAAGACTCATTCTTCCAGTTAGATTTAATAGGTAGAATGAAGTAGTAATGGAATCATGTAGGTAATGGCTGCTGCAGTTGCAGACCTTCCCTTACTGTACCTGAGTCTTTTGTGTACAGAAACACTCAAACATTAACAATCTTTTCCCTGCTTGTACAAGTATGCCCTAATACAATAAGACATAACATCATAAATTTGGCAGAGTTAAAGTATGTGCAACCTGGAGGTTTTGCTGTAACATTCAGTGAATTTTACAATGGTAAACTAGATTTGCCACATTTGTCAAGTTGCCTGATTTAATGATAATCTGATCCTCATTTCTCAAAAACTTTTTGCCTCTCTGAAGAGAGGTTAAGATGGCCTTTCCTTTGTGAAGTTGTGCAGTAAACCACTAGTCAAGAACTTATTCAGCCAGGGTAACAAGTTTTTTCATGTCTGAGGCTCAAATTCCTCGAGCCATGCATGTAAACCATTCTTTATCCCATATTTGTATACAAAATTGGAGGAGCTAGTCTGGTACTCATGCATCTATGGTAGACAATTTTTCTTTTTAATAGTTTTCTTAGGAGCTGTTTATAAAGTGGGCATTCATTTCCATTCCCCAATCACGGAAGATGAGAGGAAATATCAATTGGTTCAATATAGTGATTCCTGCAGCCAATTCATCTCTCCAGTGTCCAGCTGCCAACGTCTTAATGGTCTTGCTCCAACTTTTAATTTTAAGGGAAGAACAAATCCAGCAGTGCAACCCTTTTAAGGGTCTGGAAGAGGCAGTTACAGTAGTAACAAAGTTACAGTGTGTCCTCGACTAACGGCGCTTTTTTCAGTGCCGTTAATGGCATTTTACAGTGCTGTAACTTATGGTGCTCTATAACTGTTAGAGCACTGTTAAGAGCAAAAAAACAGACTTATGTCACAGTGCTGGGACAGATCCCCTGCTGTAAGTTGAGGACACATTGTATTTATAATTACTGAATTAATAGTACGTAGTAGTATGAAGTTTGTTAGAATAAAAAATATTAAAATAATTTTCTTTCCTTAGGATGCCTTTCCTCTGCGTTTATGCTCTATGCATCTTGTCAATCAACCGTGGTATGTTGAAGCAGCTCTTGGCTTAGCTCGACCCTTCATGAAGGAAAAGCTGCGCTCAAGGGTTAGTCCATGATCAGTGTTAATTGTTCTAATAACTTCTCCTCAGTATCTTATTTTACATGTAAAAAATGTATAGTAATGCCAATTAGTTTTGTAGCTTCTTACCAATACATGTGTAAAGGTTGTATAAGGCTAAGTTATCTAGTAACTAAATTTGATATGACAATTTTCAGATACATAACTAAATTTGATATGACAATTTTCAGATACATTTTCATGGAAACAATCTGGCAACACTCCATGCACAAGTGCCACCAAGACTGTTACCAGCAGAATTAGGGGGAGAGGGAGGAGAATATCACCCACACACTTGGGCAACCACAATGCTTAACTACTCTCCAAATAAGCCACAAGTTAACAATAAAGTACTGCCAAGTAGAAAACCTACCAATGATCTCCAGTCCCCATCCAGTCCAGTATCTGTAAATGCTAACTTCAATGACTCAAGTACACCAGCCTCTTCATCTCCCTCAGATAATCAAAGCATTGGCAAGCCATCAGATTTGTCGGATGAGTCTCCCACAAAGACCTCAACTTGGAATTTTAAAAATTCTACCTCTGGTGTGTCTCAGAATACACCTTTAGTCAATAAGATTGGAAGTGAACCTATAATACCAAGTACCCTCTCATCCATACTTTTTGGAAGAAAGGATTCCCATAAAGTTGCAAATGGAAATATCACAGAAGGTGAAGAACTAGCTCTGAAAGCTCATTAGTTCTGAATAATTGGTGTTAACATGGCATTTTTAGGACCTGCAAACCTTGATTTGCATTTTTCTGTACAAGGATTGCATTCAATGTCTATTACAGCTTTATTTTAACTGTGCTGTTGCATGACACAAGAGCAATCTTTGCCTTTCTGTAATATATGGAATGGTATTATTTCCATACATTTGTTAATTGATAAATGGCCAAATCTAGGATAGGACAGTCCATCTTCAATATCTGTTGTGTTTGCTGACGTTTTTTTAGCCATCTGACCTTATAACTTTACTAAGTACCAGCTACTGTTTGAGAATTAGTTTTCACCACTATTAGTCTATGAAGTCTTCCTTGGAGACTGATTCCTTGTACGTATTTGGGTGTTCTTTACATAATGACATCTGTATATCACTTATGAAAGGGACTCCAAAATAACACTGAATGGGAAAGGGAATTCAATGTTATTCTTGCCTTAGACGGGAGATATTTGTGTGGTAAATGTTGTGTGAAGTTAGTTTCAGCAATAGAAGCACAAAATGAGGAAGTGAAAAATGCACATAATATACTGTGATAACTATTTCTTTTACTTTTATGGTATATTATTTGTGATATTACAGACTCATGGATTAATATGGACCCAATAAGTTTTTAACCCTCAAGTGCTAGCCATAAACAGACATCTGTCGGCTTTTAAAGTTATTGGTCAGCACTGCAGGAAATTTAATGTTATTGATCAGCACAGGGGGAAACTCTTAATGGACAGTGCAGCATTGAAATACTGGCACCTTTAGAAGAAGAGCCTCGAAAGTTGGTTTTCTCAATAAAATTTTTTGTACTGGTACTTCAATTGATGTAATGGCCTTCCTTATGTGCTTGAGGGAACACAAATATATACGTACTCTCGTTTATAAAACAGATGTAAAGCACAATGTACCAATTGAAAGAAGCATTTGCATTGTTTTTGAGGCCTGTTAAGTCCAATTTGGAGAGAGAAAAATACTGCTTATTACCTTCCACTTGAAGAAACATTAGTATCAGTGGGCCATGACATTTTTAGTTTAGTCCCAGAAGCAAACGTAAGTACACAGATTTGATAACTGTCTGTGTTTTGAGGTGAAGAGATGTTCTACTGACTTTACTGTAAGAATTCCTTGTTCAGAAAGTTTCATTATAATGTTCAGATTAACTTTGTAAGCAGTAGTTTTGTGTATCTCTTTACCTCAAGAATAGTTTTAAAATCAGGCCAAAGACTAGTCAAACAATAATGAATTCCTTAGAATTTTTTTTTTTTTTTTTTTTTTTTTTTTTTGGTAAGGAGTCCATCTGTTTCTTTTCTTTGTCTTTTGAGCAATTTTACATGATGTATATTTTATTCCTACATCTTTTATCTCTGGACAGGGATAATGCTTATTTAACTGTGCTTATTTGTCTTGACTTGGGAAGTAAAATACATTACCTGTGTACTGACGTACCCAAGTTTTCATAAGCGACATATCCTCTTAAGCATAAAGCTAAAATAGTCAATATTTTGCAGATATACTTCTATTAAATCTCAGTGGTGCATCTGCAAAGCTTGTAAAGCAAGTTAGTTTTTGTGACAAAGTGGACAGGAAATCCTAGTTATGATTTTCCTGAATTTTAATTTTTTAGGAATATCTGCAAAACTGAATTCCAGTTATACTTTTTATATGTCAATATGAATTACATTATATATTATCTTTTTTCAGTATTCTAGTTTCATTTACACCCAATACCCATTCGTCACGGTTCTACGATATATTTTTTTAATTCCTACAGGTGCTGTTATGACAATTTCCTTACCTTGGCAAATCTTGTCTTATACTTTTTGTTGAGTAATCTATATTTTCAGTAGTCGTAGCAAGATATTTGCTGTTAAAATCAGTGTACTTTTAAGTGCTCAACAAAAATATATATTTGTGTAAAACAATGCTTCATGCTTGCCCTACATGCTTTAACCCTTTCTCATTAAGATACGACATTATGATTTTTGGAATATGAAGACTGCAGTACTTCTCTTGTATATATATTAATAAATTATGACATTTTCTCTTGAATGGAGTCTTATGACATATGACTAGCTAAAATAAAGATAAGGACAATTTCTCATTCAATTTGACATCAATAACTGTAACTGGAAAATAAACTGCAGCTAAAACTCCTCTGTATAAAAATTATAACACTTAACTTTTCCATTAACATAAAACTGTGTACCAGCAATGTGTTTTAACACAATTACTTAGCCTTTCCCTGGGCTGCAACAGCTTCCATGGCTTTCTTTACGGTTTCCTCATCACCAAGGAACTTCATTGATACAACGGGCTTGAAGTTTTCATCAAGTTCATATACAAATGGAATTCCAGTGGGAAGATTCAAGCCCATAATTGCTTCATCAGACATCTCTGTTAAAGACAAAAAAAATTAGTGAGACCTTTTATTTTCCTGTCAAACTAAAAACAACTAAACTGCAATGTGCTGCAAAACCCTGTCCAAATGGCAAAAACCTTATACCCATAAAATCTTACACACAAATTAACTTACAGCTAATAAATCATATTTAATACCAGTAGTGGTCATGATGTTCATTTATATCAATAAAATCTTAAAAACAAATAAACTTATAGTTAATAAATAATTTGTAATATAATACCAGTAGCAGCCACATGTTCATTTACATCCATAAACAATGACATAAAACACCAAAATCCAGAGAAATATAAAACAATCTTTGGAAGCTGACATTAAAAATACCAATAATGGCGGTACTTTTCAAATTCTAACCAAGAATTACAAAAATCGAGTGTCACTGTAGGTGGTGCTGCAGAATCGGGTACAGGTGATGGAAATTTTTATGAGGCAAGACAGGAATGAAGAGCAGAGGACTGAAAATCAATGGAAGCAGTAATAAAGCAAAAGGAAAGCTAGACTACTGGTACATAAAAATTCCCTAATGGTAGTGAGAGCAAAGCCTGGACTACCCAGCAGAAACATGGGCACTGACACAGAAAATGAGATTTTGATAATGTATGACTGCAGAATGTTAAGGTGGGAGTATGGTTGGAAGCTTCTATTACAAAAATAGAAACTTGGGGGAAAGATGTGGCAACCAGAGAATGGAAAGCAAAAACTAAGGAGGATGGTTGCACAAGTGACAGGAAAAAGTTGGTCTGAATAACAGTGGCTACAAAAGCAGCAAGGGACATCGTGAAAAGGTGGACCAAGAAAGTCACGCCTAATGGGTGTTCTGGCAGAAACTAACAAAGACAGAAGAGTGCAGAGAACTCTTGTAACATCTAACTGTGTTAAAGGAAAAGGTCTATGCAAAAGCACTTAAGAAGTTAACTCAATAGTAATGGGGGCTTAAATTACAAAACAGCATTGCAATCTATATAAAACAAATACTATGGAATAGTGCTGAAATTGATAGTGAAGGTCTTTGTAAATGCATCAGTAATTAATGTTATTGGTCTTTATAATGTCAACTTCCAAAGACTTTATTTTTCAAGATTTTGTGTATTAAGAGGTACAACAGGAGGAAAAACCTCACAATTGCCTATGAATCAATTGTTAGGAGAGGGTGCAAAGTAAGAAGAGAGATTACAAATGGAGCTATAGTAAAAGGAATGAAATGGATTGTAGCTAGAGGCCAAAGGGACACTGCAAAGATCTTTAAGTAATGCACAAGGTGCACTGACGGCCCTACTATCCTTCAGGGAAAAGTAATACTATACCCTTTTCACATATATCTGCAACTAATAAACTTAATCTATTGCAATAACTACCATATTATAAGCAACTGAAGGCAAATGGCTTTAAAACAGACTTTACAGTTACTTACCATCAAGATGTTTAACAATTCCTCTCAAGGAATTACCATGAGCAGCAATGAGAATTTTCTTGCCTGCCTTCATCTGAGGAATAATAGTGTCATTCCAATATGGTAATGTCCTTGCAATTGTCCTGCAAGTAAAAAATGAAAACCGATAAAAAATTAAGTATTTTACCGATAACCCTACCACATCCAGCTGTAGTTTATAATATTCATACCAATAATCCTATATTCAGCTGTAGTTTTAAGTAAAGAATTAATATTAATAACAATGTTTTGTAACATGATTCTTAAGGAACAAGCCTGGATTCCATAATCTTACTAAGGAAATTATCACATGTCTAAGAGAACTAAATACTTTCATTAGCTTACCGAGACAATAAACCGGTACTGGATTTTCAAATATGTAAATTGCAGAAAATCAGACCAGTGAATTGAAGACCAACAGCCTGACTACAAGATCCAACTTGTTACTGATTTGCATCATGCTCATGGGAAAGTTTCAATGCTATGGAAAAGCTTTGGTAATCATTAAAGACAACAGTTTCCTGTCAAAAGTTGCTACTTACAGCTTGAGGGACTCAAACATAGGGAATTCTGATTTGCTTGGTCCATCTGCATATCGTGGATCTTCCAAGATCTCCTTATAGTGAGGATTGGATTCTTCAATAGGGGGAGGAGGAATGTCAAAGCTTCGACGCCAGATCTGGACCTGAGATTATAACAGCAGCAAAGAATAACCAACATTTATTTTAGTCTTTCTGAAAACATTAATTTTCATTATTACTATTTCTGAAAACATTAATTTTCATTATTACTATATTTAAAATATGGGGATATTGTACAAAATCTGCATTATACCTGCTCCTCTCCATGTTTCTTGGCAGTTTCAGCTTTGTTAAGTCCAGTCAAACCACCATAGTGACGTTCATTAAGCCTCCAGGTCTTCTCAATAGGGATGTTTGTTTGGCCAATCTCTTCCAAAATGGCTGCCAAGGTCTTCTGGGCACGAGTCAAAACAGAAGTGTGAGCAACATCAAACTGGAAGTTCGCCTCCTTCAGTGCCTTGCCTGCTGCATGAGCTTCGCTTACACCTTAAAACAATAAGCAAAAGAAAATACTATGATCAAATTGCAAAGAAAAGTAGTACATCCTGTCAATGCTTTAACAAAACCAAAAAAATGCATCTAAAAAAGATGCTTGACACCTTCTAACATAAATATTATCCTGTTTTTATTAATAGTAAAAATATTCAATTCATCACTCAAAGACAACCAGCAAAAAAAAATTTAAAAGAAAATTTAAAAAGTGAAATGAATAAAATCGGGCAAACTAAAACCGGCTTTAAAACAGATAGAAAGTAATCACGTCCTATCTTAAAGGCGGTAGGAAAGTAACTGGCGGGTCTCAGGACGCTGAGGGCATTCTGGGTAATACATGCCCCTTGACCTGGTATAGATATGCCAATAGTCCCTGGATCTCACAAATTTAATTTAATTCTACCAGTTTCCAGCTTGGCGCTAGTATTATCCTAATGTTAAGACCGAAGGTTTGTTCCGTATATGAAGAATTAAAAATTTTTAAACAGCAAAGCTGACTGGGGTGAGCAGTTACAAATACCCTCCAATATTTCTAACTCGCTAGTCTTGCTTTAAAGTGATACACAGCACAGAAGTACCAAAGCAAGTATAACCAGCACTGAGCAACTGCAATAGCGCAATACCAACAGTAACCCCAGGTATGGTAAACTGTATCCTACATTTAACCCAACCTGAAAACTACAACTGCTTTCATTTAGTATATTTAAAACAAGGCCACTAAATCTCTGTAGACCCCAGCTTGTATGAGTGATAATTTTTCAACCAAAAACATTAATAATAGTAAGGCTTTTAACTATCAGTGATAGCATGTGTTACAACAGTGGGATCTCTCCCATATTCACGGTCAACTTCACACCAATACAAGAGCTTAAAATACGGGTATTTTACTCATAAATTACATATGCACACCACCAATTAACGTTGTGTTTTAATCAAGCACTTCAGATTATGAGCAGCTCAAACAATGACCCCTTAATGGATTTTCACAAGTATAAGAGTATTAATTTTTTCAGATTTTCAATTTTTGACTGAAAAATTACAAATTTTTAATCAATTTGTAGGATTACTTTCAAGACCACTTTTGTCAGACAAAAGATATTTCATCAAATATCTGGCAGCAATATCACAATCTAAGCAGTGTTACCAGCCTGCCATCTTCAGTGATTTTCACTATAACCAACACAGCTGTTTTTAGTTGTATGTATCTATGTACAACTTCTACGCATAGTGACAACTCAGGGCTATACAATTATACTGTATATGCAGTTTGTTTTATAAAAGCAAACAGCAGTCTTACAGTATGAATGTAACCTGGCCAACAGTGAAGAATTTATCTGCACCTTGAGGCTTTGTTTTACAGGCTACATAAGGTAGTAATAAGCAAGTACAGTCAGGTCTCTCTCTGATTGTAGCTGGTTTTGAAGTTGTAGCCAGTGTTTTTTGAGTAAAAGTTGCAATACTAAGAAACAACAGTTTAACTTCAGTAATCACAAGCCCACTGCATAATGATGATGTATATATGTGTAGTAATTTATATATTTATAATATATATTTGTCTTGGGATGGAATATAGAGTTTAGGCCAAGCACTGGAACCTATGAGATCATTCAGTGCTGAAATGGAATTTTTGAGTAGGAAAGTTTGAAAGGTGTAACATGAGGGAAACCAAGCATTGCCCTATGAAACTGTTATGAGGGGGTGGATTGCAAGATGAAAGAAAGATAATATGAATGGAGGTACAGTAAAAGGAATGACTGAGGTTACAGCTAAGGGCTGGGATGGCACTACCCACCTGCAGGGGTCATACTTGTCTTGAATGATAAAGTAACCAGCAATGATAAACATTCTGCACATTTTACCTTATTATCCTTTTTTATTGATAGCTCATTGTGTTTTCTCCTCAAAAAAAAAAAAAAAAAAAAAAAAAAAAAAAAAAAAAAAAAAAAAAAAAAAAAAAAAAAAAAAAAAAAATCCAAAGCTCTTAAATTCCATAAAATGAAAAAATTGGTTGAAATCATTGCTGCAGGAATGGGGTTAATTTCACAGGGCTAACAATTTATATATATGGTAAGCAGACTGACAGCAATAAAGTTGATTAAATATAATTGCTAACACCAAAATCATCCCTTCTTGTCCAATTCAGAAACTGAAACACTGGTCTTTCAGTTTGAGGGCTGAACACACTTGCAAGTGCAATGTAAGATAGTTTGTTTGTTTGTTTGTATGGTGTTTTTACGTTGCACGGAACCAGTATGGTTATTCAGCAACAGGAATGTGAGATAGTAAGCCTACATTTCTCTGTACCCAATTATAGATAATAGCATAGGGGGTACAAAGTCTTTTTTTCCCAGCCAACATCATAGTTAATGATAAGAAAATTAAGGATAAAAAACAGCTCAAGGTGTACAATTCCCACGAGACATTAAATATACCATTATGAACTACAACTCTCACACCGTGCTGTATATACTATGGATGTTTGTTATGTCTAACACAACTGTAACTAGAAGAAATAACGTGGATGTTGCTACATCACCTATTTTTACAAAATGGTACATGCTTGCTATGAGTCGAGTTATATGGTAATAAACTAATTAGCCTAACCATTAAGTATGAAGAAAATTTTAGAAGGGACTAGTGCTGATGCTATGTAACAGACACTTTAATTTTGCCATTTTTCTGTAATTAGTGCAACAAATCTTGAACACCACCACTTCTTAATACTTGTTACAGGTGGAGCCTATTGATAAAACCTAATACTGTTTTACCGCAATCATTGAAATATGCTCTGAGAATGCATTATTAAGTGTAACTACTAGTACTGCTCATACTGTACTGACTCACATTACATTATCTGCTGGAATTAATTCAGTAATTTATTCTTTTCAACCAAAAGCTTACTTCAATTTTACCACTAATACTTGTGCAGTAAACTCAGGCAACAAGATGCAAAACAATGGCAGAAAATGCCTCTATCAAAGGTGGCTAACTTGCATTATGTTTGTACATTTGAATTCTGGTAGTATTTACAACACTCAAGGCAGCCCATAGAGCTGTCAAATGATGGATCAAAGGATTCTGATTTACTGAGAATTCTTGATACTGCCCAGGTTTCTGTAATGCATAATGGACCACTTGTTCACTGATGACAGTTAAGTAATACATGCATGGCTTTTCTGTTTCATAACTTTTCATTCTTCTGGACTGGAATAATGAAATAAAAATAATTTTTTTCTTTTCACAATTTTCATTAAATCAACGCACTTCATTAAGCACTTACAATTCATTCAAAATCCACCTTAATACTCACAGTTAAGTTTTGTCCCATGTATACATTTACATAGGATGGCACTTTTTTTAACAACCAAGAAAGCTAGTTATTATTGCCACAGAAATATGGCATTGGCAATATCAGCTCACAACTTAAGCAAGTGCTTGCCAACAATGTGCCTACTTATATGATTAGTAGGCGAAAGTGACAGGTTTTTTTTTAAACATCTAGCGGCATTTTTCTTATCTTTCCCAGTTCAGTTATTCCATCTAGCCACTTCCCATATCCTTTAGCCTCTTCCAACCTTAACTATGCTACTATCCAGCTCTCCCCTCAGCTGCCTGGTTGTAGTTACAACATATGGATGGTGTTAGGGCCTGGCCTAACACCCTGTAGCATACTGCAAACATCCATGGCTGCTAACAAATAGGGCAGAATTTTCGAACTAACATTCATGGGGTTGTGGGTTTTAAAATCTGTGTCAAAGCCACTTTCCTCCTTTTCTTCTGCTATAATTGAGCCAACATATTTCACTTATAGCGTATCCTGCCATTTTCAAGTGTGTACTGGACTCTTTTGTAATACTTTTGTAGGCAACATAAACCTTGACTGAATTACATAATATTTCTCCCTGCCAAGACCTGGAAGTTTTAAGTTTTCCTCAGCGGTCTGTTTAGACTATGTTACTAATGCTTTCCTATCTACAGTACTGTCATGGTACAGTGAAAGAGCAAATCTAAGACATTTACATAGTCTAAGCATACTATTTTTCCAAAGTAAGTTTGTAAGGAAAAAATTAGTCCTACTTGAAACCGATACAATATACCAAGTCTGAAAGAAAAATGTGACCTTGAATTTGACTGAATAACCTTGGAACAAGGTCAAAATGTGTGGCCCTAAATTTAATCAAATAACCTTAAACCAAAGACAAAAGCAACAAACTTCCTGGGAAGAAACTACAAGAATGTCTCAACCCTTTCAATAGGCTACCCGGGAGGGGGGACCATGCTGGCGTACTGCCAGCTTAATTTAAGACTGTCTGTTACCTTGACTTAGAGTGAATGACCTTGGGACAAGGTTAAAATGTGGGGGAACTTGAACTAAAACCTATCAAATTTGAGAATAATACAATGAATTCAAGCAATGTTTTACATTAGATTATCCCTTCCACTGCCAAAATCTCACTATTTGGGTGGGGAATGAGTGCAAATACATCCTCCTGGTCAAAGCAGAATCCTAACCCTTAGGTTAGGTTAGGTTAGGACAGACCTCCTCTACATTTTCATAGTTTATCTCTAAAGACGGCAGACATATACTAGTCTAAGCCTATGCTATATATTTTTCGAACTGCTCCCATTGTAGGTTACTTACAGTGCAATTCACCATTGCTGTTATTGTGGTTCTCTATTCTCTCACCTCCCAACCGTAAAATTTGTCATCAAGTAGATATGGCTACCCTTGGCTGCACAATTTTGGTCAAGAGTAGCTGAACCTTTTAGCTTTGGAACACTATACCAGCCATAAGCTACATTCTGAGACCTTCTGCTGGTAAAAGGTGTTATATAGTATCATTACTCAAGATACTGCATTTTATTAAGTTTATTACTTAAGAAACTGCATTTTATTAAGTTTTCCAGCAGAGGAAATCTATGAACTTGAAAAATAATATATGAGGCCGTCACTCAAACAACCGTCTATCTGCAAATTTCCGGATTTTGAGTTATCCATACTTTCGAATTCAGGAACTCTTCTTTTATATACTACTAGTGTTTATAAATTGTAAAAAAAAAAAAAAAAAAAAAAATGTTATTGTTATTATACAATTAAGTTTGTTCATACTTACCTGGCAGATATATATATAGCTGTATTTTCTGACGTCCGACAGAAATTTCAAAACTCGCGGCACACGCAGTGGGCGGCCAGGTGGTAGTACCCATTCCCGCCGCTGGAGGCGGATATCAGGAACCATTCCCATTTTCTATTCATATTTTTTATTAATGCCTCTGTCTCCTGAGGGGAGGAGGGTGGGCACTTTAATTATATATATCTGCCAGGTAAGTATGAACAAACTTAATTGTATAATAACAATAACATTTTGTTCATGCCACTTACCTGACAGATATATATATAGCTGAATCCCACCTTCGGATGGTGGGAAGAGACAGAATAGGATTTTTTGGGAAACTTAAATTAAGTAGATGATATACATCTTGGTTCCTTACCTGATTGCAAAGTAGACTATGTGATTACTGTCACGTAAGGCTGCTTTTGCTTAATCACAGAGTTTGCCAGCCAGGTGGAGACCTGTAGTGCTGGTGCGCTCTGGATGATCTGTCAACGGGTGCGAGACCTCAGCGTGACAAGATCATCGAGGCCATACAAATGAGGGCAACGAAGCAACTGACCACCACCTGACCAACTATACACAAAACCCCCTTAACACTAACTAAATGATGGAGATCTTCACATAAGACTCACACAACCTAAAAACACAACAACCTAACTTAAACTTAACTAAGGAATAGGGAAAGAGCTACTTCCGGACCCCAATACTGTGTCCGCAGAAACGTATGGGCCCCAGTGCATTACAATCGTCATAGATCGTTCTCACATCCCTTAGGTAATGTGAGGCGAAGACGGAGTTGCTCCTCCAAAAGGTGCAATCAAGGATGTCCTTGATTGACATGTTCTTTTGGAAGGCAAGAGAGGTAGCGACGGCTCGTACTTCGTGCGCTTTTACTCGGAAGAGGCTCAAATCAGTCTTCTGGAAAGATGAATGAGCCCTCCGAATGGTGTCCCTTAGAAAGAAAGCCACAGCATTCTTCGATAAAGGTAACTCTGGCCTCTTCACAGAGCACCAGAGGTTACCTGAGGGACCCCTTACCTCTTTAGTTCTATGCACGTAGAACTTGAGAGCCCTTACCGGGCAAAGGACTCTCTCTGGTTCTTGGCCCACCAGACTTGACATACCCTTGATCTCGAAAGTCTTCGGCCAAGGGTTCGAAGGATTTTCATTCTTCGCCAAGAAAGATGGGTTCAACGAGCAGACAGCATTGTCCCCTTTGAAGCCCATTAACTTGCTAAACGCTTGAATTTCACTAACTCTCTTAGCCGTCGCAAGAGAAGTTAGGAAAAGAGCCTTCCTTGTCAGGTTTCGAAGAGACGCTGTCTGAAGCGGTTCGAAAGTGTTTGACATAAGGAATTTCAGGACTACATCCAGATCCATGATGGAGGTCTCATTTGAGGAACCTCGAGGTCTCGAAAGACTTCAAAAGGTCATGAAGATCCTTGTTGTCAGACAGGTCTAGGCCTCTTGTTCCTAAAAACCCCTGACAACATGCTTTTGTATCCCTTGATGGTAGGGACCCACCGCTAATTCTGCACATTTCTGAGAAATAGCAGAATCAGGCTATCTGGTTCACAGAGGTCGAGGAGAGGAAACTCCCTCCTTTTTACACCATGCCCATGAAGGAAGCCCACTTCGACTGGTAAACAGCTCTTGTGGAAGCACGTCTCGCCTGTGCGATTGCTCTCGCAGCTGCTTTCGAAAAACCTCTCGCTCTGGCCAACTTTTTCGATAGTCTGAAACGCAGTCAGACTCAGAGCGGAGAGGTTTTGGTTTTGGTGAAAAACCTTTCGAAGTGAGGCTGTTTGAGTAGATCTTTCCTCCAGGGCAATGTCCTTGGAAAGTCTACAAGGAAAGACATGACCTCTGTGAACCATTCCTCGCGTGGCCACATCGGAGCGATCAGGGTTTTTAACCTTGTCCCTTCCGAGGCCGCAAACTTCCTCATGACTTCCCCCAGAATCTTGAATGGCGGGAAGGCATATAGGTCTAGGCCCGTCCAATTCCAAAGCAAAGCGTCTACCGCGATTGCTTCTGGATCCAGGACCGGGGAGCAGTAAAGAGGAAGTCTCTTGTTCCTTGACGTTGCGAATAAGTCGACCAGTGGACGTCCCCACAGCGTCCACAGGTCTCGACAAACGTCCTCGTGCAAGGTCCATTCCGTCGGAAGGACTTGGTCTCGACGACTGAGGAGGTCTGCCCTGACGTTTTGCACTCCTGCAATGAATCTCGTCAGGATAGTCACCTTCTTTCTTTTTGCCCACAGCAGAATCTCTCTCGCTAGGGAGTACAACGCTCTGGAGTGTGTTCCTCCCTGGTTTTTTAAATAAGCGAGTGCTGTGGTATTGTCCGAGTTTATCTGAACAATCTTGTTTTCCAACTCTTCTCGAAGAACTGCAGGACAGAAAGACTGCTGCCAGTTCTTTGACATTTATATGCCAGGCTACCTGTTCCCCTCTCCAGGAGCCTGACACTTCCTTCCCCCCTAGTGTTGCTCCCCATCCTGTGATGGAAGCGTCAGAAAACAACACTAGGTCGGGGCTCAAAAGACTTAGGGACACGCCCTCTTTGAAGCTTCTGAGGGTCCACCACATCTTAGATGGTTCTTGATAGGAATCGATATTCTCAATACTGCATTGAGATCGTCTTTGGCCTTCCACTCGTCTGCCAAGAAGAATTGGAGGAGGCCTGATGTGCAGTCTTCCCAGGAAACAAACCTTTCCAGCGAGGAAATGGTCCCCAGCAGACTCATCCATTCCCTCGCCGAGCAAGTCTCTTTCCTTAGAAAGGCTGAGATCTTTTCTAAGCCTAGCCGCTGACGTTCCTGGGACGGAAACGCTCGAAAAGCCACTGAATCCATCTGAATCCCCAGATACACGATGGACTGTGTTGGGGTCAGATGCGACTTTTCGAGGTTGACCAGAAGTCCCAGGGACTGCGCTAAGGCTAAAGTGAACTGCAAGTCCTTCAGACACTTCTCTCTCGACGACGCTCTGATCAGCCAGTCGTTCGAGGTATAGGGAAACTCTTATTCCCGAAGAGTGTAGCCACCTCGCTACATTCTTCATCACCACTGTGAACACCATCGGAGCCGTGGTCAGTCCGAAGCACATAGCTCTGAACTGCCATACTTTGTTGTTCAAGACAAATCTTAGATACTTTCTTGAAAGAGGGTGGATCGGGATGTGGAAGTACGCGTCCTGCAAGTCTAAGGATACCATCCAGTCGCCCGGTCTCAAAAGCTCCCAGAACAGAATGAGGCGTCTCCATCGTGAATTTGATCTTTTCCACAAACGAAAGATTGAGCCTGCTCACAGCTAGAACTGGACGCCAACCTGACGACTGCTTTGGTACCAGGAAGATTCTGTTGTAAAAACCTGGAGACTGCAGGTCCGCGAACTTGTTCCACCGCTCTTTTGTCGATGCATCTGTGAAGAAGATCGAACAAGACTTTCTTCTTTTCTCCTTGATAGGATGGGAGAAAGGTCTCTGGGAGTCGTAGAAAGATGAGGAAGTTCCAAAAAGGGGATCTTGTACCCCTGCTCCACGATCTTGAGGGACCAAGAGTCCGTGTCTCTCTCTCACACGCTCCCGCAAAATACTTCAGTCTGGCTCCGACTGGTGTCTGAAGGACATGCTTTTCACTTGGAAGGCTTTGGCTTAAAGGAAGCTCTTCCTCGTGAAAACCCTCTCCCTCGAGGAGCTGCTCTCGAGGGGGGAGCCCCACGAAAGGCTTAACTTTCTTCGGCGGACGAACTGCAGCCGAAGAGGTTGAAGGTACGGCTGACCGTCTAGTAGGACTGGGCCAAAAGGTCCTGAGTAGCCTTCTCTTGTAAGCTGTTCGTCAGGTCCTTAATCAAAGTCTGGGGGAAAGAGATGGTTCGAAAGAGGCGAAAACAACAAATCCGCTTTCTGAGCTGGCGTCACCGAACGAGCTGTGAAATTGCACAGCAAAGCTCTCTTTTTTAGTAAAGCTGTTCCAAAAGTGAGATACGAGCTCCTCCGAACCATCCCTGACGGCTTTGTCCATACATGCTAACACGTTGGACAGCTCCCCCAGACTAAGAGATTCTGGGCTTCTCGCTTGCATATCCAGAACTCCCAAACACCAGTCAAGGAAGTTGAAGACTTCCAGCGTCCTGAGCAGCACCCTTCAAATGATGGTCAGTCTCCGACGCGGTCCAAGTTACCTTGGCAGAGGGTAAAAGCGACCTCCTCTGCAAATCCACAAGGCTGGAGAAATCTCCCTGAGCAGAAGAGGGATACGAATTCCCACTTCATCTTTGGTCTATACCAAATGCCCCCTTTTCCACTAAGTCTAGTAGGAGGTAATGCGAAGGTCGTCTTACCTTACTTGCTCTCCTTCGTATCATCCAGTCCTGGAGCTTTTTGAAAGCACGTTTTGTGATAGAGAAGTTTTCATCTCTACAAACTCCGGGATTTTCCCAGTTTTAGATGAGGAGGAAAACTGCGAAGGAGGAGACTTGGGAGCTGCGGGCTGAAATTTATCTTCAAACAAAGACCGCAAGAGTTGTACGAGGACCTTATAGTCCGAGATAGAAGGGCTGTAGCAGGTTTCTCTTCAGCCGATTCGGCAGAATTACTTAGCTCTCCTTCTTCTCTAAACGGAAGAGGAGACCGTCTGTCAGGAGAAGGCGTCCTAATGGCGGGTCTTGGCTTTATCAAAGGACCCCTATCCTTGATAGATGCAGCCTTAATACGGCTGTCTTCTTTATGACGCTTACTGCTCGTTGACGGTAGAGCGTCCTGATGAGGACGAGCGTCCTCAGCGCCTTCCGCAGCAGTCTCACCTGCTCGAGAAGCGTCCTTACCTTTCTTCGCTGGTATACGTGCCTGTGCACGTAAACTAGCGTCTGGGGGGGAAGGGAAAGACTTCTTGATCAGAATCCCCCAAACATCTTTGAAAGGAGGTCTGAACGTCCTGGCGAGCTTCCTGCCAAGCGTCCTGTCTAGCGTCCTGGTGAGCGTCCTGCCGAGCGTCCTGTCTAGCGACCTGGCGAGCGTCCTGACGAACGTCTTGCCTAGCGTCCTGACGAACGTCCCTGCTTAGCGTCTTGCCAAGCGTCCTGACGAGCGTCTTGACAAGCGTTCCTGACGAGCGTCTTGCCCAACGTCCTGCCGAACGTCCTCGTACAGAGCGTCCTCCTCAAAAGCGTCCTGACGTAACGTCCTTCTAGCGGACGAACGAGATCGGCGAATCGCCGAAGGAGAAGCGATCGGCGAACGAGACGAAGTCGGAGAAGGCGAAGGAGACTGCTTAGTCCTCTTGACAGGCAGTCTAAGGTCCTTCCTTCGCTTAGGCTCGACTGCTGCTGGGCGAGTCCTCTGAGCCATAAGCGAGGATAGCTGGTCCTGAAGGGACAAAAGAATGTTCTTCGTCTGGGAAGTAATGAGCAGAGGAAGCAGGACTGATCCTGTGAAAGACGGACGAGGGGCGACGGGGACGCCTCCTTCCTTCTCACAGGTACAGCTACCTGTTTTTTCTCAGGTGTACGCGCCTGTGCACCGCAACCTAGCGTCCTCATCGGAGGAAATCCTACTCTCTCTGAGGCGGAAAGACATCATAAGCGTCTTCCGACGAAAGCGGCGAAAGAGGACGTGAAGCGTCCTCCGCAAGAAACGTCCTCTTTAACGGACGAGTGTCTCTCCGAGCGCTCCACCCCTTGCGCGGGGAGGACGCTTCGGAGGACGAGAAGCACTCTTTCAGGACGCGTGCTCGTGCACGGTCCTTGGCACCCTGGGACTTTGCTACATGGTCTGCCGAAGGGACGCCAGATCGGTGGGAAGCCCCCGTAACCCTCTTGCGGCTTTCGACATACCTCCTCCCTGGGTCTTGGGAGTCTGATAGAGGTCTAGGCCTAGAGGCATTATGGGGCCGATCTGACGCCCCCTCCACAACATGGGGGCACGATCACACACTTGCACCGAGCCAGTTTCTAAGGCTTTCACTTTGTCTCCAGAGTGTGAAGAGACTCCAAAATCATAGAGAGAGCATTCGCTTCTCCCGACACAGAATCAGAGCCCGAAGGCAAACACAGGTTTAGTTGTAAACACTACAGGTGTTAGTGCAGGAGAGATGTTAGTCTTACCTTTGGAAGAACCACTCCTTGAGGAAGACCTCCTGATCCTATCGCGCTCCAATTTAAGGCGATAGGACTCATATACTCCTCCATTCATCATCAGTCAATTTCTCACATTCATTACACCGATGATCAATCAAACAATTTAAGCCCCTACAACTCATACATACTGTGTGGGGTCTACCGATGCTTCGGTAGCCTCACCTTACAATCAGCCCTCACACACACTCTGAAACTCACAACACTTGATCCAGACATATCTTATAGAGAAAAGTCAATCCAAAATCAAAAAACTGGTCCACTATCGCACATGCCAATTCAACAATCCAATTCAATACCAAAAAAATCAATCAGATACTTAAAAGCGAGTCAATTTCCAAAAAATCCTGAGCAGAGGTCTGTAAACAGATGTTTACCGACCGGCGACAGAAAAAATATGAATAGAAAATGGGAATGGTTCCTGATATCCGCCTCCAGCGGCGGGAATGGGTACTACCACCTGGCCGCCCACTGCGTGTGCCGCGAGTTTTGAAATTTCTGTCGGACGTCAGAAAATACAGCTATATATATACTGTCAGGTAAGTGGCATGAACAAAATTTCCCGTTCACAATCTAGGGAGAGCGAGAGTAACTATAATGAAAAAGAAACCCAAAAAATCACGTTGTAACTTGTTTACTTCTAAGTATTTACGGAGAAGACAGTAATACAGATGATGTAGCAGGGGTATACATAATCAATTGCAACAATTGTGGAGACAGATATGTGGGGGAATCAGGTAGGGGAATAAGGACTAGAGTCCAAGAACATAGAAGGGCAGTACAACTCAACTCTCAGGGGAGTGCTATAGCTAGGCATTGTTGGGAAAATGACCATAGGATGGATTTCAAAAACAGTAGGCTTACCTATATACAAAAGCAACAAAATTAGTCACAGGAGGGTAATAGAAGGTGTACATATCAGAGAGATTAACGTAATTGAAGGAAACACAAGTTTTACCTCAGAAAATCCCATAAGCCGAGCTTTGATATTAAAAGAAGCTAAGATTGACCCTGCTGACCTGGAGACTAGGTTTCCTGCCCAACAGACTTTTGGTGACCACACCCTTACCACAAGGGTTAATCCCATTGACCATCAGCTCGGGATATCAAAGCGACAAGAGGGGATTGGCAACTCTCAAGAAAACCAGAACAGCTATCACATAAATGACAGCTCAACGAGAAGAAGTTCTAGAAGACTGCTGGGCCTTGACCCGGGCTAACATCCCAAACATCTCTTGAAAATGGGCCACAGACAGGGCCTGAAAGTACTCGAGTGTGGAGTAAAACAAAATGTAAATACTTATTAGTAAACAAGTCACAAAGTGATTTTGTGGGTTTCTTTTTCAATCTTCAGTAGAAAACTGAAAGAAGTTTTTGTTTGGTTCAGTAACTATAATGATAAATGCACAATATATTGTCATTTCAATGTTGACAAACTATTATTGTACTTTTCTCAGACTTCGGTTTTTTGCAGTTATGGTGTTGTTTGAGGTACAGTTTGGATATAGACAGATAATATTTACACATTTGTAAAGAGCATGCTTTTAGCTTCATTTTGAAAAAAAGAATGATGTCAGAGCATGAATATTAACGATATGATAATGTAAACATTGCATAACTTCTGTTTTGTGCAGATAGATGGTTGTTCGAGTGACCACCTCATATGTGGTCTGTTGACATTTTAACATCATCCTTACTTATATACATTGAGACACCATTTTGAGAGATTGTTCTTCATTGATCATAACATTCAGTATGCTCATAATGTTAATGCAAAGCTGCACTTGTGGTGCTGCATAATTTGTTCCATGGCAACAACAATCTTATTATGTTGACCTGTTTGTGTTATATATGTGGTTAAATCAGAATACTCCCAATATATTTAAGAATAGCCCACAGATATAGAATAGTGCAATAGGGTTGGTCATATAATTTCTTAAAGTTGTGGACTAATTAAAAGCGTATAGTAAGAAACTGGCCACACTGAGGGAATAGGGGTGCCCTGACTGCTCTGGACTACCAGCAAGACAGAGTAAATGACCATGCGGCGACACAGCGGCCACCTTCCTGAAAAAGTACTTGAATTCGCTGCCATAAGCATCAGTCAACAGCTGTGGCCTATCCAGGCAGCACACCAAGACCTCTACGGTCTGTTTTCTCCTTAGTTATGAAATAATTTCATAATTCAAGTGTCTTTTCAGGAAGTGGCCACGTTCTGGGATCGGTGGCTGATGTGTCACTGCTCGGTCATTTACCCTAGTGCAAAGCAAATCAATGTGTGCACACCTCTTCTGCAGTACACTGTAGTTTCTGCTTGTGCAGCCGTTACTGGCCTCATTCTTCATCCCCACAAAAACAATGTAGCCTACTCACTGTTATGAAGTGAGTTCTTTACTATCATACAAGAATGGTGTTCACTTTGAAATTTATTAAAAACATAAAATATTTGATATTCAATTCCACTGTATAAATCTTGGTTAACCCACAACTACGCCCCATTGGATATCTATTGATTTGGAGAAACCCCACTAAGAAGCTGCATCTTTGGGGCTAGGTTAAAGTAAAGCACTCATTTCAGCAATTCCCAAACACAGTTAGCTATACCTAAACCAAATTTTCCACTCGAGGGCCCCCATTATCAGTAGATACTAAGGGGGAGGGGGTTTAAACCGTAGGCGTGTTTTGGTGACATCAAATCACATGCAAAACTATTACGATTTTACCCTACCTATTATGCATGTCAAAGGTCGCGCCAGATACGAAGTGCTAGTGCTTGCATATGGCCAATTCAGTCTAGAAAAGCAACATATGAAATAAAGTATGAAATAAAGTAATTCGCATCCGGCAGCCGGTGACACATTTGTTAGGTAAGCGGTCAATACCTACCTCCTATACTGTGTAACTAAGCAACAAGGTATTTGGGGCGAATCAATTGCAATGGGAAACTGGAAACTAGCCTCTCCCCCTATTATCCATGGAGCACAATTTATATTTATAAAAAGTTACCCACTGTTTACCTAAGCTATTGGAATATTCACTGCAACTAGATAGTAGACGTTCACAACAAATTACCTAATATGAAGCACTAAAATGCACAAAATAGGGAAACTAATTACCTATTAGGTAACCCCATTTGCCTTGCTATGAAAGATTTGCATCGTGCATGATTTATAATAATAAAATGACAAATTGTCTACTCAAGCAGTTGAAATACTTACTACAACCTCGACGTTCACTAACAGAATACAAGAGTAAAACTGTAGAAAACATGATAAATGGCGAAGTGTATTTAGGTACTTACCTTGCTCAGAAAGATTTGCATCATGCCAACCACAGAACTTGTTGAGCTTGTTCCACTCGCTCTCACCATGGCGTACCATTACGATCTTGTACTTGGCCATCCTGAAGACTTTCCGGGAGAGAGACCTGGCACTGAAGGAGGAGAAGTTCGGACTGAACAGAGCCGGTGCCTTTCCGCTGCCTGAGAGATGCCGACGGTGTCGTCTGCCCGGCCGATGCGAGTTCGTCCGCTACGACCTTCAAGAATTCCACGTAGGGCAGCTTTAGGTGACATTCTTTCATAGATATCATGTTCACGTGAAAAGTGGTTCCTTGTCATTTTAAATGTCCCGCAATTATAAAATGTCATGGCGTATTTCCATCAAGTTTTTATGGAGGAAATTTACCTATTCAAACGTAAATTCTAATGATGATATTTATTCACAGGAGTAACAATCACAACAAAGCAACATTGGAGTAATATATTTAGCGTAAAATTATCAACGATTAAGCTCCATAATACTGAGTATTTGTTATTAAAGCATTGCAAGTTACTATTAAAAAATATTGGCAAGAAAATGGCACACGTTTATTTCCTCGAGTGAATATTATCGAAACGTTTGATATCTATGAATCTATAGCTCCCTGAAGTCCCAACCGACCTTCACTGTCCTCACCTTTAAGGAAGTCCATGCCTGTTTTTAATGCCAGTTGTCACCCATACTTTTACTGTACAGGTTTAGAGGCATCTTTAATATAAAACTTATTAGTTTCGATGGCTTAGCTCTAAAGTAGAAGTTGACATTTCCGATTATCGTTAAATGGCCAAAGAATATGGAAACACAATGTCTGAATATAATTTGAGATGTTTTCCCCACGAATTCTCAAATCCATTCAGATTTTCCGAGTTAGATCAAAATTATATTATCCCATAATGCCCTTCATGGATATTTAGTCAAAGCATGGTTTATTTAGGTCAGCGGGAGCATGACATTATCGTACACTGGCAACTTCCTGAGTAGTCACGTAACTGAATTCGATTAATACTTTTTTTTCTGGTTTTCGTATATAGTTCACAGAAAAAATTCTACAATAGGCTAACCATGCACAAAGGCTAAAACAAGTTCTTCAAATCCTTTTCATATTCTCTTTGCCTGAATGTGAGATTTGATAATTATCTCAATATGTGCTAAAATATAATCTGTTATTGACATTGACTTCAGTTACTGACGAAAATAACTGGTGATTTACTGTTGCAATAAAGGGAAAAAACGCGCAAGTGTAAGGCATCCGCAGTGTTGCAAAATAAATACGTCCTTGCCCTTGACAACAACTCAAGGTCAGGGCAAACTCAACGAAGAACTTGTGTTGGATTTGGTTATTGAAAAAGAATTTGCTATCTATAGGTTCCTCGGCATTGATGCTATAGTGGGATCTACGAGAAAGGGGATTATATATATATATATATATATATATATATATATATAATATATATATATATATATATATATGTGTGTGTGTGTGTGTGTGTGTGTGTGTGTGTGTGTGTGTGTGTGTGTGAGAGAGAGAGAGAGAGAGAGAGAGAGAGAGAGAGAGGAGAGAGAGATCTGATGCACGGTATGTATGCACCAAGTTTACGAGATACCAAGAAGTCTCTCTCTCTCTCTCTCTCTCTCTCTCTCTCTCTCTCTCTCTCTCTCTCTCTCTCGTGATGAGATGCATATACCCAGTGTGAGGGTGTGTTTTCAACATTAAACTGGCCAATAATTAAGGTGTTGACCATGTAAAATACATCACAGTCACTCCCACATTCAAACTTTACTATTGAACATTGGATGAACCCCTCGTGCAGTAAAACTTCCATAAAATTACACCTTCATACACTCAAGCAGAAAGGCTGATCAGAGAGTATCAAACACCCACCCAACTCCGGACAGGCATCGTCCTCCTCGATCTATCTCGCCTGCATCTCGTGATTCTGCCCCCCGCCCCCGCCCCGGCCCCGCCATCCAGCCACCAGCCACACCACGTTGAAAACGCCACTACTCGTTCGATAAATAGAGAATATATTCAAGTTACAAACGTACAAAAGTTTCCCTCTTTAGAACTGTCACTTCCCTCCAACTTCTAAAAGTGCCCTTGCAATGAAAACTGCTTTCATGAGTCGCTGGGCTGTTTGCCATCCTAGCTGCTCCCTCGACCTCACAGCAGAGGGGAGGCTTGTGATCGTAAGACAATGTTGGGTTACGTATTATTACTACCTCTTTTGTTAGCCATTTCTAATATGCTTCCCATCGCATCTTCAGTCATTTGGTCTTCGTCTGACCGAGCAGCAACAAGTCTCTTGTTCTAAATTAACAAATCTTCTGGACTATAGCATATACATATTTTGATTGATTATGTCTGTTAAAAACTGGTGTCACAACATCTCGGTTATTGACACCGATGTACATAGAAACAAATATATGCTATACATACATGACTGTGAAATATATTCTGCTAAAACTGAATTCCACCTAAAAAAAGGAGCCCATACAAACGCCAAAATGTAGAAAAGTAAATACCATAATTCAGAGACCAACTTTCTCTCTCTTCAGGTCGGTAATGAATGAGAAGTTACAGAAAAAGAAAAAGCGGTACTTATGCCAAGAGGTCCACAGGTCAGCCATTATAGGTACAAACGTATATATATATATATATATATATATATATATATATATATATATATATATATATCTAATACAAGGAGCCCATAAAAACACCAAAATGTAGAGAGAAATGTACTATATTCAGAGACTGCTGTCTCTCTCTTCAGGTATATGAATGAGAAAAGTTTACAGAAAAGGTGGTATTTATACCAGAGATCCGTCCACAAGTAAGCCAATTTAGGTCACCCCCGCTGATAATCTCCCAAGGACTCTAGGGTCTATGAGATCCCATGCCAGGACTGTGACCAATCTTACATCGGATTTACAGGTAAATCACTTCCCCAGAGATTAATACAACACAAACGGTCAGTTAAGTATGGACAACAGAACTCGGCTATTTTCAACCATATAAATGAACATAACCATAGAATAAACTGGAATTTGTCACGTGTAATTATAGCAGCAACTGCCGGTACAGGAGTCAAATGATGGAATCGGCCTTAATAAAAGAGAAGCAGGTAATGAACATCTCAAAAGGCGCGTGGATTTCAGATGTCGTCGACGAAGTTTTTCATTTAACCAACGCTTAAGAAGATTAAAAGAAGATTATCAGCGGGGGTGACCTAAATTGGCTTACTTGTGGACGGATCTCTTGGTATAAATACCAACTTTTCTGTAAACTTTTCTCATTCATATACCTGAAGAGAGACAGCAGTCTCTGAAATATAGTACTTTCTCTACATTTGGAGTTTTTATGGGCTCCTTGTATTAGATGGAATTCTGTTGTTACAGGACATTTTTACCTGTCATAATATATATATATATATATATATATATATAGATATATATATATATATATATATATATATATATATGTATTTTTCTCGCCATACAATATGACAGCATTATAGGTATATCAGAGCCATTATATTCTGTCCAGAGACAGCTGCATGATAAATGACTTGTGTGACAGGACAAGCAACGAGTGCAGGCTCAGGTTTGCAAAAGAGGAGTACTTGAAAAAATAAATAAATAAGCCATTGCTTATTTACTCAACCATTGAGATAAGAATCTGTATTTCTTCCGAAAATCGTCGTATTTTCGCCAATAATAGCATTTGTCGTTATGAATAACGGAATTACTGTGAAGATTATGCAATATGCGCAATATATGTTCACCTCGTAGCAGAGCAAATAAGCCACAAGTGCTCTGCACGATCATTCCATTATGTAACCACAAATCCACATTAAGTTAAAGACGGTATTGGCTTCGTGATGATCACGCAACCAAAGCATTATAGGCAGTGGGAATATTCTTGCTTCTTAGTTAAAACGTGCAATAGATACCGCATAATTATGTTTATATATACTTTCCTTTATGGATTGTATCGTATTTTCATGCACGAACTATAAATAAATTCGATTTTTTATAATAATTTGTTGATTCAGTACCACGAATTATGTTTCAGAATTCCCTATACATGACTGCTAACTGCATATCTATAGCTGTGGATCGATCATTCTATTTCAATTAATTTTTATGCCGGTGCAATATCGTTGTAGCTGAGTCACTGACGGCATATTGTTTCATGCTGGTTGTCAACATTTCAGTAAAACGAGGGACTTTTTTGTTGGCAGCCAAAACGAAGCTAGCTGACTGTCCAACTGCATTACAAATGAAGGTCGAGTGAGCAGGTTATTTGCTCTGAAAGTCACCTTCGCTTGCCTATTCATCCTTGACACAGTGGTCCAGTGCAATAAGAAGTGTAAGATTTGGGGAAACTTTTCTCCGGTAAGAATTAGCTAGACGATAATTTTTTTCTTTCTATTTTAGAATCTCCTGCAGTTGTTAGTTTAAGTAAAGCCTAAATTTTACAACTTAAGTAAACGAATAAAAACAATTAACAATGACTCAACATTACAATCATGTACAGTGATGTAAAATACTCAATGAATACAATGGGAGCTTTTGTATAATCTCCTTAGAACACACTAAAGGTCACGTAGAGGTCACAAGTTACTTTAATTCAGTCCCCCATTGATAATACAGAAAACGTACAAACTTAATATGACGTAGAAAATGAGATTCTGCAGTAATCTATGGTATACTACTTTATCAACAAGGGTTTTTTTTTATTAATTTTTTTTTTTCTTTTAAGTATTCTCGAATTGGGGTTCTTGAAGCCAGCGTGAACAAAACAAATATTTCTTCATGTGTAACAAAAATTATTTTGCAGCTTTTTGAACACTAGGTAATACAATATATATATATATATATATATATATATATATATATATATATATATATATATATATATATATATAAGTCATATCACATTTCCGTGATTCATATACATATATCGAGCTACAATGTCCTTTAATATCTAATTCGCTCTACCTCGGAATTAATATATTTTCATATATGCTTAACCGAAGGGGAATTTTTCTCGATAATAGATTTGCCTGGACCAGGGCGCGAACCTATGGATCCTTTCAAACCCAGGAACGTCAGTGAAGCTTTTCTACTACACCACCGCGAGAGGTGGTGTAGTAGGAAAAGCTTCACTGACGTTCCTGGGTTTGAAAGGATCCATAGGTTCGCGCCCTGGTCCAGGCAAATCTATTATCGAGAAAAAATTCCCCTTCGGTTAAGCATATATGAAAAGATATTAATTCCGAGTAGAGCGAATTAGATATTAAAGGACATTGTAGCTCGATATATATATATATATATATATATATATATATATATATATATATATATATACGTAAATAAATGTGGGTGTACACACACACACACACACACACACACATATATATATATATATATATATATATATATATATATATATATATAAAGCGTGTCCACATGAATCTTCGTGTCGCACACTATAATATTTTCTTTTTACATTCACAGATATCTGGGTTTATTATAAACACACTGTATACCTACTTATGTATATAAAAACTCATGTATATATATATATATATATATATATATATAGAATGTATATTATATATATATTTAGATATATATATATATATATATATATATATATATATATATATATATATATATCATATCATATATATGAATCTTTGTCACACACTATGACACTTTCTTTTATATTCACAGATACGAAGACACAGATATCGGTTAATATTCAGTCCCAGTTCCTCAGGAATAACTTGCACCAAAGGTGTATTACGCTTGATAAGCGCTTTACCACCAATGGGACTCGAACCGCTGCTCTGTTCAGTAACAACGGTGTTCAGAGTGACTTTTTACCATCGAGGCCATGGCTGTGTTCAAAAGTTGTTATTATAGCAAAGTCTAAAGATTTCATTTAGACATTGGTAGTCAAGGATTCATTTCCGGACAGTAGTATATACATCCTACTAGACTAATGGATAATCTAACTTCCATAAGCAATATCATGCGATTCGTTCTCCAGATCTTATTCGAACCACCCAATGTATGATTTATCTTTTTCGATCTTTAAAAAAAATGCAACGCAAGAGAACCAGTACCAAATGCAATTATTCCTGAATATCTGACAGATTCAACATCATCAATCGTGTCTCCATTTGGTGTTGTTTTGTCTTTTCGTCTTCATGACTACTGTTTTTTTTTTTTAAGGTTTATTTTGAGTTTCATTTCCTTACATAAATTATTTACTTTATTCAGCAAGTTTTATAGATCTGCTGGTGCTCTCCTGCTTCAAGCAACATCATCTGAGTATCTTAAGTCTGTTAAGTTTCCATTGTTACTCCAATGTAAGCCACTGCCGTCTCCAACTACTGTTATCATAATAATACAATCCACGAAAGAGGCAAACAGCGACCCGGACGTAAGATTCGCCGGTAACAAGTGATTATTTACTTCAAATTCACTTGTCTGGACTCTCTCGACGCTTTGTATCTATTTTGTTCATTGATATTTTCAGTGAGCTTTGCACATCTAATGGGAATAACATCGATCTGTGGCCGCGATCAATGCTTTCTCTTTATAAAGTCATCAGAAGGAAATTTTTTAATTTCACAATATGAATATTTGATCAGTAAAACTCCTTCCTTGTCTAAAAGTAACCTGTTTATCTTTAATTTATCGACTTCCTTCTCCACTCTATTAATTAAGAATAAACATACTAAATAATTTCATTAGTACCAACGTATGTGCAATGCCTCTATATTTACCACATCTTTCTTTGATCAATTTTCTACGACTTCCAGTTCCCAATCATCAGGTATACTGCTTCTTCAGTTCATACTACATCAACAAAAATCACCTTTGCTTTGATTCCATCATAGTCTAGTGATTTTAATCTCTCAAGTTTCTCTATTACCGATTCCACTTTAAAAACCAAGAATTTAATCATCAGTACACAAAGGTCTTTTTCAGGTGGCGCCGTCAGTGCATCACACGTAGCGCACTGTAGGCATTACTGAAGCGTTTAAAGCGTCCCTTCGGATCACTGCTGCACCAACATGTTAGTCTTTTACTTTACCTCCATTTCCTTTTTCTTTCTTCCATCTTGCTGTCTAACCTCTCTAACTATTACTATATACTCCTTTCCACTACTTTCGAGTGCTGAATGGCCGAAAATACCCCAGAGGTTGGCTCGGCAGCCTGAATTTCACCAATCAATCAAATTTTCACCTTCTGGGATATCATTCAAGATATCCCTCCATACATCACTTATTCATGGCTCGTGAGACCCACTGTTGTCTTTATCCTTCTGACGTCGTTATTTACCAATACCTCCTTTTGACAAGTATTACTAATTAATATGACATTTAATTATATTAATTCTGCGGGATACATTAACACCAGTACTCCCCCTATTTTTTTCTGATTTCTCTCTCTTCCAGTCTTGCCCTTCGTTTTAACTTCGCATCTTGGCTTGTGCCTTCATCATCTCCTCCCTGAACATCATTTAGAGCTGCCTTTTGCTTCGATTTTTTTTCAAGTCTCATTCGATATCAGGTTTCTATTTTTTATTTATTTTTTTTTTTTTTGTCCAGGTCTCAGTCCGAAAAAGTTTTTTTGTCCCAGGTCTTATCCGATATCAGTTTTTTTCCAGGTTCATCCGATAGCAGTCGTTTTTAAATTTTTTATTCATTATTTATTTATTTTTTGTCCCATGTTTCATCCGATATCAAATTTTTTTTCTCAATACTTCTTTTCCAGCAGACTTTCATGTATTATAGATATTAATTTAGTTCTCACTGATCGTCTGAAAAGCTGAGAAAATATTTCCAGTTTTGAGAATTCCATCTCTTCGACGATTTAGCGAAATCTTGATCATTTCAAAACTGTCAGTTTAGACATTCACGTAACACCAGGGCTGTATCTTGTATGAATTGATAGGAGACGATTTTACGATTTGAGTAAATTCAGCATCTTTAGTTTTTTGTGGATGCTCTTAAATTGAAAGGATATTGTATGAATTTTTGTAGCCTATTTACTGGTGCTGTTTCATCCAAACTCTGAATCAGACTTATTTTGACAGAAAATATTATTAATAAATGCATACGCCTATTGAAGGACGTTACTTTCGGACATGGGCGCGAACACACACACACACACACACACACACAGAGAGAGAGAGAGAGAGAGAGAGAGAGAGAGAGAGAGAGAATATTTTTCAGAAAGACGTACGGCTAGAACGGTACAACGCCAAAACACCTTGGTCTCTTGTTTAGTCTAGTTTGATTCTCATGGGAAGTTCTCTCGGATTTGACACAACAAGACACTGATCAAGTTTACCTGAGATTTCCGGCGCTCGTTTAGATAAGGAATCAGGACCCGGGGAGAGGTGTGGGTGTTTTAATCTTTCGTGTACAAGTAACTTGAGATGGTTACTTTTTCACACTCTTCTGCCAATGCTTCTCGGGAAACGCACACCTGTGGATGTCATAGAAAACGGGGTTTCCGATGCGGCTGTCCAGTTTTAGGGGATACTCTCATGATTTTACGAGCTGACTATAAATAAAAACATAAATAAATAAATAAAGAACAACTCTTTAGGTGTTATGCTTAAAATTGACTCTGGATTTACTATATTATCTAATTGCTAAAAATATTGATTACTTTTTGTACCAATAAAAATCTGATTTTCAAACTGCCCCAAAAATAACCTAACATTTGCAGCAACAAAAAGAGAAAAAATTCAACACTGGCAGTAATATCCTTACAAATGTTTTACTGACAAGGTATAAAAAGAGAACGAAATTAATGTTGGGATTTCTGAAAGTTAAAACAACTGTAAATACCGGAGCAGAAAATTAAGACCAGACACATTTTCATATTTATATCAACATCTTTCACAGCTTCAAAATCACTTTATACAACAGCCACAGGGAGGCCTCATCAGAAACTCGTCGACAACCTGGACACAAATTGCATTTTAAACCTATTCTAGAGGCAGAATCACATTGCCTGGATAATAATGACCTTTAATCTTAATATTTTCTACATAAAATGAACCCCATCAGTTTAAGGTCTACATGTGGTTTCTATTTTTCTTCAGCACAATTTATTCCCGGTATAATTTTTTTTTTCCAGAAGCTAAACTCGAATCAAACGTATGACCATTTGGTTGATAACACTGCCATACTACGAAGCCTCTTTCATTGCCGATAACGAGGATTAGTAACATGATAATTACTTCTCTTAGTGTTTGAGTATACCGTAGACTGACGCCTACCAGATCGTGGCAGCGTTGGTGAAACACACACACACACACACACAAACACATATGTCTATCATCTATATGTGGATACATACATACATACAAACATACATCCATACAAAGACAAATTAAATATATTATATATGTGTGTTTATATATAAAACATGCAACGTTCATAGAATATCTATGAAGATGTTCAAGTTATTTTATGAACAATATCATGAAAGAGGCAATGAAAACTAAGTCGTGATGAAAACTGATTCGTTAAATATGCAATTTTTTAAACTCTAATAACTCTTCGCTAAAAAAAATAAAAAATAAAAAACCATATAAGATATTGTACAAGACTAAATAAGAAAAGTATGGCACGTATGTATGAATGATGGGGATCTCAGGCTGACATGGATGATTGACAATAGTATTTAATGGCTACTTCCTTCCATTAACGAAAATGATCATTAGTTATATCAGTTTCTGCTTCTCCGTTGTAATAAATGTATGCAGAAAGCAAAAATGTGAATCACATTACTTGACGTATAATTCTGGAAACTACAAACGGTTCCATGTAGACAAGTAACGACTAAAGCGTAGAAGAAAGACGACCCCGGTTATCGTCATCCGAGTAGCTGGAAACGATACCTGTATCGTTCCGAAGTCGCTGTATCGAAGGAGTGACCTTATCGCCGGGGACCATAAAGGATACGGGATGAGCATCCTTATCAATCTCCATTTCGGAGCTACTGGAAATCCCCCAAATCAAGAGGGACTGAGGTTCAAAAGCCCCGACAACCAGTCGGCGAAGACTTCCCAATCCCCAATCCATGGGACACGAGGACAGGGATCAGAGAGAGAGAGAGAGAGAGAGAGAGAGAGAGAGAGAGTTAAATTCTCAAGAGTAAGATCTTTGTTTGGATTTGTTTACAATCCGTAGTACAGTACCTATTGTATAGATACAATTATAAATACACATTGATTGATTATGTATTCCCATCCAGCCTTACTACTTACATACTTGCATACTTAAACACAAGCGTGCGCACACACACATATACAGATAGATAAATGGATACACAGACTGATATTTCGAAATATTAATGTATGCTTACATACACATATGCATACATGCGCCACTGTGTATCTATGGTATATATACAAAAATATTCTAGCATGCATAAGTCTTCAGCTAAAAAAGGCGTTATACATTATCTATTACTCTCAGTGACAAAGATAAAATTCATCTGCATGTCCTTTTATCCGTAATTCTTTGAGCAAAGAACACGAATTCTTGTACTTGATCTTACAACGATTTAGAATAACCCTATTGCAGTAATAACATCTGAGAAACTGTATCTATGACTGAGGATAAAATAGAATAATTATCAGTAAATCGCAAAAATATCAAGAACCCCAACGAAGAAGAGGAAGACAAAACTGGAGAACATTCAGTTTACGGAAAGTATTAACTGATGCAACTCGAAGTGAGAGAATTCCGGCAAAAATCTGTGCATTCCGCGTATAAAATAATGAACGCTCATCCATACAACCAAAATTTTCATTTATATCTTCAACAGTACCATTCGCTAAGAATGAGCGAAACCATTACCATTAACCCAATTTGGTTAACGCAGCCCTACCAGGAGAGTTCCCATTAACAAAAAGGTGACCAGTTAACCACCCTCAACTCGGTGTCGTTCTCAACAGCCTACGCTCACCGGGGTGACACTAAAAAAATCGACTAATAGATACGATATGTCAATTAAATGTTCCATTTCTACGAAGAACAAATGTTGAAAAGGCTAATGAAGAAAATAACCGGCTTAATACACACACGTATACATATATTTATACATATATGTATGTGTGTATGTATTTAAATTACAATCAGCAGCCAAGGAAGATATTCACAAACCTAACCAACAGCTTCTTAGGGGTGACCATTCTGAAACCTTAAACGCCTGTTTTTGATGAGAGCAGAGTCTTCTATGCCATACGAAACGTCTAGGGGGAAAAAATTGGGAAAGGACATTATTGGAAACAGGTGCCCACAAACTAAAGGATTTTCTGGAAAAGCGAACGAAATCCAACCGGAGACACTTGACTCCAGCCTCATTTGCAGAGACATGTTAATCCTTGACTCAGAACCGTGCTTCAAGTCTACTTTTGAAGGATCAGTTTGGAGCGTGAGCGTGGGGAATCTCTTGTGTATATGTTCGCCCGTGCGCGTTCACAGGCGTAGTCTATAAACACACACACGTGCACACACACACACACACACACACACACACACCCACACACACACACACACACACACATATATATATGTATATATATATATATATATATATATATATATATATATATATATATATCTTACAAACCAAATATCCACCAAGTTAAAATATGACTAAGTATACATTTCCTGGGTGAATGCTTGTGCGCTTATTAATGTACATAATTAATGTATATGCTATATATATGTACTTTCATACACAAATACATCTCTCTCTCTCTCTCTCTCTCTCTCTCTCATTACACTTAATTTTTTCTCTTCCAAGTGCCTGCGAGAGAGTGGATATTATCATCGTAGATGATCAAATCATTCACTACCAAGTATCTGATATTAGCTTAGTGTTATAGTTTAGTGCTTTCGATAAATATTCTACCGCTAAATGTCTGATTCCTGGTTTCCTAGTCATCCTATACTTTTCGCACCTGTTCTCCCATTGGTCCCCCTCAGGAGCATATCTGAATGGAATGCTCCAAAATTTAGCCGAGCTAATTACTTTTATACAACTTTCTTATCAGATGGTTCGGTTATTGTTTAAAGAGATAGCGTCTATATTTTACGGTTTCTAACACCTGTTAAAACTACTTAGAAATAAAACGTCGGATTTTCACTGGAAAGAAGCAGCGTGACAATACTGCAAGAATTTGACAAACTGAAGTAGATGGGCGAGGAGGCTTATTCGCGAACTGTAACTGAGAATTCCATATCTTAAAAACTAACCGTAGAATCTTCCTGAAAATAATCTCATTATGTTTCCCACACCCAAATTTCATACAGAGTTCAGGTTGAACTGAACTAACCTAACCTAACTTAACAACCAAACCTAGGGGCATGGAAAAAAAAACTGGGTATGTCTCGGGAATTTGCAGGCGGGAGTTGAACAGCTGATATCATGAACAGTGGCTGTTCTTTGCCGCAGACTCTTCACTGTTTCCTTTGTGATTTTATAAGTCCCATGTTAGCAGAGTGAAGTCTGACAAAGGGTCGTAAGTAAATTTCCAATAAAAATGGTTAAAGAAAAGATCACTAATAGATATAAGGATGAGAATGCCAAGGAAGACATGAATTCTGGTTCGGAAGAAGAAACACAGCCGGATGATTGAGCTTTCTGTGAGAAGCAGGTAACAAAGAATCAGAATGGCATCGTCTGTGATAACTGTGACAGCTGGTTTCACAATGGCTGCGTAAAAGTAAGTAAGGAAGATTATAAATTAGTACAGAAAAATAAAAGCCTCAACTGGTTTTGTGGAAAATGCAATGGAACTTATAAGAATATGAAAACTGAGTACCGGAAGATGAAGGCATTGAGGGAAACTTTCGTGCTCAGGATGAGTGCCCTAGAAGAGGTTATAGTAATGAAACTCAGTGAGAAGTTGAAGGAAGTGAAAAGAGACTTAGATCCTGAACAGCGAGTAAAAAGGAGGATTTTAACACAGTGATTAGAGAAGAGGTTAAGGAATGATGGGAGAAAGAAAAACGTAAAAATAACATTGTTATTGACAACATTAAGGAATGCATAGAAGGAAATAATGAAACTAGGCTTAGAAACGACACAGAAACCTGTAGCAAGCTTTTCAATGAGTAACTGGGGCCAAGGGACATTGAAATAGTAGAAATCAGTAGATCAGGAAGAAATGATAGGATGCAGGTGCCCAATAATACTACAGGGGATCAGGATAGAGACAGAGAACCTAGGCCAAGACCTATTTTAGTCAAGATGAAAAGTGAAAGGGAAAAGTTGGCAATAATAGGAAAAGCCAAGATTCTCAAGGGGAAGTAAGAGGTAGTAGGATACAGCAAAACATTCATAGCACCAGACCTAACATACAGAGAAAGAGAACAGGATAAGATATTGAGACAGGAACACGAAGACAAAAGAGAAAGGGGGAACAGGGATGGTACATTACAAAGGGTAAACTGATCAGAAATGTAAATTTTCAGTCTCGAGGGGCAACAGGAGAAATGTAATAAACTGAGATATAAATAATACATTAACCAAGAAGCCAAAATAAAAAAAGTTGAAATACAGTTTAAAATTTATATGATAAATATACAATGTTTAAGTAGACAAAAGTTAGTAGAAATAGAAAGTGTTATAGACAATGATAATAAGATATTTTGTTTAACTGAAACTCATCAGAAACTAGACAAGTTAGCATTAAGTAAAGGTATAAATAAAATAGGAAATATGAGGGAGATGAAAGACAAAAATGGAGGAGGGTTTATGATGCTATATAGAAACAGTGATAAGACAGAGTTAAACAAGGTGGAGACCATTAGCAAAGATTTATTGTAAGCAAAACGTAAAATATACAATAATACTATTCATATTTTGTTGTTATACTTATCAGTAGGACAGAGGAGGATAAAAATAGTGATAAAGCAATAAAATTGGAATGTGAAAATGTCATGTAAGTGTAAATAATTGTTTTTATTTTCAGATCAACCTTGGACGAGTGTAATATTTTCTTTATTTTTATGTTTAAGTATTAAGGTACATAGTTCGTTGTGCATTACTTTGAATATTGTGATAGCGATGCTGTTGCTTCTTCCTCTAGTAGATAGTTATCAAACCACCCTATTAACGCTTTGTTATTGTTTACTTTCATTGGAGAGTGAGTGACGGTGCGAGTGTTGCGCTGGAAAAGTATGTCGCCTTCCCAGAACAGTTCGGGCCGTATCGTCATCCCAGAAGGACTAGTGCAGCAGCCACCTTGGGAATATTTTTTGTTGGAGGATTTACTCTATATTCCTCGTTTTGACCCGCCGGTGTATGAAGAGCCACCTGCGGCGGATTTAACTGATCACGGCTTATATCTCTGCCTCGCAAGGACTTGTGTCACTTGCGACCTGCCCCCCTTGCTTTTTCCCCCGTCGGAGGAGTCATCCCGGGTAGACAGGCTGGCGCTGGATCCCAGCTCTGTAGGAGAGGCTTCTGCCGTGCGGTGTACTGAGGGGTCTTGGTGTTGCTCTTTGTCTGCACGTCTGGGCTGTCGAGGCTCGTGAGGAGTTACGTAGGGAGGCTAACGCTAGGTAAGGTGTCGACCTTTGTATTTTCCTTCGGGAAACGTCTGCTGCTTATCGGTCGGACCTAGTGTTCAGTAGCTCCCTTAATGTAGCAGACTGGTGGTCCCCAGCGACTCCGTGGACACCTCCTCCAAAGAATGAGTAAATTGGTTATCTTCCTTAACATAAGCGTATAGGATCTTATATATTCCTTACTCATATTGATATATTGTTATAATTTTTGATGGTATACCTTGTTATGATTGATTTTGTGGTTGTTGCGTAAATTTAGATTTATTAATTAGGTAGGTAATTTTAAGGTTTTCACTTTTATTGAACTCTTATTACTTCTTTCTAGCTTTCTTTAGTTTTAGGCTAGTGTATTCATTTTGGGCCCGCTCTATTAGAGCTGTTTATTTGCTAATTACAGTGTTTTCTATTTATATTACTGGTTTAGGGTTTAGCTTTTTAGTTTTAGGGAAACCTTGTGTTGAAGACATGTTAATCTGTCTTCTGGGCATATAATTGCCATATAGCTCTCTGGATACTGGGTTCATTTGTACTTGCACAAGGTTGATTTAGTATTAAGTTTTGTTTTATAATAAATATTGTTAGTTTTCTTGGTGTTTGTTTACCACATTCCCATTCATTGTGTTGCATTACTACTGCCTACGATCCCTAAATAACATCTTTAAAAGATTCTGCAGAACGGCCTCCTAGGGGTCGTAACAGAAAACATTATTAAAAACATGAATGACCAAGAATCCTTATTAATATCAGGAGATTTTAATGGCCACGTAGGTTTCTTAGGCCACCAGAATACAGACAGAAACGGGGAAATAATACTAGAATGGATGAATGAGCATAGGCTAATACTACTTAATGTAGAAGACAGATGCACTGGAGTCTACACATGGGAGAGGATGCAGATGAAAAGTGTAATAGATTTTGCTTTAGTCAATGAGAAGTTTTATGAAAATTTTGAGGAGATGACAATTGATGAAGACAAAAATGAATTTGATATATCGGACCATAACCTAATTACCATTAACTTGACATTCAAAGGACAAAACAAGAATCTCAACAAGGGTAAATGGGAGGAAGTAAAATACTTCAAAACAAATGAAGGTAGCCTAAATGACTTTATTCAAAAACTAGAAGAGATCCTAATATATAAAGACATAGACAGAATCTCAGAAATGGACTTATCAATAAAAGAAGTAGCAGAAGACAAGCTAGTGAGAACATATAGGAGAAAGATGCTAGTAGAAGAAAAAATAGAAGAGCAACCCTGGTTCAATGAAGAAATAAGAAAAGGTATAAAGGAAAGGAAAGAAATGAACAGGAAGAAAAGAAATGAGGGAGACAATGTCGTAAGGGAAAGTCTAGAGAAGAAATATATGCAAAAGAAAAAAGAAGTGCAGCTATATAACAACTTATGAAAAGAAAATAACAGAAGAAATAAGAAGAAACAAAAACAAAGAGCTCTGGGAAAATATTGGTAAGTTAATATGAAATAAGCAAAAAACAAAAAAAGAAGTTATACATTTATATAATGAACAGGGAAGCAAGCTAAATGAGGCTGAAACAAAGGACGAATTAGTGAATTATTGGAGAACCATATACAATAATCACGAAAATAAAATAAAGGAAATCTGGAATGAAGAGAAAAGGATGGAATATAAGAATGAAATGGCAGAAGTAGATGATATCATAAGAATTGGAGACTATAGATTCCCAAAAGTACTAAGAGAACACGTGGACCTATTGATGAAATGCAAAAGGAAGATAATACCAATGCAGGAACCTCTGATAACCGAGGAAAAAGTCATAGCTTGCCTAAGTAAACTCAAAGCAAAAAAAGCTGCAGGCCCATGTGGAATCAAACCAGAGCTTTACAAAGCATTAATGAAGAGCAAAACCTGTATAGAAGTATTAGTTAGATGCTACAACAAGGAGCTAGAAATAAAAGAAAAGCCTGAATCTTTGAAGAAATCGAGAACGAAAATGATAAAAAAGAAAAGGAAACCAAGGGCTAAGGATCTAAGGCCAATAGCTTTATTAAATATATCATACAAAGCATTCATGATGCTGATAAAAGACGAAATAGAAGCACACCTCAGAATGAATGAAGAAGATCATGAATGCCAAGCAGGATTCACAGGAGGGAGTAGGATTGAAGATAATATCCTTACACTATAATATTGTGTAGAAGAGAGCTATAGGAATAGAAAACCTTTAATAGTAATAGCCATCGATTACAGTAAAGCCTTTGACTTGATAAAAAGAGAAGTTATGATCGAAGCCATGAAACAGTTCAAAATACATCCAAAATTCATAGAGGCAGTAGCTAATATATACTAAGGGGATGGTCAACTAATAGACCTAGGGGAGGGAGTTGAACAGGAAATGGAAATTACCAGTGGAATTAGGCAAGGGTGCACAGGTTTCTACATCACTTTTCAAACTGATAACGTATTTAATAATTAGGAAAATGGAGGAGGAAGGGACAGGATTGGAAAATGAATTAGTAAAGATAGGGACACTTTTCTTCGCAGACGATGGGTTAGTATTAGCAGGAAATATAGAAGATGCAAGGATAAATATAAGGATTTTAATAGATATAGGAAATAAATGTGGGATAGAAATAAATAAAGAGAAAAGCAGCATCATTATTTTCAACATGAAGGAAAAACCAGAAGAGATCGAGGATATAAAAGTGAGGGAGAATATAACATATTTAGGAATAAAGGTAAACGATTCTAGAAATCTGTTTAAGGTACAGAAAAAGGAAATGATGAACAAAGCACAGAAGTTAGCCAACCTAACCTATTCCGTGATAGAAAAAAGCTGTAACAGATACAGAAATAGAAAAATTGCAAAGAATAGAGAATGGGGTTTATAGAAAAATATTAGGAGCATGTAGAAGTACAGTAGTAGCCACAGTAAGGGGGGAGATAGGAGCATCTTCCATGAAAAGCAGAATTATGAGTGGAAAGCTAAATTATGTAAATAATACTATAAATGGACGGAAAGAGTTAGTGAAGAAAATAATTATAGATATGCAAGAAAAGGAAAGAAAATGGTGGAAAACAGTGGAAAAGTACATGCATGAAATTAAAATCAATTTAAGAAAATTGAAAGGAATGTCCAAAACAGAAATAAAGGACAAAGCCAGAATCTGGGACACAGTGAAGAGGAAAGAAGACTTGGAAAATAAAATGACCGTAAATATATATAAAATGTGGAAAAGAGAAATAAAAGATGAAGAAATTTATGACAATACTATTGGTTCGATACTTCTCTTTAGAGCCAGAACCAACTCTCTACATTTAAATATAACAAAAAGGCACCAGAATGGGAACACCTGTTGTCCTTATTGTCATAATACAGAAGAAGACATATTTCATTTCCTTTTATATTGTTGTACTTACAGCGAAGAACACATTAGAGCAATTGGACTTCAGCAACCTTATGAAGAGAATGAAAGTTATATAGTTGGAAAATTTCTACTTACAGATCATAATGAAATAAGAAAAGAAACCTTATACATGATGTGGAAAAAAAGAGGAAAAAGAATGAAAGAGCTCAACAATTAAAAATAACTCAAGATTAAGAGGCGCCGTTGTAAAAGCATTGCCTCGACCCATAACCAACCATCAGTGGATGAACAGTTTATCTAGAAAATCTTTTCAAATAAAGGCCGAAGAAGTGAAAAGGAAAAAATAAAAAAATAAAAAAATAATCGAGTAAGAAGGGTGGCGAAAATGTAAAACCAGATATAGTCAGTACCAAGTTCATCCTTCAACTGCCAAAACAACCCTAGAGCAGAAAACTACCACACTATCAGCTGCTTCATGTGCATAAAAAGAAGACATTTGTAGAGAGACTCCTTACTGTTTCTATACAGAAATTTCCGTTTTCTTTCATACGACCACCACATGTTTACTTTTGCCACTAAATGCCTGTTATTATCACCCACTTCCATATTGATATTCAATGCTTTATTTACTTTCTTTTTACAAAAATATAATCTAACTTTCAGCAATCTCTGCAACTCCTTCACACTATCTACTAGCATCACATCAGTACAGGATATTCTACGTCTCTCTCATCTATTTGGTCCTAAGACTGTCTCTAGCTTATCCTCTCCCGTTTTCTCTACTTGACCTAACCATCTCAAAACTCAACTAAACTAACAGTTACTTTTGCACCGACTTATCCCTCCCCTTCTCACCTTAGCAATACTTCTTATCACATAATTACAGTACATGACTCTCAACCTTTTCCACTGCACTTTACTTCCATAATGAGGGTTGGGCTCAGCAATTCACACAAACACACATGCACTTATCTATACGTATATGCTAGCACATGTATTATGTCTGTCTGTGATTATGGACACACGTATAAACGAATACGCCTAGCCGTTGATGTGTTTATTCAGTATATAGTGACAAATCCCAGTGTCTTCTGAGTCTGTGCCAAGGAGTTGCTATAACAAAAACCTGAAATGTAGCTCCCACGGCGGCGTTTTGCTAAATTAGTCCGTATAATCATTAAAAGTAATAGCGCAAAAGGTGCGTCGTCTACGTGGAGGCGATATGTTTGACTACTTCTTTTCGCCAGAAAAAAAAAAAAAAAAAAAAAAAAAAAAAAAAAACTGTTTTCTCCCGTGGCAAGAGAAACCCTGTCTTTCACATTTCTATTAATGCCTACTCTTTCGAAACCGCCGAGTAAGCGGGTACCGGCGCCGTACAGTCTTCTTTGCGAGGGGCGCTCCAAGGGTGCTAAGTCTACTTCGACGTTAAATGTTTTTGGGAGACTTTGTCAACCTCAGCCAATGATAAGTTCCCGGATACATCCTCCGCTAGAGAACGAGTCCGTACCTGTTCATTCTCTGTATTTGATACGAAAGGACTTCAGGCTCCGAAGACGTTATCCAAGAAGATAACTATTTGATGTCTTGTTTAAATCTCTCCTTGTTACTAGATACAATGGCAAGCCTACTTTTCAGTAAATACACTTTGTTGCATTATATATATATATATATCTATATATTATATAGTTATTTATATATATATATATATATATATAATATATATATATCTATATATATATATATATTATATATATATATATATATATATATATATATATATATATATATATATTATATATATAATAAAATATACGGAGAGAGAGAGAGAGAGAGAGAGATAGAAAGAGAGAGAATCAGTCTTTGTAAAGCATTGAAGCACAGAGAAATAGCAGCCTAAACAAAAAAACCGCACCACCACCTGAAATTCGAGTGTGCCTATAAACAACTAGCCCCTAGAAGGGGCTCCCCCAAACCCCTACGAAGACGTTTCAGTGCTTCTTCCCACGGTGGGTTTCACAACCAGAAGGGTGAGGCGTCTTAATCTTGTTGTCTGTTGTTGGGGAGAATATATTTTGTCTTTTCTTTTAGCGTATACAAAACGGGCGCAGTATCCGTAAACGTTTCTAAATTTGTTTTCTACTTAAATGCACGAATTATTATATACAGACGTGACAAACTGCTTGTCTGCTACTAGCTTCGTTTTACCACCCACAGGACATTGAGGGTAAAATCTAAAATCATGGTAGGATTAAGATCATAACTGGTAAATGATTAAATGATACGATATATATATATTATATATATATATATATATATATATATATAATATATATATATATATATATAGATAGATAGATAGATAGAGCGAGAGAGAGAGAGAGAGAGAGAGAGAGAGAGAGAGAGAGAGAGAGAGAGAGAGAGAGAGAGAGAATTTCTTTCAAGCTAAGCTTCCTCAACTACAGAATTTGAACTCTTTCTATTGAAGCTTCTCTCATTACAGATGTTTATCTAGCATCCACCTATACAACCTTCTACCTAAACTGCGATATCTATGAAATGGTCTCTGGAAGTAATTATCTCTCTCTCTCTCTCTCTCTCTCTCTCTCTCTCTCTCTCTCTTTATCCCCCTTCACAAATTAATAAGACTGACTCGAAAACATTGGTAGGCGGGAGATCAAACAGGCAAATCATATGACCACTCCGTTTCGCAAAGAACTTCGAAGTCATACTCCAGCTGCCACCTTTTGAAAGAAAGATTAACATACTACATGCTAATTGTCTGCCCTTTGATATCTGTTTATGGAAAGAGGATACTGGCTGTCATAAACACAAGATATGCTCAAGAACGAGAACTTTCTGGCATTAATGTAAATACCTATTTTTTTCAGAAGCCATTTTTCCTCACAAAGAACTCCTTCTTGATAAAATCATTAAGACTTTTCACTAAACCTTACAATACCCTGAATTATTAAGACTTTTCACCAAACCTTTCAATACCCTGAATTATTAAGACTTTTCACTAAACCTTACAATACCCTGAATTATTAAGACTTTTCACTAAACCTTTCAATACCCTGAATTATTAAGACTTTTCACCAAACCTTTCAATACCCTGAATTATTAAGGCTTTTCACCAAACCTTACAATACCTTGAATTATTAAGACTTTTCACCAAACCTTACAATACCCAGAATTATTAAGACTTTTCACCAAACCTTACAATACCCAGAATTATTAAGACTTTTCACCAAACCTTACAATACCTAGAATTATTAAGACTTTTCACCAAACCTTACAATACCCAGAATTATTAAGACTTTTCACTAAACCTTACAATACCCAGAATTATTAAGACTTCACTAAACCTTACAATACCCAGAATTATTAAGACGTTTCACCAAACCTTACAATACCCTGAATTATTACGACTTTTCACTAAACCTTACAATATCCTTTGGCATAAGACTTAATAAGATGACACAAATTAAATGCCAATACTATACTTCCTACTAAGTTAAAAAACGGTCCCTGAATCAGTCAAAAATCAGAGCCCCTGATGATTGGTACCGTAAGCCGGAATCCACACTGGAGATTTAAGAAGAAGGCGCGGGATGAAAATGAAGGTTTTGATGATAATAATAATATGCAAAACAACGGATATTCAAAAGGGACTTCAAAAGTCACTCTTAAAATCGACACGTATTTGAGAGGATTAGGGGAAAATGAAAGATTTCCTAAGGATTAATAAGAGGCCGCGATTTAATACTCCTCCAAGTTCGCCTTCGGGTTTCTCATGTCTAGGGACCTGCCCTTGGGGATTCCTCCTGAGTCCTGACCCTTCCGTCCGCCCTTTTTGCAAATCCCGCACTTGTTTGAAAAACAAAGCTTTCACCTGACATCGAGCTTATGTCGTTATTGCTATGTATAAAGTAAAACATTATTCGATTAAATATAGCAGGTGGCTATATTTGGTACCGAACCGGTAATTACGAAAAAGTTGGACAGATGGCAGCACGTCAATCTTATTACAACCTGAAAATAGACGATAATAAGGTGCCATACGAAAAGAAACGTAAGTTATCATTTTTGCATTATACCAATCTATATCGGTGACTAAATATTTGTTGCTACTGACGAGACGCTAAAAATAAAAACGATTAAAAAGATTAATTTGCTAATTACCCGTAAATTAAAATACGAGAGTACCGAGTTCGATCTCAGATATGTGATCTTGCTTACCACCTAATTTTTACATATATATTATTATTATATATATATATTATATTACTTATATAATATATATTACAGTACATATATAATTACAGTATATATATATATATATATATATTATATATATATATATATATATATACATACATATACATGACCTGATTTTACATTCTTTCTCCCACATAACATTTCTCTCGCGGTTACCAGTCCCTTACTGGAACAGAACGCAAAGTCTGAATCGGCCAACAAATCTTCGCTAACAAATTGTGACTTGAATCGACCACTTACGAACGCGTGGTCAGTAACTGAACGGGAGAAACAGCACGGCGAGGTCAAAGGGTTGTCGACCAGTCGCCAATGGGAGGATCTCTAGGCCTTTCGTCATTCAGGGACAGGGCAGGCATGTTTTCTGGCCACAAGATGTTTGGGTAGACGGGGTGGAGGTGCCGGGGGTTGGGGGGAGAGGTCGGAATCGGGAAAAAGGAGGGGGTTACTACGACAAAGGGTAAGGTGGGAGAGAGGGGGGGGGCGGTTGTGATGCAATTGATTTGTTTATTCAGTATTGCGTAGAGAAAATTTTGGTTATCGACGCTGGAATTGGTTTTGATTAAAAATTTAGGATGAATAAATAAATTTAAAAAAAATATAATTAACATCTTACATTTCAGAAGACATTCACTAAATCTAGTATACATACCTTATTGATACTTCCAAGCCATGATTTAATAAAATTCTATGCAAAGCAACGTTTCCTCCGAGTCTTGATCTATATATTAGGTACCATTGTGCTACACCTGCCAACCCCCTTCCCCAAAAACACGGCCCCTCCCATCACAGGTGCTTTAAATGGATGACGCAATATTCCTGAATGCTTGCTCAAAAGCATATAGCTGGTCTTGTTAACTTGTGAATTCAAAACAAAAAGCAAAGAAAGAATCTTTTCCTTTTGTTTTCTGGAACGCAATTAAAGTAGCCGTCTATAAGGTGGTAAGTAAAAAGTCTAAAGCAGAGAAACTTAAAAATGAAGGCATTCTCTCCTTCGACAATTCTCATCTCTCTCTCTTCTCTCTCTCTCTCTCTCTCTCTCTCTCCAGCATGAAAATAAAAAGGCAATTAAAAAATTAAAAACCATAAGGTCTCATTTTGACAACAACCTAACTGTGAGTCTGAAAAAGAGTTTATCAAACCAAATACAATAAAAGATATGAATCACCTCCAGATCTTGTTTGTCTCTGGCCCCAACCTGCCATTTTCCCATCATTAGGAAAAATGGTTTGTTTATGTTTTCGTCTAGGAAGAACATGTCACTCGAAGCTGTTTTGAATAAAACGCGTCGACCAAAAACCCCCTTTTCAACATGCAAAATATCTTTGTTGATTGACGAGTCGCTGTTTTCAATAAGAACCTTGTATATAAAGTCCTCATTAAATGTATCATTCGTACAAACTTGTTCCATTTCTGTAACAAAAATTCCGTAAAATCTGATATCATCAAAATAAGTGCTTAATTTACATACGGCTAAGATTACAAGTGGCACACGCGCCAGTCATAAACTGGACTTAGATGGCAATTCATAAAATTATCGTTGAGGTGAGAAAAAAATACATATGCCTACCCTTTTTTTTTCTTTCTTTCTAGACCACCTAGCAGTGACGTCATCACTGCCACACGCATTATCTACGGCCGTTTCGTTTCAGTTTTCAATCTAGTTATAATTATCTTGTAAGTTATTTAAAATATTCAAACGCATACAAAATTTTTAAAAATCACGTATGCACGATCTAAAAGACAATTTATTGGTCTAGTTCTAGTTCACAGTTATAATAATCCTAATTAAGGGGATGTATTACTTCTCGACATAAATTGAACAATCTGTATTTTCGTAACATTTCTCAACTGTACGCTTATACTGACATTGCTATCCAGTCATGGGCTCTGACGATTTTCGAGAGAGAGAGAGAGAGAGAGAGAGAGAGAGAGAGAGAGAGGGTTATTTAAAGTATGGCGTGAAATGTGTAGCGACCATTCCGTGGACGGATACAAGCGTCAGAAACAGAAAAAGACATCCGACCAGCCCTCTCATTGCAAGACTGCTAAAAAAAACTGGTGTCTTTCCCCTTTGAATTGCCAAATATAAAAGGGGGAAGAGGCACATTTTGCATAATACACACTCTTATTTACATATGAAAACACAAAAAATAATGCATATATGCACGTATATTTATAAACTGTGTGCACGGTGTTTATAAGCATACATAAACTACTTAGACGAACACCACATGTGGCGCAAGAGCTGAAAACGTCGAAAACTGGGGATACGCTCGTGTGAGAGAATGGAAAGCAATAGGTTGTCGAGCCGTGGTGGATATCTCACATTGCATGGACGAGCAGAAGATTTACAAAAGCAAGCGGCAGATGGCGTGAGGGAGGTCTGGGGAGAGTTTGGCTGGCCAACCTTTTGACAAGGCGCCATCTTGCTCCTGTCCCGTTCAGCCGCGTTCATCCACCTAAACGATGTCTCAGCTTCTCTCTCTCTCTCTCTCTCTCTCTTTTACTGTAGGCTGCTGATTGTTAACTTGAGGTTTATTTCAGGCATTGAGATGTTTATTAAAACACTCATGATAGTTTATAACTTTGTTACAGTTTTAACTTTAAAATACATAAGAAGTATTAGGAAATATTATACATGGTTTCAAAATTAGCTGTTTACCTATATTCATTAAAGCTATTTTCATCATCATACTCTTACTCCCTAATTCACTTCCTTTTGATTTTTACGACCGAGCCTTCTCTTGTTTTTAGCATAAATATGTAATCTTAAAATTAAGAAAAACTTCAGGAGTCTACCCTTAATGTTATGACAAGAAGAAAAGGTCATATTTTTTTTTGTCCGAGTGTTTTCCAAAGGCACTAGTCGTCCTAATAAATTGCTCTAGTTTCCAAAACTATTTCCATTTGCCCTAACAATATTTTCTGCATTCTGAAATAATCTGAAGCAGGCATCTGTGTTATAAACTAGGCAGTTTTCTCTATATTCTTTTAATCGCGTCAACCTTTGAGAAAGATCTGTCTGTGTTGACTGATTACTCTCTATTGTTTGAAGATAAAGCGTACAATGATTATTTGACTTTTTAACCTTTTTTATGCAGTAACCAGCAATATAATGTAGGCTGCTCAGTTCTCCTTGATTAATTAAATTGTCACTTGAGAATTGGTCAAAATCAGGTTTCTCAGTTTCATTTTCATCATCACCAATTGTTTCAACATTTGGCTTATTAAGAAAGTCAGCTAGAAACTTGCAGTCATCTACGTTGTTAATTACTTGCACTTGAGCATTTAAGAAATTATGCAACTGATGTTAATTTCAGAGACTCGAAATTCTAAGGCAGCTGGCACTGGGTTTTTCAGTCTTATGGAGTTAAACAAGTTTTCTAGACAATCTTGAGTGAATCTGGATGTCGTTAAAAATCTGTGACTTTTGGCCAAATAATTACTTTGGAAATTAAGAATGGAAGAGGTAGACAATATCAGTCCAGTTTGAACTGGTTTCCACTGTGCATTAACTCCAATACGTATTTCATGAAACACTCTTATAACTTGCTCAAGATGCAGTATAGCTTGATTATAACAGGATTCATTGACGTTACTTATATAGTGCTATGATTGGATGTCTGCTTGACATTAAATCGAACCACTTAGTTATCGACCAATGAACCAAGCTGTTGTAAGTAAGTCTTTGCTGTATCCTTCGCGTTCAACCAAGTAATGAAGCCCTGCTTTTACCGAACTGCCAAATAAATTTAGAGCACCTGATACTTTCATTTTCTCAAAATGAGATGGATTTAGGTGAGCTTCAGTGAGTTTTGGCGCAAGCTTCAGAGCTTTGTCTTCCTGAAAAGATATCAAACTTTTGACATGTTCAGCTGTCATCGAAGATCAAATTGCTTTATCGTGTCATCACTCAAATGACTGATATTACTTTTCACTGGACATGACCACAAGTTCTTAATAATAGGTGGTACATCGTTCACGAAGTAAAGAAATTGTTCTTCGCTATAGGATGAGCTATTTTATTAATAATTTTGCAGTTCCTAGCACAAATAATGCCAGAACTTTTTAGAAAGGCCCGAGTTGCACTCCCCATGTCAGATGTGATGGCACTGAAATGCAATTCAATCCCATGCGCTCGCTGCAAAATATCTAAAACCAAAAGTTTTAAAGTTTAACCCCGGCTCTAGTGTGACACTATCAGACAGGAGCAAGATGGCGCCCATCGGTCAGTGACGTCGCCTGAGTTGGTACCGAGCATGGCCAAACTCTGGGGAGGGCGTTCGCATCCACGATATGTGTGACAGGAGCATTCTCTAAGAAGCGAGCAATGAAGATCCCGTAGAATTTTCTCATTGTGGTGCATATTATTCATAATACTTGAGGTTCTTGTAATGATGACATATCCAGTTGCCAATAATATTTAGCCAAACAGAAAAGAGAACAAGGGGTGATTCTAGAATTGCCACTGTTACTCTTACGTCTAGAGAATTTTATGAACGCTCTCATTCTAAGGCACCCATTCTTTTTTTCTTTTTCACTACATATCGGCAATTGGGTATGGCATCATTACAAGAACCTCGAGTTTTATGAATAATATGCACCGAATAGAAAAGTCTACGGGAGATTCACTACTCGCTTCTTAGGGTGACCATTTATTTAACTTGCGAAAGGGGAACAAAAGTATATAGTAAGCCCTGTGCACTTGTACTTATGTTGAGTCGTTGTAAATTCAGAAGTTTAATACATAAATATATTCAATTACAGGTGATGATAAATGAGAAGGTCTATCAATCAGTGTTTTTATTCAGACATTATCGCTGACATTTTAAGGTCTATCAATTAGTGTTTTTATTCAGACATTATTGCTGACATTTTGAACAGAAAATTATTCTTTAAATTTTAAGGAAAATTACAGACATTATTTAAAAAGAAAAAAATTCTTACCTCATTCTTTGGCGTATTTCTGGCTTGATTTGATCTTTACTAAGTATATTCAATAACAGGTGATGATAAATTAGAAGATCTATCAGTTAGTGTTTTTATTCTGACCTTTTAAACAGAAAATTATTCTTTAATATATTTTATTCAGACCTTTTTGCTGACCTTTTCAACAGAAAATTAGTCTTTAATGTATAAAGAGAATTGTAGACTACATAAAAAAAGAAGTTCTTACATCAACCTATGGTGTATTTTTGGGTAGATTTGATCTTCTTTAAGAGTGAAGGGTGAGTTCTAAGATATTCATTAAAGCCGAAATTGCATTTCACTATTAGTGCCGACTTCAGCTTAGTTACTTGCAACTGGCTTTTTTCTGATGTCCAGAAGTTGTTCATTAAGGAGAACACTCTCTCTGCCGGAGCATTGGAACCAGGGAGGCACAGGCTAAATTCAATAGCCTTTGATATGTTTCTGAAAGGAATGCTGTTATTATCAAAGTGGCAGAAAATATCTACCCATTTTCTATCCACTTCCAGATCACTTACTTTCCATTGCTGCACCTTTTCATCTGTCAAAAATTTTTTGACACAAGTAACTCCGTCAAAAAGTTCATTATCATCTATTTCTGAATCAGGTCATATCCCTTGAATATAGTTCACTGTTTCCTGGACCTGAGACCAGCATATTGAGTTACTTTGAAGAAGGGCCCAATAAAAATGTTGTACTTCATCAAATGGCCTAGTCACTGATCTAAATATTCTACTGATGTTCCATAAAAGGACTTTTACTGCACTTTTGAAATGTTCAACATTATTCGTCCTCCCTCCCAAATCTCGGAGCATCTTGGTGATTGCCATTGGGATGAACAGTTCTCTTTTTCGCTCTGCCATTTTCATTTTCAAATCTTTTAAAATGCAATCAAATTCCATCATTGAAACTTTTTGGGATTCGATTTTCAAAGTGTAATCATGGAACACTGTACTCTGACTGTGTACAAAATAAAGCCAAACTTCAGCAAATGGATCATCAAAAAAACTGCTTAAGAATGGTTGGGCATTTATCCTGGGACAAAAAAATAGGTCTTTCATGATTTGAATAGTTTCAGAATCCTCTCAATAGCTGGTCGTAAAGCAAGACACCTTGTCTTCGTATATCCCAATAAGTTTTGGTAGTGCACGTCAACATTTTTACAAATTCCTTTCAGTTGCTCCACTCTGACTGTGTAGATGTAGAAAGAAAATATCATCACGGTTATAACTTCCACATCTATAGGTAGACAGTCAGTTGCAGTTAACACCAATTAATTTTCTACCTAGAACTTGTTACATTCTGTAAAAGACATTATTTTTGCCTCCCCTCGATGATCCACCAAAGTTGTAGTTCGTATTATCAGCACAAAAAGCCAAAACCGTAGCCGACAGTTTATTGGAACTAAGTTTCTTGTATATAATCTGAAATAATAGCACTTGTTCCTCCACCAAGATTTTTTACTTTCAATACTTTGACCCTGACACCATGGCGAGGTGAAAAGTACCTAACCAATAAGGGACATAATTCAAAATTTCCATGATTTGAACAGTCACAATATAAAGTAACACAATTTGCGCGGGACAAATCAACATTCAAGTGCTCTAGGCATCGGGCAAGAAGACTTTATTCAAAATCGCCTCCGTTTTTTGTTCTGGCACTAGCAAACGTACTTTCAAAACACTTCTTAATGAGCTTGGAAGTGCAATCCGTAGATCGAAATGACAAATTGTGTTGAAGTGAATGATATGCACATGTTCCTTCAGCGGCTGCCAAATTCTTTTCTTTTTCTCCAAATCTGTCCTTCTGTAGGAATGTGGTCATCGACTTGCTTATAAGGCGGATGCATTGGCACGCTTATGTCTATCGGTCTTTATGTGACGTTCTATAACATAATTTCCACCGTTCGGTATCGAAAAGATGATGTATACACTTTATGAATTTGACATCACTTTCACTTTTTCTTTTCTTTATGAAAGGATATTCTTGTTCTAAGTCTTTGTTGAAAGTAGCTTTCCTTTTGGTTGACATGATTACCGTAATATACGTACTACATCGTATGTCAAGGGCTGGTTGCGTACTAGCCGGGGCAATACATTATCAACACAGACATAGACAATTGTAGGATCAGTTGTTCACTGTATCTTGCGGGTACAGAACGCACATTAGTTCCCTTCTTCCATTTGTTTAAAGAAAACGAAGCATCATGTGGTGTATGGGTCAGTGTGGGAAACCAAGATTTGTTAAAAGAAAACAAAAATCAGCAATTTATATAACTAAATACATATGCAATGGCAGGGGAGGACAGATGTAGGAGATAAGGCTGAAAGGGGGACATTAGGGCGTCCCCCCAAAACCGCAATTTTTGGGGGGATAAAGAGTCAAAAAGAGGGACTGTCCCCCTCAAAGGGGGACGTATGGTCACCCTACGCCATCGTGGATACGAAGGCCGTTCCCAAACCACTCACTCGCCATCTGTCGCTAGGTTTTGAAAGTAACCTTCTCCTCCATGCAAGCAAGTATGAGATATCCAGCACCTTCGCCAAGCTATTGCTTTCCCTACTTTCAAACGAACGCATCTCCACGTTTATTATGTGTATATATACACATATATAAATATATCTATTATTTATGGAATAGGTAACAAATAGCCTACGAAAATTTACGCTTCTCATACCAAAAATACGGGAAAATGTTCCATGCATCACTGGACTATTTTCCGACTTAATTTGGTGTTTATGTTTACCTATGTAAGTTTGCAGTTGTATTCCGCATAAGAAAATGTAAGGCGTTTTTGTTAGAAGATGCCCAACAGTTTCGTCCTCGGGCATATTCTAACAAAAACATCTTAACATTTTCCTATGTGGAATATAACTGCATGACATATCTTCGTGTCTAAGATGATTACCAGTACTATGTGAGTGTGTTCCACTATTTCTGTTGTGATTCACTTATGAATTCATCTTCTTCATATAGCGTTTTTCTGCTTAGGCTTAATTCCATTCCATTGAAGACTACCTTGAATGTAATAGCGTTTTTATACTTGTTTCATAAGGATGCTGGCTCATTTGGAATAATAATATAATAATAATAATAATAATAATAATAATAATAATAATAATAATAATAATAATAATAATAATAATAACTTGGTATATGCAGGAGCAAGGTTAGTAACAGAACTGATGGGGATACGAAAACCAACACCACCAGCACAATCAACCCAACAGAAACCAAAACAGCAACCGCCTTGGAAAAGGCGCCTGGAAAAGCAAATCATGGTGATGAGATATGACTTGAGTAAACTGAAAGAGATGGCAGAAAAAAGGCTAAGAAGCAAGAAAACAAGGGAGGAACGGAACGAGAAATACAAAGTACAGGAGAGGGGACTAAACAACACAATAGAAGATGTAAAACAGAGGCTTAAGGCCAAAGCACATGAGAACCAACGGTACATGAACAGGAATAAGGGATACCAACAGAACAAACTATTCGGAACCAACCAGAAAAGACTATACAGCCAACTAAGAGGGGAAGACAACCACCAAGAAATTCCTGAAGCCGAACCAAGTAAGAGACTCCGGGAAAACATATGGAACAATCCGGTATCACACAACAAACATGCAACATGGCTCCAGGAAGTCAAGGAAGAAGAAACAGGAGGAATAAAGCAAAGATTCAGTGAGATCACGACAGACACGGTCAGACACCAACTAAAGAAAATGCCCAACTGGAAAGCCCCAGGTCCCGATGAAGTCCATGGATACTGGCTCAAAAACTTCAAGGCTCTACACCCACGAATAGCAGAAAAATAATAATAATTGTATTACAAATCACCATGCGCCCGAACGGATGACCACAGAAAGAACATCCTTAGTACAGAAAGACAAGAGTGAGGGGAAATATAGCCAGTAACTACAGGCCTATCACCTGCCTACCAGTAATGTGGAAGTTACTAACAGGTATCATCTCCTAGAGGAGACAAACACCATCCCCTACCAACAGAAAGGCTGCAGAAGGAAGTGTAGGGGCACAAAAGACCAGCTCCTGATAGACAAAATGGTAATGAAGAACAGTAGAAGGAAAACCAACCTAAGCATGGCATGGATTGACTATAAGAAAGTCTTCGACATGATACCACACACATGGCTAATAGAATGCCTAAAAATATATGGGGCAGAGGAAAACACAATCAGCTTCCTCAAAAATACAATGCGCAACTGGAATACAATACTTACAGGCTCTGGAATAAGTCCAGCAGAGGTTAATATCAGGAGAGGGATCTTCCAGGGCGACTCACTGTCCCCACTACTCTTCGTAGTAGCCATGATTCCCATGACAAAAGTACTGCAGAAGATGGATGCTGTGTACCAACTCAAGAAAAGAGGCAACAGAATTAACCATCTGATGTTCATGGACAACATCAAGCTGTATGGTAAGAGCATCAAGGAAATAGATACCCTAATCCAGACTGTAAGGGTTGTATCTGGGGACATCAGGATGGAGTTTGGAATAGAAAAATGTGCCTTAGTCAACATACAAAAAGGCAAAGTAACAAGGACTGAAGGGATAAAGCTACCAGATGGGAGCAACATCAAACACATAGATGAGACGAGATACAAATACCTGGGGATAATGGAAGGAGGGGATATAAAACACCAAGAGAAGAAGGACACGATCAGGAAAGAATATAATGTAGAGACTCAAGGCGATATTCAAGTCAAAACTCAACGCCGGAAATATGATAAAAGCCATACACACATGGGCAGTGCCAGTAATCAGATATAGCGCAGGATTAGTGGAATGGACGAAAGCAGAACTCCGCAGCAGAGACCAGAAAACTAGGAAACATATGACAATACACAAAACACTACACCCAAGAGCAAATACGGACACACTATACGTAACACGAAAGGAAGGAGGGAGAGGACTACTAAGTATAGAGGACTGCGTCAACTTCGAGAATAGAGCACTGGGGCAATATCTGAAAACAAGTGAAGACGAGTAGCTCAAGAGTGCATGGGAAGAAGGACTGATAAAAGTAGACGAAGACCCAGAAATATACAGAGACAGGAGAATGACAGGCAGAACAGAGGAATGGCATAACAAACCAATGCACGGACAATACATGAGACAGACTAAAGAACTAGCCAGCGATGACACATGGCAATGGCTACAGAGGGGAGAGCTCAAGAAGGAAACTGAAGGAATGACAACAGCGGCACAAGATCAGGCCCTAAGAACCAGATCTGTTCAAAGAACGATAGATGGAAATATCATCTCTCCCATATGTAGGAAGTGCAATACGAAAAATGAAACCATAAACCACATAGCAAGCGAATGTCCGGCACTTGCACAGAACCTGTACAAAAAGAGGCATGATTCAGTGGCAAAAGCCCTCCACTGGAGCCTGTGCAAGGAACTTCAGCTACCTTGCAGTAATAAGTGGTACGAGCACCAACCTGAAGGAGTGATAGAAAACGATCAGGCAAAGATCCTCTGGGACTATGGTATCAGAACAGATAGGGTGATACGCGCAAATAGACCAGACGTGACGTTGATTGACAAAATCAAGAAGAAAGTACCACTCATTGATGTCGCAATACCATGGGACACCAGAGTTAAAGAGAAAGAGAGAGAAAAAATGGATAAGCATCAAGACCTGAAAATAGAAATAAGAAGGATATGGGATATGCCAGTGGAAATTGTACCCATAATCATAGGAGCACTAGGCACGATCCCAAGATCCCTGAAAAGGAATCTAGAAAAACTAGAGGCTGCAGTAGCCCCCTGACTCATGCAGAAGAGTGTGATCCTAGAAACGGCGCACATAGTAAGAAAAGTGATGGCCTTCTAAGGAGGCTGGATGCAACCCGGAACCCCACACTATAAATACCACCCAGTCGAATTGGAGGACTGTGATAGACCCCCCCCAAAAAAAAAATATATATATATATAAATAAATAAATAATAACAATAATAATCACCTACGAACAGCATATTCCTTTTGATTATAGGAGAAAAAAAGTCTTTAGGTGGAATTTGTATAAAAATTCTTTACATAAGCACTCCGTACACACTACTGTTCTTCGCTTACGATAGCTCCTGCTAACATCAACAGAATGTTACACTGTGACGTCATGACAGCAGAAGCTACCGTAAGCTAAAAAACAGTATTGTGTGAATGTATAGTTCGTATGCGAATATAACATAAAAGAAAACAAAAACACAAATTTCATTTAAAAGGTCTTATTCTTCCAATGCTAGCGTTAGGGAATCAATGCCACAAGAAAATCAGTGGCCACGTGGCCATACCACGTCATTGCTGAATCAGTCAAGACTGCTCGCAAAATGGTGGTTCTGTCGCCAAATAGAAGTACTTCCGATGTTACCTGTTTAACTTTGCTATCCCTACATCAACTGTGTCCTCCAGGACATTTCAGACCCCGAGCATAAAAAGCCAAATAATTCGTCATCTCAGCCTCTATTCATGCATACAATTTGTCTCGAAATGTTTACTATACACTTAGCCGTCATATCTTCACCTCCTATTCGCGTAGATACCACAGTTGCATCCCAGGGTAAATCACATTTGATCACAAGGCAAAAACTGTATGGCGAGTAAAGGTACAAGGGTCACGTGGCGAATGAGCGTGGCTTTTTTTCCCATAAGGAGGAAGATCGTATCCATTTGACCTACGAGCAAGTGAGCTTGATGACGTTCCTACGAATCTAACCAACAAGTGCACCAAAGATGTTTGATTAAAGCAACCACCACCCAATTCAGGGATAATTTACCATGGAAGCGGTCTTAGCGAATACGTTTACGTAGGCAAAATCAGCTTCAAAGTATCAGTAATTAACAAGAGTTAAATCTTAAACGTTAAAACCTGTTAGTTAACAAAAGCAAAACACCTAATAAAATATAAGCATTGATTGTACAGTAACCGTTAATGGATTGCTAATCAGACTAGTATATATATAATATATATATATATATATATCTATATACTATGCGCAAAAACTTCAAGGAAGTATTCCTTTTCTATCTCGTTATACTTACGTTTATTATAAATCCTTGAGAATGCAAGGATCTAAAATATTCATTGCTCATATCTTGAGCTGGCCGAAATTATTTTTGAGTTAGACCGAAACGCATAGTACTTTCAATAACAAAGCTCGTACGCCAGGAATACAAAACATCCGATAAAATTAAGTTTGGTGGTTCCAAATCTAGTGAAATGCTACGAACAGACCCAATAGCCATTACCCCCCAAAATGTATGGCAAGGACATCCTGGGACCTAAACCTGTGGTGTGTATCAAGGTCTGCAAATATTATCAGATAGTCTACAACCCCGATCGTAACCAACATGGCGTCCGTCACCTAGTCACGAACCCCTGAATCGCTGGAACTCGGTTTTCCCACGCCTTCAAGAGGTTCCTCAAGACACACACAGCGAAACGCTAGTATTTCACACACCTGAATTCCACGGTAATTCTCTATTTCCCTCTGCAGTCACTGGAACACACACTCAAGCATACAAACTGGTCGGATAATGGTCTGAAAGAACTGAGAAAATGCACCCAATAATTCCATATGTTAGAACCTTAGAAAAAAAATTACAATATTTTCAGAATATTGTAATAACTAATAGCTTTGTACTAAGGGGATAACGTCATATTATATATATATATATATATATATATATATATATATATATATATATATAATATATATATATTATATCTATACACACATATATTATAAAATCTAATAAAAATTAAGAATAAAAAAACAAAAATTTAAAAATAAAATAAAATAAAAAATATTTAAAATAAATTAATTAAATATCAAATAAATAATACAATTAATAAAAAAAAAAACTTAAAAAGAAAATAATATAAAACCCAACATTACAAAAAAATAATTAAAACAAAATAAATAAATAAAAACAAAACCCAACAATAAAAAATTTTACCATAGTTTACCCCCACATGATTCACAATAGACTTTTACAACAGCTGGCTGTTAACTTCAGGCGAATACAATTATTTAAATTTATTTCGTTACTGTCCAATGAACTGGAAATATATCCTCTTCGGCAGTTTCGGAAACTGTGCAGAGAAATAGGGCACAAGAAGCACCTTACCTTTGCCGAATGCAAAGACCAGCCTATAGTCTACAAACTGTATTCGGCGTCCCTGCCCTCAAATGATAAAACTATGAATACTGAGACATATACTGTGAGTTAAGCTACTTCCCGCATTTGTTCTGGAGAGCGATCTTGAAGTACGAAGAATACATCTCGAACATATTTGAAAAATGGTTCAATATCTTTCAGAGAAACACTTCCAGTATCTGGTGTTTTCAATACTTGCCAGATTCATTTTGTACGAAGATGTAGTAAATGTCCTGGAAACCGCATGGTCATAGGTTACGCAAATAAACACGAAAGACAATATAATCCATAAATTTGAAAAATAAATAAGTACACTCATTTGTACTGTTAGCTCTCGACACCACAACTTCCGTGCTTCAGTAATGAAAGCGACGAATGTTTACAATTTATAAACCTTAAAAAAAAACAATAATAATGAGATCAAGAAAAATCAATATGTATGCGTTGCTTTACATTGTACTTTTCGCAAACTTTCTTTCGCGAATTCATTACAACGATAAAGTAACAACAATCTACTGAAAAATACCATTTATACAAATCATATCAGAACATGGAATAAACAATAATACAGGCAAGAGTATTTGACATAGACTTAACACTGAAAGCCTCTGATATGTTTAATTTCAAACGTATTAGTCTTGGTTGCACACTTTTTTCATAACTTGGACTATAAAAGCATAACAAAATTATTTTTCAGTTCCATCCATAAAAGACTGTCAAACCTTACCAAAATATATATTTAGTCTTCTGAACCCCTGCTAATGTGGGTTACCTGACCAAAATATATATTTAGTGTCTTGAACCGCTGTTGGTATAGGAGTTCAACTAAAAATGCAAAACGGCTCTAAATAGAACAGAACCAGGTTTACTGAAAGTTCAAAAATAGCGATACTGAAGCCACCTTGGCACGATTTCTCTCTCTTAATTTATATAAAGGCTGACTGATTCTTTAAAATATACCGAAACCAACTTTTGTGCTAACAGGTTATATGGAGCTACTGCTTCACATACGATGAAAAGAACACAAAATGAAAAGAATACAGGGAAACAGGTGGGAAGGAGAAGGAATAGGAACCTAGGGATGCAAAGAGTGAGGTTAAAGGTGATCAGAATCAAATGAAACCGGCGTAAACAGACTTACACAGCTATGACAAAAGGAACAAACTTCCACAGAAAAGACATAGTCCCACAAATAATCACATAACAATGATGATGAAAGAGATGTGTTCTAGATTTATTCATATTTGGTTTTGATCGAAGCCCAATGACAATTTCCTTCTAATTTAAGTGAGATTGGTATTGGGAACCGACTCACGGCAGAAAGGGTCCACAAGAGTGAGAATGTCTCCAAACGGAGGGAATTTCTATTTATATTAGCAGTGACTCATAAGTGCAATTTTATTGAAGCATAGCAACTGGACTCATCTGAAACAACATAACAACAACGACAAACACAAGAAGACCAACGCTGACAAGAAACGAAAACGCCCAACAACATTTCTAAAAAAAAAAAAAAAAAAAATCGAAGAACACCTTCCAGCCAGCAGGTGTCGAAGGTACTGATTGAGGCGTCTTACAAACACGGCGGAACAATATCCTTCAAGGAGTGGTTTTCGAGTGCCCTCAGTATCCTTCATCGACCCAGAGGTAAACAGAAGTAAACAAATGGCTATAAAGGATCGCGCACACACACACCTGCATCCGACGGAATGCCCTCGAACGACCCCGGTTGTCAGGTCGAGGCGGGTCACTTATACAAGATATGGAAGCTGATAAGACGGGTCGGGGAGCTTTGGCGTCAAGGAGTCAAGGGGGGCTTTCAAGCAATTAGAACGAACGGAAACAGGATGAGAAGAGAGAGAGAGAGAGAGAGAGAGAGAGAGAGAGAGAGAGAGAGAGAGAGAGAGGAGTAAGGTGATTGACAAATATGCTCACCTCCTAATATCCAACAGTTTTCTGGGGTCTTATTTAAAAGTTGAATCAGAGAGAGAGAGAGAGGAGTAAGGCCATTGACAAATATGCTCACCTCCTAATATCCAACAGTTTTCTGGGGTCTTATTTAAAAGTTGAATCAGAGAGAGAGAGAGAGAGAGAGAGAGAGAGAGAGAGGAAGGAGAGAGAGAGGGAGGTTTCACTTCTGGCTACATATATTTTGCATTCTCTTTAACTACGAATTTAATAATTAAACCACAAATCAAAAAATTTAATGATAAATACAGGAGAGATGAAAAAACCGATACAAAACACCCCTTTTTTTTTCGTGTTCCAAAAAGCTGATATAGAAATGTGGACATTTTCTTTGGAATCATCTCGTGATTTTACGTCAAAATATATAACAAATAATGATAACGATAAGGATAATAAGCGTATTGATAAGAGGGCATGACCCTCGAGAGTCACTGAATAACTCTTATTCAAAATCAATGACCAAAAAATCTTCAAAATACAGAGTTTTCCTTCGTTTAAGATATGACCTTCGTAGATTTTTTGCCATACAGTTCGTCACCTGAAGCCATTGGTTTTTTTTTTTTACATTAAGAAAGGCTCAGTTACTGACCGAAATGTTAAGGAGGAGAAACAAAGGAACATCAAGGAAGTGGAGGATGAAAATGATGAAAAAGGAATGGAATAAATCTAAAGATAACTTTTTAATACCACGTATTGCTCATCAACTACTTGCGCAAACACGAGACGAGACCAAGTAAATTGACTGACAATGCGCTAACGACGTTTAATTTTTCATAAAGTATCGGTATCATTTTCAGCAGTTTTTTGTATTATAAAAATGATTAAAAGAAAAAATATAAATATTTGCTGTTGAAAAGGTCCCTGCGATATGAATATGAGGAAATAAAGATTTATTCACGGTAAAAAGAATTGCTTTTTGGGCGTCCCTTATCGATCAAGAGGCGCGGCTGAATGATTCTGCGTTTGTGGGGAATCTTAGCAGAAAGCTACGTAAAAATTCATTCATTTTCCAAAGATCTAATAAGTCCTACTGGCAAACTGGATATCTGGACCTGAAGTTAAGGTGGGATCCAACTGACACGCGCAGTATACTCGTAAACTACCTGATACTCTGCGATACGAACACTACCATTTGGATTTAGCATTCGCCAAACTTGTCTCTACAAATAGGGACTCTAAACCCTTCAGCCCATGAAAAATGAAGCCTAACGCGCCTCGATAACGAAATGATCTCGATAAGGCGGCCCGAGGTCCATTAGCTCAGGACGTTATCTTCCAGGCCAGGGGGCGACTATAACGAGATAGATCGACGGGTAATTCTCCAAGTGATGTCTCCAAGTGTCAGAGCGGTGCCGGAGTCCTTTTTTCTTCCTTGTTTCCATTTTTTGAAAATTTTTCCTAGAGTTGGGCTAAATTGAATAGAATATAGAATTTAGGCCAAAGCACAAGCACTAGAACCTACGAGGTCATTCAGCACTGAAAAGGAAATTGACAGTGAAAGCTTTGAAAGGTGTAACAGGAGGACTACGAATCAATTGTTGGAAAAGTGTGGAGAGCAAGATAGAAGGAAGAGAATATGAAAAGAGGTACAGTAAAAGAAACAAAAGGGGTTGCAGCTAGGGGGCCGAAGGCACACTGCAAAGAACCTTTAGTAACGCCTACAGTGCGCCGCATGAGGTGCACTGACGGCACTACCCCCCCATACGGAAAAGCCATCAAAACGAATCGGAAAGATACATTGATAAAAACGGAAGCATCTAGGTCTGATCTTAAAAGACGGGAAGATTATAATTAGCAATGATTCAGCAAACGAAAACACGCGACAGCGAATAGAAATAAAGATTATCGTACGAATCTTGCAACGAAGAAAGCAGCAAGGCCACTAACGAAGATAGAAAGAGCGGAATGAAGAGAGAGAAAGAGAGAGAAAAAAACCCAAAATACTCCGTAACCTCTCCTCCAGAAATGCAAACAGAGATTTCGACATCAAAAGGAACGCCTCCGTCTCGTCAGATAAAAGTGACGCACGTATTCATTCAGGGTAAAACCGGCCTCCCTTTTACAGGTATGCAATTCTCCAATTAGCACCTTCCAACTGACGCACAGCCCAACTCAAGTATGTACCAGAGCCTAACTTGCGCATACTTCCTTCCAGGCAGCAGGCGGTGGTGTGACCCTATGCATTTAGCCTGGTGCAGGATATATATATATATATATATATATATATATATATATATATATATATATATATATATATATATATATACGCATTAAGCTACAAATGTCCTTTAATATCTAATTCGCTCCACCTCAGAATTAATATATTTTCATATATGTTAACTGAAGGAGAATTTCTAGTTGATAATAATTTCGTCGTCTCCTGGGCGCGAACCTAGAAACCAAGAAATCAGGACGTACAGTGATTGCTTGGTTTCTAGGTTCGCGCCCAGGAGCCGACGAAATTATTATCAACTACAAATTCTCCTCCAGTTAACATATATGAAAATATATTAATTCTGAGGTGAAGCGAATTAGATCTTAAAGGACATTTGTAGCTTAATGCGTATATATGAATCACGGTGATGTGATCACTTATATGTATTGGACGGTATCTAGCGGAGATATTTATGCCCCAAAAAAGTTACAAGCTTTCCAGGATTAGCCGTCCTCATTGTCAAGTGAAGTATCCGTGGAATACTTGACAATGACGACGGTTAGTCCTAGCAAGCGTGTAAATTTTTTTGCAATAAATATCTCCGCTAGATACCATCCAGTTTCAATGAGGCCCCGTTTGTGATTGTATTAATACAAAATACTGTGACCTATTATTTGACCTATTATGACCCATCTATCACATCAATGCATACGCACACCTCTAAGCCCTTCTAGTCTTTGTAGGCATTAAACTACACACAGACACACACATACACACCAAATATATATATATATATATATATATATATATATATATATATATATATAATATATATGTGTGTGTGTGTGTGTGTGTGTGTGTGTGTGTGTGTTTTGCTGTATGTGTAATTTATTATTTACATCCCCGTTAGAGCTCGTAAGGCAAAAAAAAAAGTAGATAATAATAAAAAATACTAGAATGAAATAGAATAACAACCACTTTATCATAGCAAATACGGCAAATCTCCAAAGATTACGATCAGTGTACCTCAAAATTCAGTTACATTTGAATCAATTAATTTTGAATATCAAAAGTGAGGTTCTAAAGTTGCTCTAATTCACTCAATATGAGAACAAGAGATACACCATAATGGAGCAAATCTCGAGAGAGAGAGAGAGAGAGAGAGAGAGAGAGAGAGAGAGAGAGGGAATCAACTAATGAATACAGAACAAAAACAAGAAAAAGGTTGGAATGAAAAGAATGCAATAAAACTCGACATCTGAAAGCAAATAGGTATGTCAACAACCAACAACATCCTCTGTCTGCTTAGTATCCACTTAGACTCCCATTTCCTGTTATTTGTAGCCATTTTATCACCTGTTCAGATTTCAGTCACCGCGTCCGCCAGTGGGAACCTTTGGCCGTCATTAAAACACCTTCCGATCACGAGACAGTCATGGTTCTCGAAATTAGAGTCGGACATTGTTTGGCTGCTGTTTGAAAGTCTTAAGACCTGAGGGACGAGGGATGACAAAGATATTTATGTACCACAAGCAAAAAAAAAAAAAAAAAAAACTAAAGATTTTGTTTTTTGAAACGCCTCAAACTTCAATAGCCAAAAAGACTTCTAGGTAATCATCATGGTATGTAGTAATTTCCTTGACTGAAAAACCAGTTACTGAAGTTTTAGGAACTAAAAACACAATCATTTACACACAAATACACACACACACACACACATTAACACTAATTAACAGCTACAGAAACGAATCATTTTCAAAAGAATACGACAATCCCCACCACTTCTGTTTTTCTTGGATTTAGCCACAGTCCCATCTCTACATGTATGCTGCATTCTATTAAACAAGCATAAAAACGAGAAAATGAGAATAGAGGAGGTTTGAGAGGAGTAACTGGAGGAAAACCTCAAAGCAGTTGCACTATGAAATATTGAATAAGTTGGAAGAAAGAGAATATGAATGGGGATACAGAAAAAGGAACGAACGGGGTTGCAGTTAGGGGCCGATGGGACGCTGCGAAGAACCTTCAGTAACGCCTACAGTACACCGCGTCTGTTACACTGATGGCACTAGCCCCCTTAACGGGAGAGACGGGTATTTGAAGGGCCAATCCCATACCTACTATCGCGCAAAAGGTGTCGTAATGTATGAATAACCTTGCCGCGTACATATTTTCCTATAAGAATAATTCCCAATGAGCAAATGGAATTCCAGAGGGAGGGTCAAAGTAAAGAATAAACCTCCCCCCTGCGCCCCCCTCAACCTCCCAACAAGTTGACTACTCCTGACGTCACCGCCTCTACGAAGGGAAGCAGGCGCGGATGATCAAAGACGCCGATGCCTTAAACTGCTTAAATAAACTATGATTTGCATACCGAATGACAGGCGCTCATACTTCCCCCACTAATACTTATTTCGGATGTTATTTTGAGGACAACACGTTATAACTGTCATTAATCACGTTATCAAATCTATTATTATTATTATTTTTTTTTTTTGTGCTCTATCACAGTCCTCCAATTCGACTGGGTGGTATTTATAGTGTGGGGTTCCGGGTTGCATCCTGCCTCCTTAGGAAGTCCATCACTTTTCTTACTATGTGTGCCGTTTCTAGGATCCACAGCTCTTCTGCATGAGTCCTGGAGCTACTGCAGCCTCTAGTTTTCTAGATTCCTTTTCAGGGATCTTGGGATCGTGCCTAGTGCTCTTATGATTATGGGTACGATTTCCACTGGCATATCCATATTCTTATTTCTATTTTCAGATCTTGATACTTATCCATTTTTTCCCTTTCTTTCTCTTCAACTCTGGTGTCCCATGGTATTGCGACATCAATGAGTGATACTTTCTTCTTGACTTTGTCAATCAACGTCACGTCTGGTCTATTTGCACGTATCACCCTATCCGTTCTGATACCATAGTCCCAGAGGATATTTGCCTGATCGTTTTCTATCACTTCCTCAGGTTGGTGCTCGTACCACTTATTACTGCAAGGTAGCTGATGTTTCTTATTATTATTATTTATTTTATTATTAATTATTTATTTATTTTATTATTATTTATTATTATTATTATTATTGTTTTTGTATTGTAAAGGAGGCTTTTTTGTTTTTTCTAGAGAACACAACTGCTATTAGGGGAATAATAATAATAATAATAATAATAATAATTAATAATAAAATAAATAATAAATAATAATAATAATAATAATATAATATTATAATAATAAATAATAATAATAAAAATATAATATTATTATCATAATTATATATATATAATTATTATATTATTATTATTATTATTATATTATTATTAATTATTATTATTATTATTATTATTATTAATTATTATTATTATGTTGTTGTTGTTGTTATTGTGGTTGTAAAAGTAGCCTTTTATCTACACAGCAAAACTGTTACAAGAGTCGATACCGTTTTCTGTTTTTGTCTCCTGTGAATCGATCCAAGGTAATAAACTAAGCCAGAAAACAGAAAACAGCAATATTTTGAGCATTTTATGCTTATGTCAGAGAGAGAGAGAGAGAGAGAGAGAGAGAGAGAGAGAGAGAGAGAGAGAGATGTAATAATAATCGAGTAAACCTTAATGACGGACTGCTTTGCTTATGTAAAATACAATCAAAAATATATAATAAAATATAATAAAAATATATGTACCGACATGAAGGCATGTGAAAACGAAGAAGTGGAAGAGAACAAGGAAAAGGGGACGAAACGACTGAGAGTACACGGAGAAACTGCGTCTAAACCCAGAGAGAGAGAGAGAGAGAGAGAGAGAGAGAGAGAGAGAGAGCATCTCAGGTGCAGTAAAACTCGATAACATCTCCCAAGGTGGGGCTATTTACAGCGAGTAAAGGAGAGAAACTGGATGGAGTAAGGGGGAGGGGGAAGGGGGAGGGGGTAGTCGAGGGGTTTGGGAGAGGGTGGATCCAGGTGGGGGAGGGGAGGAGGAGGAAGATATAAGGCAAGACCATTACTTAATGAGTCAGCAAGAGCTTTCAGCGGACAGCAGAACACTATAACCACAACAGCTACACTGCTGAGTCTGTCCGCTGTCTTACTGTCTGCCAGAATCTGAGTGATACGTTGTCTGGAGATGACCAAAGATAGACTTTGCCTGCGTAAAACAGACTTAACTTTGGGGATGTATTTGTGGTTTCTAAATATATACCTTGATCATTTTAGGTATTAATTACTACCAATCGGTGCCCCTGCCTTAAAAAATACGGTAAATGACAGTGAACCTTTATTCTTGCAATTAATAATTTAGTAAACCACAATTACAATTATACGAGTGAGATCACAACGGCTGTAATTTTCCCTTCTCTCTCTCTCTGTAGATAATTTTCATTTAAATTGATTCCTATTATTAACTCTTTTCTTCACTGGTTTCATACAGGTACGGTACTGCTATGAAAAATCTCGTGTGTGTGTATATATATATATATATATATATATATATATATATATATATATAATATACATATATAATTTATATATATATATATATATATGTATATAGATATATACACAGATTAAGAGAGAGAGAGAGAGAGCTGGGTAATATAACCCACAACATCTCGCTTGTGGGTCGAGCGTCACAGCCACTGATTGGACTATAAGTAACTTTTACAAATCAGCTATTCCGTTCATACCGAGTTTTGGAATTCTCACCCTATTTCCATCTTCCTTGTTCCCTGTGACCTCCCTTCCGTCAGAGTAGGCTGAAAGGAAAAGCCTCACACCTCTCTCTCTTT
>NC_087212.1:10612375-10619875 GCF_015104395.2 Macrobrachium nipponense
AGACGAGAGAAGAGAAGGAGAGAGAAGATGAGAGAAATTCTGCATACATTTTCCAAATTTCTTGACATTTTTTTTAATACAGTCACATGGAAAGAAAGAAGTTAGACTCAGCAGCTGAACACAATGTTGCTACACGAACCACAACAGAAAGAGAGCATTGGGGTGATAAAGTGTGAACATCAAAAGTATATATATATATCATATAATATATATATATATATATATATATATATATATTATATATATATATATATTAAAAATAAAAAAATTATTTTTCTTTCTAATCAGTTACACTATTTCCACAAACCGTAATTCATTAATACCATGAAATCGCCGAATTACAACACATTCGAAGTGCGGTCAAAACAATTAACACAAAGCCAGAGAAATATGAATGATAACACAAGTTACACAACCATTTTAACAAGAGTAAAATAAAATAATAAAATAAACCTTCATAACTTCATATTCACATTTCAAGGGGTACCCAGTCCTAGGGAAAAATAAATCTGTTTTCCTGAGGAACTGCCCGTTTTTACTCTTTTGCTCTACAATTATCAACAAGACGTAAACTTAGGGACACATGGCAATCTTCTAGCATAAGTATACTATAAGTCGACTCGAAGAATATTTTAAAATATCGCTAGCAAATCCTCTAAATACACACAAACACACGCATGCATACACACACAACACACACATATATACGGTATATTATATTCACTGATGCGCGGTATACATATCTCTTATAACACAGGTAAAAGTGAAATACTGGGTACGAGTCCTGACCGGTTTCGGCTGTATTTCGAGGCCATTAACGACATACTTCGTTAATTGTTATAATATATATATATATATGTGTGTGTGTGTGTGTGTGTGTGTGTGTGTGTGTGTGTGTGTATAGCAAAGTTAAACGCTGTATCCGTGTTCTAATGTGTTGTAGGAAGCCCACTAAAATTTGGAAAAAATGGAAAGTTTTTATTTAAGCTTTCGGAGTACATTCTCTACCTTCAGAAAGAGAAATAAAAGTTACAAAAACTGAAAACAACGGTCAAGGTAAAAGAAATAACATACAAGCATATGGTTCTATCAGAATAACTGCCCTACGGTGGTTTGCCAATCTTGTTTAACAACTTAGCTACTCTAACTAAATGCTTTGTCATAATTGCATTACAGAAAAGGTCGTTTAAAATTACTTTTATATATATTCATAGCGTCAACATTTTGGATTAAAATAGATTCTAAAAGTTTTCTTTTTTCAGTGTTATTAACAACCTTTATGTTTTTCATTTTGTCCAGGTTGACCATATGATTTTTACTTTGTCTATGTTGAGTTGTTTTCATCACCTTTCCTTAATGAGTCACGATGTTGTCTTTTTCTTCTGTCAAAATCAATCGTTTCACCTATATATGTTTTATTACACTTGGCAGGGAATTTCGTAAATGCATCCTTGTGTTTTGTCTACATTTTTAACATTTTTTATTAGATACTCTTTAACAGTGTTTGTATTCTTATATACTGGGACAATATTGCAAAATTTCAAATATTCGTTTAAAAGTCCAGGGTTTGCTTTGGTTTGTGGTAAGACTAGAACACTATTATTATTACCTAGGAAGTTCCTTTTCTCCCTTGCCACATAATATATTCTACGTGCCTTAAAATGCACCCTTTGAATAAAATTTTAATTGTAACCAAGTAGTTCCTCGCTGGACGAGTGGTTTTCGTGCTCGGCTGCCAATCCGGTGGTCCTAAGTTCGATCCCCAGCTCTGCCAACGCGGAATCAGAGGAATTTATTTCTGGTGATAGAAATTAATTTCTCGATATAGTGTGGTTCGGATCCCACAATAAGCTGTAGGTCCCGTTGCTAGGTGACCAATTGGTTCCTAGCCACGTAAAAATGTCTAATCCTTCGGGCCAGCCCTAGAAGAGCTGCTAATCAACTTTTTTTGTAACCAAGTGCAGTGAAAACATTTTTTATATGATTTATTTCAGTATCGAAAAATTTAACATCACAAAGTTTGTACGCTATATATATATATATATATATATATATATATATATATATATATATATATATATATATAGTATATATATATATATATATTACCACAGTTTATTATGCCAACGTTTAACGACATCCGCTATCGTTGAATTTTCGAGGTCGCAATGATTAAAACACTTCCTCACAAAAAAATCAAAATAAAACATCGATGTATACATAAATTACAAGAGAAATAGAAACAAGGGGAATAGACGCAGCACGTGCCTTTGAAGATTTTAAATGACTATGTATTTCAAGGTCACAGATTAGGGAGAGAGCAAGAATGGACTAAAAAAAGTATATCGAACTGCAACGTCAACTCCAAGCTGAATGTGGAGTTAAGTTTTGATGCTGAAAGCATATCTGAAACCTATGCACTTCCCCAACGAATTCCATCTCAGTGTCTACAACAAGGTATTTACAAAGGATATGCAAATAGGTTCCGCTCGTCTGATACGACACTGGAATTTCCAGCCATCCTGGAGCGGAAGTGGAAGATTAAGCCAATCTAACCTTACAGTCCCCTTTTACAGTCCGACCAAACACACGCGCGCCCACCCACGCACCAACAAGTCCCATCCACCTGAATTTCGTGTGGACCATTCTTGATTTGTTTCGGTCTCTATGCATAGAACTCTTCACGACCTTAACAGAAATATATCTATCATTAGGCACCACCCACTATATCTCATCAGCAAGCAGTGCATCGAACCCGCCGTGCACACGGCGTTATACATATCTATCTTGCAAAAATTCTATCTTCTTGTAGACATGAAGGGCTTTCCCCCTTCCAACATTGTCTTCTATCCCATCCATCCAGCAATTTCTAGGTCTACCATTTTTATCTCAAGATACAGCCAATTCCTATTGTAGCTCATTTCAGGCTTTATAGACTGCTACCACCTCGGTAGCCGCCATTTGTGAAAGACTGACTTGACTCAAACCCAGAAGTTAACAGTGAATGTGGCATTGACTATTGATATGCTTTTACCTTGGATTAAACAATTGTGCTTAATAACACGGAAATTCAGTCCATTCAGCTGTATTTTAGTCTTATTCTGTGACAAAAGCTATCAGAACGTCAAAAACAGTTCAATTCATCATTTTCATGTTTAAAAAGTGATAATTCTCGTGTTTAAAAAACAAATACCTGAGTAGTCTAGGCAGAAAAGTATCTAAGATCAAGTTAAAATTAGGAGTAGCATTCTATTCCGATGCCACTCCAAATCGAACATAATGAACATAATTTTTCTCTATCACTTCCGAGGAAGAACTCCGTTCAAGACTATGAATCATCTTCAAAGTCAGATTAATGGGGTCAAGTATTGCCTTTACAAGAGAGAAAACATCCAAAGATTCCACGTAAAAAGTACGAGTAAAAAATTCACGAATTCAAATAGAGAAAATACAAGATCATTTGAAATGTGATTAAACTCAGATATGGAATACAATGAAGCATTTCATAATAGCAGTACTGCCAATCAAAGCCTTACCAACATCTCCAGATCATATTTCTGCTTCAATTGATGGAGACAATTGCGAAAGATATCCTAACGGCCTCAGTCAAACGAAATAAATAAATAAAAAAGTAAATAAATGAATAAATTAATAAATAATCAATAAAAGGCAAAAAGAGAGCAGGCAATAAGCATCACGGACAAGAGAAGCAGAGAGAGACACTCCTAATCTGTAAACAGAAATTGTGGGATGAGGTAGTCTGCCAGGTGGCAACTGGTCGCCATGAATATTTTCTCCTTCAACCCTACAGAGTGTAACCACATACTGGACACCAATAAACCAGTTAAGTAAAGTATTTAAATGTAACATCCTATCAGTTTTTATGCGTATATTACCCGTGTCTAATCATTCAGTGCTCTTTCCGTAGACTTGTCACTTTTGCAAGATTCAAGGGAAATCAAAAGGAAACATCTCGGATAATGTTGTCTTGCAGATCGAATAACAAACGGCATGGAGTAACCACAAGGAAATACGAGCCTATATATACCATTTTATAAATAAAAATCAGCTTACGAAGGACAGTAGCATATAATACATTTACTCACATCTACAGCTTAAAAAAAAAAAAAAAAAAAAAAAAAAAGGCGCTCTTACCTAACACGATCTGACTTTTAGGAGAAATAAGTAAATATAACCTTATGCCTCGAACGAAGCCAGGGTATGGCTAACTTGGAAAATAAAAGCAATGAGAAAATCCAAAAGCTTGGCAGGTTAATCGTTAAAGAACTACACAGGAAATTTCCTAGCCAGTTGGAAATTCTGCACAATTACTTTTCGGATCAATTACTTTTCAGAGCAATCACTTTTCAGATCAATTACTTTTCAGATCAATTACATTTCATATCAATTACTTTTCAGAGCGATTACTTTTCAGATCAATTACTTTTCAGAGCAATTACTTTTCAGATCAATTACTTTCCAGATCAAGTACCTTTCAGAGCAATTGCTTTTCAGATCAATAACTTTTCAGATAATTTACTTTTCAGATCAATTACTTTTCAGGGCAATTACTTTTCAGATCATTTACTTTTCAGAGCAATCACTTCTCAGATCAATTACTTTTCAGAGCAATCACTTCTCAAATCAATTACTTTTCAGATCAATTACTTTTCAGAGCAATTACTTTTCAGATCAATTACTTTTCAGAAGATCATTTACTTTTCAGAGCAATCACTTCACAGATCAATTACTTTTCAGAGCAATCACTTCTCAGATCAATTACTTTTCAGATCAATTACTTTTCAGAGCAATCACTTCTCAAATCAATTACTTTTCAGAGCAATTACTTTTCAGATCAATTACTTTTCAGATCATTTACTTTTCAGAGCAATCACTTTTCAGGTAATTTACTTTCCAGATCAATTACTTTTCAGATCAATAACTTTTCAGGTAATTTACTTTTCAGATCATTTACTTTTCAGAGCAATCACTTTTCAGATCAATTACTTTTCAGAGCAATCACTTCTCAGATCAATTACTTTTCAGAGCAATTACTTTTCAGATCAATTACTTTTCAGATCATTTACTTTTCAGAGCAATCACTTTTCAGGTAATTTACTTTCCAGATCAATTACTTTTCAGATCAATAACTTTTCAGGTAATTTACTTTTCAGATCATTTACTTTTCAGAGCAATCACTTTTCAGATCAATTACTTTTCAGAGCAATCACTTCTCAGATCAATTACTTTTTTAGAGCAATTACTTTTCAGATCAATTACTTTTCAGATTATTTACTTTTCAGAGCAATCACTTTTCAGATAATTTACTCTTCAGATCAATTACTTTTTAGAGCGATTACTTTTCAGATCAATTACTTTTCAGATCAATTACTTTTCAGAGCAATTGCTTTTCAGATCAATAACTTTTCAGATAATTTACTTTTCAGATCAATTAGTTTTCAGATTTTTTAATAACTTTTCAGATTTTCATTTTACCTTTTCCAGATAATTACTTTCAGAGCAGTTTTTTTTTTTTAGTTTTCAGATAATTTACTTTTCAGATCAATTCTTTTCAGATAATTTACTTTTCAGATATTTTACTTTTCAGATCAATTACTTTTCAGATAATTTACTTTTTAGATCAATTACTTTTCAGATAATTTACTATTTAGATTAATTACTTTTCAGATAATTTACTTTTCAGATCAATTACTTTTCAGATAATTTACTTTTCAGATAATTTTAACTTGTTTTCAGATCATTTACTTTTCAGAATAATTTACTTGTTTTCAGACTAATTTTACTTTTTCAGATCAATTTCTTTTCAGACTAATTTTACTTGTTTAGATCAATTAACTTTTATTTCAATATTTACTTTTTACAGATTCAATTACTTGATTTCAGATAATTTCTTTTCAGATCATTACTTTTCAGATAATTTACTTTTCAGATCATTACCTTTTCAGATAATTTACTATTTAGATAATTTACTTTTCATAAGTAATTTACTTTTCAGATCACTACTTTTCAGAATTTCAACTTTACTTTTCAGATCAATTTACTTTATTTTCAGATTCAAATTTAACATCAGATTAATTACTTATTTTCAGATCAATTACTTTTCAGATAATTTAATTTTCAGATCAATTACTTTTCAGATAATTTACGTATCAGATCAATTACTTTTTCGAGAATTTAACTTATTCATATCATTACTTTTCAGATAATTACTTTTCAGATTTTCAATTAGTTTTCAATCAATTTACTTTTTATATTTCAAGTTACCGTTTTTAGAATAATTTTATTTTTCAGATAATTTACTTATTTTCAGATCTATTACTTTTCAGATATTTTACTTTTAGGCTCAATTTAACTTTTCAGATAATTTACTTATCAGATCAATTACTTTTCAGATATTTTACTTTTTAGATCAATTTACTTTTCAGGATTCAATTTACTTCAGATCAATTCCTTTTCAATAATTTACTGTATCAAATTAATTCCTTTTCAGATAATTTACTTTTCAGAATTTCAATTCTTTTCAGATAATTTACTTTTAGCAGATCAATTACTTTTTCAAGATAATTTACTTTTCAGATAATTTACTTTTCGATTCAAGACTTTTCAGATAATTTACTTATCAAATAATTACTTTTCAGATAATTTACTTTTCAGATCAATTACTTTTCAGATAATTTACTTATCAGATCAATTACTTTTCAGATAATTTACTTTTCAGATAATTTACTTTTCAGATCAATTACTTTTCAGATAATTTACTTTTCAGATAATTTACTTTTCAGATCAATTACTTTTCAGATAATTTACTTTTTAGATCAATTACTTTTCAAATAATTTACTTTTCAGATCAATTACTTTTCAGATAATTTACTTTTCAGATCAATTACTCTTCATATAATTTACTTATCAGATCAATTAATTTTCATATAATTTACTTTTCAGATAATTTACTTTTCATATCAATTACTTTTCAGATAATTTACTTTTCAGATCAATTACTTTTCAGATAATTTACTTATCAGATCAATTACTTTTCAGATAATTTACTTTTCAGATCAATTACTTTTCAGATAATTTACTGTTCAGATCAATTACTTTTCAGATAATTTACTTTTCAGATCACCTCAGAATCTTTTACGTATACATTTCTACGACCATGAACTTCAGCATCCTGGCTCGCATATTCCCCTAATGAGTAGTTATCACTCTTTAGATCACACACACACACACGAATATATATATATATATATATATATATATATATATATATATATATATATATAATCATTATTATTCAGAAGATGAACCCTATTCATATGGAACAAGCCCACCAAAGGGGCCACTGACTTGAAATTCGAGCTTCCAAAGAAAATTAAGACGTTCATGAAACATTAATATATGTATTCGGTTTTGGAAAACCCGTCACCTTTCCTAGTCCGTCTAGTTCATGACATCTGACCAAATAGAAAAACCTTGACG
>NC_087212.1:10624875-10739741 GCF_015104395.2 Macrobrachium nipponense
GTTTCATTTTTAAGTTGGAGTAGCTTGATAAGAAGATGCATGCTTCCATGGGAACTAAGATTGTTGTACCGTGCACGCACACACACATACACACACACACACATATATATATAAATATATATATATATATATATATATATATATATACTATATAAAAATGTATGTGTTTAAATAAGAAATATCTTCCAAGTCTGAAACAACAACAAAAATAAATCAATATTAAAATCAGTTAGGACTAGAAGAATTCTTTTAAACATATCAGTTTGTACCTAATTTCTAATCAGGTTTTGGGCTGAAAACTACTAATGAATTTCAAATTGGGTTTTTGGCATGAGTGATTGACTGTGTTCTTTCGACTGGCGTCACAACAGCTAATAAGAAGGCAAAAAGACCATTAAGCTGCATTAAACTAAACAATTAAGAAAATAAAGAAAATTATTTTGATCAATATGTTATAAAAGAAACTGGAATATCAAGAAACCTTTAATAAAACAAAGGAAGAGCGAACACTGAGAGAACTCTCCCTGAAGTTTCTATTCACTGTTTCTGAAAGGAATGGAGGAGTTAGTGATAATATATAAACAAAACATACAGGGCTATATTTAGCTGCACAGACCGTTGGACGGGGAAAGGTGTCTTTATGAAGCTTTGTATAAAAAAAAAATAGAAAAAAGCACTTTCGCAGTTTTCAGAGAAAGAAACCCCATCTTTCAGCTGAGGTGCTAAGCCCCCTCAGCCCTCTTCTCCTGAGAAAAATGTCCATGGCACCTGCAGACGATACCCGTTCCTCTACAATAATACCAGAGGGTGCCCAGGTCACAAGACCTTCAATTCACCTACCCCTCATTCACATACGGTTGTCAAAATGTCGGTCTGTGACGCGGCTTCAGCCTGTTTCAGAAAAGCTCTTCAACATACTGTTGTCAAAATGTCGGTCTGTGACGCGGCTTCAGCCTGTTTCAGAAAAGCTCTTCAACATACTTTGAAAAAACTAAGCTGAACTTTCATACAGAGAGAAAGACCGTTCAACTTCCAACTTTGCTTTCTTTGCTAAAAGTTCGGCAAATAAGCAAAATACGATGACAGCAGTCCGTAGATTTCAAGACTTCAAAAGTGGGGAAAGTTGACGTGACGTCACTTCGTAAATGATTCATTCCTGATCAGTCTCTTTTTGGGGAGGTGGGGGTGGGGGGTTCCGTTTTACTCATAAATAAAAGCAAAGGAATTAATAACAAAGGAAAATTTCCTAAGATGACTTATTCATTTACTAAATAATCAACTGCAATGTACATCTGGTGTTGGAGCGTAAGTTGAAACCACAAAAAAAAAAAATGTAGAAACTAATTTCATGATAAAATAATGTTATACATTTTCATCTATAATACAATCACAATAAATGCACCATGGAACTATGAGTTTGCTGAGTCTAGGAAATGCTAAAAAAAAAATATTACCAAAAGAGGTCATAGTGACAGTGAACATTCTATCTGATTTAATGTAGCTTAATGGTCATGTTCAAATTGCCCATTCAACATGCGTAAGTTTCCTGAATATACATTTATTAATAAAACATAATCAGACGAAAACGACCTGGCGTCGCTGCCTGCTTGTCGCTTTCATTTGTTTACAGACTCATAAGAACGAAAGTAAGAACGCATTATGCAGTGTAGCGAACTAAGTGCTATATGGGCCACTTACCAGCGTCCCTGCTAAATTAAGCTCATATAGCCAGTATAATATATACTTCGAACTATGCTTTGTGTGTTGATGCGTCTGTGTACATGCACACAAACACGCACATACACAACCACACAATATACACAGACATCTGTGAGTGTGTGTGTGTGTGTGTGTGTGTGTGTGCGTGTGTTGTAAATGGAACTAGTCAGACCTAAAAGATAAAAGGTAATAAGTGTCGCCTCTATATATATATATATATATATATATATATATATATATATATATTATAATATATATATATATACTGTTTCCCAAGCAGTCATTGAATGAAAATATTCCCATGAAATCAATCTGGAGAAAGAAGAAAACGCATGTGAAGTGTCCTGAAATAAACAGAACCACCCTAAAACTCACAAGTCTCACTTCCAAAAACATCTTCCAATTATCACTTCCCAGAGGAAGATATATTTCATATCCACAAGAAGATTAGGTGTTTATCCCAAAATGCAGGACTGGAAAGTTCACGTTGTGTCCTGAAATTATTCATTTAGGATATGTCCCTCTCTCGGGGGAGGGGGGTGGGGGGGGGTCAGTTTACTCGTAAACAATGGCAAAATAAGTTGTTATAATAAAGGAAAATTCCAGTATGCTAATTTTCTTTTTTACTAAATGAATATTAACTTGAATGCAGATCGGGTGTTTGGAGGTCAAGTTAAAGTCACAAGAAAAAAAAGTTTATAAATATAGAAAATTAAGTTTAAAAAATTGAAAATTGTCCGTATGTTAAGAATGAAAGCTCTCAAAATAAGCAAAAAAGTATAAAATATCCCTGACAAGCGCTGCCCCACGACAATATTTAAACTGCTAAATTTACCCTCTTTTGGCCCGTGATGTAAAAAAAAAAAAAAAAAAAAACGAAATGATAACAAAGAAAAATGAAATAAATAAAGAGTGACATCATATAAATATGGAAAGAATATAGGACGACAAAATTTGGATAATTAAGAAAAACTAGAGAGAAAATAAGTGAATACAAGGACACTTGAATAACATTATAAGAGAGGGTAATTAATGCATCAAAATTTGTTCCACTCATGATATGCCACTTCTGTTTATATCCCAAATAACAAGGAAATTCCTTCCTGTACAAAATATCTGTGGACACAAACCATAGGGAACTCCTCATATATCAGATTCTATACAAACTTAAAACATATTAATCAGTGAATAAAAAATACTATTCTTCTCTTTCGAAATTTATTCTCTAAAAAAAATTCATCAGGGAGAGGAAGGTATGGATATCCTGCCCTTTCCTAAAACCAAACCAAGACAATGTGTACGTAAGTACTGTGGCGCTGCTGAGAGAGAGAGAGAGAGAGAGAGAGAGAGAGAGAGAGAAGAGAGAGAGAGAGAGAGAGCAAAACTTGAAAATTTTGACGTCCTCGTCCCAGGCCTTAAGGTCGAAAATCTACCTCCCATAAATGGAAAAAAAAGGGTCGTTTCTCTCCCCAGGTTCCCCGAAATCGAAGACAGAATAGTCGAAATGGAAGGATTAACACGACAGTCTAAAATAATAATTCCCAGTTAGATATTTTTCGAGAAGAAGGCAGCAGCATGTTTATGAGATGCGATTCGAAAGTTCAGCTTTGACCTTCCATCACCTGTCTACTTCTGAATGCTCACCAACAATGCGTGATCATATAACGAAGAAAAATGCTTAAGGGAAAAATTAAATATTTTGTATATATCGGTATTGTCTTATGAAAGCAGCAACAGTGATCATTACAAGGACGCCAGCAAGGAGTCATTGCAACAGACAGAAAAATTTTCGTATTTAACTTGCAATTTAAAACATGTGACTGCTGTAGCAATTTGAAAGCCACGTGTGGAGATTCCATAAGCTGTTAAGGGGACACTATTAAATGTTGCAAGATGACAGTACTACTGTCAATATCCACTCAATCAATAGAAGTAGGCCAGGTAGAATCGGTAACAGTATTGAAGAAGGTTCCATTATTTAAGTAGGAATTAAGCTGAAAATATACGAGCAAGTAATCTACATATATTCGAAGATATATTGATGTTACATCAAAATTAATGTTAAAAAAAACAGAAATTTATCAAAACGCAGTTTCACGCAAATTACAAATAACTTCAATAACGAAAAATTTTCAAAAACACGATGGACCACTAGAATAAAAATAAAAATAAACCCAAAGCCCCCATAACACATACACAAAAATCTAGTATCCGCAATCCAGTTCATGAAATCATGTGACATAAAAGATTTTGGAAAATAGTTTTCCAAAATCCAGATGATTTCCCAGAACTTCCAGCTAGGTTAAGTTTTAACAATAAGTTAAAATCTCGAAGACAACTTAAGAGTGGTGAAGTTTCATATCAGAGACAACTTAGGAGTGGCAAAGACTCATGCCAAAGACAACTTAGGAGAGATAAAGTCTCATGTCAGAGACAACTTAGAAGAGATAAAGTCTCATGTCAGAGACAACTTAGAAGAGATAAAGCCTCATGTCAGAGACAACTTAGGAGTAATAGTCTCATGTCAGAGACAACTTAGTAATGACAAAGCCTCATATCAGAGACAACTTAGAAGAGATAAAGCCTCATGTCAGAGACAACTTAGAAGAGATAAAGCCTCAAGTCAGAGACAACTTAGAAGAGATAAAGTTTCATGTCAGAGACAACTTAGGAGAGATAAAGCCTCATGACAGAGACAACTTAGGAGTGATAGTCTCATGTCAGAGACAACTTAGTAATGACAAAGCCTCATGACAGAGACAACTTTAGAGTGATAGTCTCATGTCAGAGACAACTTAGAAGAGATAAAGCCTCATGTCAGAGACAACTTAGGAGTGATAGTCTCATGTTAGAGACAACTTAGTAATGACAAAGCCTCATGTCAGAGACAACTTAGGAATGATAAAGTCTCATATCAGAGAAAACTTAGGAGTGACAAAGACGCATGTCACAGACAACTTAGGAGTAATAAAAGTCTCATGCCACAGACAACTTTGGAGAGATAAAGTTGCATGTCAAAGACAACTTAGTAATGATTTAGTCATAGAAAACAAATGAACAAAGAAATTCCTCAAAAGCTAACTGTACCATTCCCCCCCCCCCCCCGAAAGAAAGACAAAATAAATAAAAAAAATAAAAAAAATAGACCGGATTGCATTTGCTTATGATAGATGGCTGTTGAAACTTTTACACATTCTTGTTGCTGTCTAAAAGTCTCAGCTATCCTTCATTCATCTTATATTACCTAGACGAATTCTGGTATTCTTTATCTAACTACATTTTGCGTTCCATGAATTTCTCGCTCGCTGTTGTTCGGCTCTTTAGAAGTTTTAACTTATGAAGTTTACGAATTCATGTTGAACGGCCAATATATTTTCGATTGCGCCCCCCCCCCCCCCAACACCCCCCGGCAGTAATTACGCAACTTCATCGAAGTTTTGTTTCCGCGACGAGAAGTTTTCGTGAAACCTAATCACTAAGTAATTATAACTACATTATCCAATTCTAATTCACTAGGTGGGGGTGGAGGCAGGGGGCTTAACTACTTATAATGTGCTTTGGACTCTTCCTTCTTGGCTGTCCAACTTCTTTACATTGCTATCGGTGTCTCTTCTCTTTCACGCTAAGCCCTTCGGGCGAGCGCCGGTTCAGAAATGTGAATCAGTCGTCTAGTTAAAATATAAATGACAATAATAATGAACACAGTCAAGAGGTTATTGGTATTTAGGACAACTGCCGAATCCTTGATTGATAAAATTTGCAGTGAAAGGTGGCCTACAACATACAAAAAAGACAGTATTTTATTTTTATGCAGCCTTAAATGCAGTTATGATGCCACTTTTTCAAGAAAAACTTTCTCTGTATCATTCGGTTCTTCAAACAGACAAAATCAGCAAAAGAGACAAAAACTGGATATGCAAAATAAACACCACAAAAATTACTAGAAAGACCAAGAACAATATTTTCATTTCACTTTCTAAGCCTCCAAAGGTCATTTCCATTACGATACAAATATGTACAAGTGATTGTATTCATCGTAGTCTTTACCATCCCTTAAAGCAACACAAATACGACCAAATAAATCATATTCAAGAAACTATAAAGCAAATGGAATAATGTAAACAAACCCAGGAAGTCCTCCATGTTTTCCCGTGGCCCGAGAGGCATGAGAGCGAAAAGAGGCGTGAAGTCTCTCCGGTCCTAAGGACCTCCCACTTTTCAATTAACCAGCCAATCACCGCAGTCGCGGACGGTGTGTCCCCGCCTACGGTAAGATCCCCGCCTCTGATTGGCCCGAGCAGGCCACGATACGGTCAGTCCCACGGAAAGATCACCCGGGCGGCCTTACGTCGTCCCGGAGGCCAGTTTGACCTGGCAGAAGTGCCTTTGGTAGTGACCGAGAAGGACCTTTCTTGACTACTTCAAAGCTTCTGGTTCAGTTAGAGAGAGCGAGTGAGCGTCTGAGATCCCCTGAGAGTTAATCGAGTGCTTGAAAGAGGCGTCCTTGGAAAGGCTCCTGGCTGACAGGTGTCCTGTTGGCGCCTCTTTGGGGAGAAGCACTCGAGTGCGCGGGTGCTCTGTCAAGCGCCTCTGCCAGACTCACTTGAAGGGTCTTCCTTCCGAGAGGAGGTAGCTGTCGCTCGAAGCTGATTCGGTTTGAGTGCCACCTTCTGCAGACTGCACGTAGGCCTAGTTGCCAACTCGAATGCGCATCGCAATATCGGAGACCGTGAACTTCCCGCTGATGAATCCCGACCAAGGAGGAGTCCTTTCAGGACTCGTCAAACTGGAGGATATACCGATGATGCAGCCGGATCCCCGCAATCTCCCACAACCACACCCTCACCCACACCCTCAAGAGGAGAATGGAGAACAGCGCGAGAACCCATTGGTCACCTTGATGGATACCGACCTATGGACTAAGTTCAGCAACGCCGTCAACGAGATGATTGTGACCAAAAGCGGAAGGTAAGAATCTGGTGATTTTGTTTTCACATATTCATTCATTTATTTATTTATTTGCGTAGTTATCCATTCATTTTTTTTTAATTGGCGATGGTGCAAACAGCGAGAGCAAAGAAATTTGGGAAACCTTCTTCAGCGAGAAGTAATTATGTTACGGTTAATATAACTTCATAAACACTTTACATACTGATTATCTTCAATAGATAACTGCTAGCATATACGTTATGTTGTTAATAATAATAATAATAATAATAATAATAATAATAATAATAATAATAATAATAATAATAATAATCGCCTCAAGTCAATAGAATGGTGAAGAAATTCACAACGATGTGAATGTAAATGCATATTAAAAATAAATACACGAACGAGAGCTTTCGAAAACTTGGTCCGTTATTATTATTATTACTATTGTTATTACTGAAACTACCCTCTGAGGAATTTTGTTTTTTACTGTTGCTGTTGTTGACAAAAGCCATTACACTTAAGCGTCACCAAAATAGCAATTTCCATGAATTGGGGCATTTCGTATTTTAAGTATTTTTCTTATCTTTCTTCCCCACTTAAATGGCAAAAGATTAATGTGAAAGACATATAGATTATATATATAATATATATTATATATATATATATATATATAATATATATATATAGATTATAATACTATATATATATATAAATAATCCTATAATAAAGAAAAAACATAGACAGGTAAAGAGACAGTTATCTGGACTGATAGATAAATAAATTATAACAAGAAGTCAAGGTAGTTGGACCTTCCTGAAGTGTTAATTAACACTTAATGGTTAAAAGGACGAGGGGATAAAGGAAAATGGATAATTTCTCTGTAAGATAACAGCGTTCCATTATTATATAATACTGATTATATATATAAATATATATACTTTTCTTCACTCTTTATCTCTTCATTTTTTAGGGCTAATGCACATATTGCTTCCGCATCTATTAAATTTATTATGATGTTGGCTTCCATGCATTTATTTAAAGCTTACCTGATTTAATTATATGGTTTTAAGAATCTAAAGATTCATAATTTTTTCAGAAAGCCATATTTAATGCGTGTAATTCTTAAATTAAGTATATTTGTATATATGTATATACACATTTACATACAAGAATGTATTGGAAATCACAGCTATCGAATAAGCTTTTCCAAAATAATAATGAATATTTAGGTTTTTAAATTCACAGTTAAATCAGATAAGCTTATTAAATCAATATAAGCTTAGAATAAAAGCTTGGAAGACACAATACACCTCGAAGCTTGAATATTCCTAAGCCTTACAACTTAAAAGGTACTTGAGGTCATATATGTCAACAGCCGGAATATAAAATATGTTAACGAAGAATCTTGGATTTAAACTAAGAATATTTCAACACGGAAAATATAATTTGCCACGAACGTTACGGAATGAATTATTTTGATCAATAACTGCCCTTGCAATAGGGACCATATTACCGTTTGCGGTTATTCAAAAGCGAAATGTTATAAGTACATTCAGGTTAGTACTGAATATGAAGGCTGAGAATTATATTTTGAAAATTATTTATAAATACATATGATAATATCAGTAAAGGAAATTATAGTTCATAATTATAAACACATTTTAATATCAATAAAAGATCATTCTTAACTACACGTGACACTGAATTATATAATTGTGCCAACGGCAAAGATTGATACTCGAATGTAAATGACAAAATTGACTCGTTGTAATTTGTATTAATGAATCGACAACCAATAATTGTATTAAAGTTTCCTGTTGATTTGTAACTGCTTTTTTTCTGGCTTCATAAAAGCACATTCTGCTGCCGTCCATAACAGCTTCCAAATTCACCATGACTGATGTCATTCTTAAAAAGTATTAAAACAATGACCAATACCCGAAGCGAATCGGGAATTATAGGAAAAGTAAAGCCAAAAAATCTTGTTTTTTGCCTAAATGATAAAGCCTATTAGACCGGTAAAACTTTGGTCTATCCAAGTCAGATCTCAAAAAAAGAAAGAAAGAAAGAAAAGAAAAAAATTCCTCGAGATAATATTTTGGAACTTGGGCGCCCGGGGGTGGTGGGTGGGGGGGGGGGGGGGGGAGGGGGGGAGGCGGGAAACGGAAGACAGCGTTATAATCTATAGATTTACTTAATGAGAGTCATAACATTCGTTAACACCGAAACAAACAACATGTTTATATGCATGTATGTGTGTGTATATGTCACTACTGTTAATATGTATATGTATATGTATATGTATATATATATATAGATATTATATATATATATTATATTATATATAACTATTAGTATATATGTGTGTGTGTGCGAGATCAGTATATCAAAGAAACAAGAAGCTGTATGTGGTTTAAATAGAACAATAAAAAATAAATTATAATATAGCTATTGACGTTATTCCAAAGTTGTCAAGTAGAAGTGAAGCCTGTGCTGAAATGTCAACTGGGAAGTGACAGGTTTGGTGCAAAATTTGTTAAGTACAAAAAGGGTGATTGGTTGCTGAATGGAATGATGTGAAATGCAAGTGTTAAGCTGTGATGTAAGAAAGTATGTGAATCATGAATGGATGACTGTCTGCATATGATCCAGTCCTGATTGAGGATAGTGAAGAGAAATCTTAAAAATTACCAAGTTATTTTTAAAGTATTTGCACGAGAGAGATGAGACCAACTGTAAGCAAGAGCGAGAATACGAGGGTAAATGGAAACCGGGAAGACGTACCAATTTGTTAATAAAGATGGTGGAAGAATGGGAGTGGCTCATTCACTTAGGAGTTTAGTAGATAATATTTTGAATAATGGTTTGAGATTGGTAAACAAAATTTGGCCAAAGGCCAAGCGCTGGGGTCTATGAGGGTCACTCGGGGCTGAAATTAATGTTGAAACAATGTTAGGGGAGAGTGGAAAGTAAGGCGGAAGAAAGAGCATATGAATGAAGGTACGGTAAAACGAATGAAAGGGGTTGCAGCTAAGGGCCCTAAGGGACGCTGGTGTACACAAAAGGCATGAGGGGATTGTTGTTGAGTCGATTCTCCTTTAGAGAAGTGAAGTATGGATGCTGAATATATAGGAAAAGAAAGTTGTAGCTTTTGAGAAGAACCGAAAGGGTGAGATATGTAAAATAAATAGAAAAAGTGATAAAAAGGTTAGCCAGGTGGGAAAAAAAGACACAGGTGAAGGGCGCAATGCATGTAAGGGGTTTGATATCTTGCTGATGATAACCTTTGGGGAGGAGTATGAGTTTACACAATTTTGCAGTTACAGATTCAGTATGGCAAACCACTGGTTGGTTTTCTTTGAGCCAGTCACTGTTTGCGAGAACAGCTTAAATATACATACATACAAAATTATACATGTATACATATATGTACATATTTAATTCATTTACTTACATATATGCAATATGTAAATTAAATTAATTATTATGTATATTTACACGTAGACATGTATATTTATTTATGTATGTATATGAGTTAGGCTTAAATGTTTTAGAAAACTAACACTATCTTTATATATATATAGATATATATACATTTTTATATGTCATTTATATGTTTATGTAGATTAAGCTTAGATTGTAGAAAAACTATTTATATATTATATCTATATATATATATGTATCCCTTAACTTTCCAAACAATCTAGGGTATAAAAAGAGACTCAATCAATACAAGAAACGCAAATAATATCTTGTGTAATAACATTAAACAGACGGAACTCGGAAGGTTATATGTACAGTCAAGACCAACAATTTTTTTCTCAAGAGGAAGTCGAATTCCTTTGAGGACTGAAATGAATTGAATATAGCATTGAGGCCAAAGGTCAGGCGCTGGGACCAATGAGGTCATTCAGCGCTGAAACGGAAACGGAAAGTAAAAGTTTGAGAGTTGTAACAGGAATAAAACCTAATAGTTGCACTATGAATCAACTGTTCGGAGAGGTTGGAAAGTAAGATGGAGAATGAGAATATGGGTGGAGGTACAGTAAAATGAATGAAAATGGTTGCAGCTAGGATCCGATGGGACGCTGAAAAGACCCTTAAGTAATGCCTACAATACACCGCATAAGATGCAATGACGGGACTACTCCCTTACGGAGGCGTTCTTTGAAAAGCGATTAACTTACAGATCTTTGAAAACACTTTTTTGAGTGAGGTTGCGAGCTTTCCCAAAACGACACACACACACACACACACACACACACACATATATATATATATATATATATATATATATATATATATATATCAGCAACGTTTTGGTAAACACTACGCAGGTAAATGATCAAGAATAAATGAGTGCGTATCCCAAGTCTTGCACGACCATATACGTTCCTTTTGCGTTCACAAATGAGCCTCTACGCAATATTAAATTCCGGCGTCATTTTTTTTTTTGCGACGCAAATCGTATATATATTCTCCGTGAACGGATTCAACCGTCGGACCCTTTATTCCGATAGCGCGTGATCTTGGTCAATAAAACATTAATGACAGATAAGGACTATTCAAAGATATTTATTTGGACTGCAATTTTTCGAATTTCTGATCATTCTTTATTATTTGTTATATATACAATAAGTACATTCGCTTGCTGTTGTGCATGTCTGTTTGTACCTACGTTTTTAATTGTTTCCGCTTTCTCGGGGAGTAAGCCTACAAAGTACTTTGTTGTTGTGGGGGGGTGGGATTATGGCAAAGTTGTGAAAAAGATGTTTCGCACAGAGTTAAAGATACAGGAATTTTAGGATAGGATATAGATGATTTATCTATTGGAATGAAAATGTCAAAAATAAATAATGTGCATGTTAAGCAGTAAAGAAAAATAATTTATAATAAAATATAACGTATTCAATTTAATTTTCTTTGGTGAAACGAGGCTCTATTTGACTGTAGATTTTAGAACGTTTTAATTTAAGTTACGGTAGGGATATAATGTTTAAAACTTATATGCGTGAAGGGAAATTCTTGCACGCGGCCCGAGTAAGCAGGAGGTCGGATCACGCCTTGTTTGTTGGAATTTTAATATTAATTATTACGAGTCCCACATTCTCAATAAGGAACGCAACCCAGAACCCAGTAGAGAACAGGAAATTAGACATAAAGAACAAACTACGAAAAAGAGACTACAAAAAATAAACCAGAAGTGGCAAATAATTAATTACGACGAAAGACTCATTCCAGTCTGCTCAGCAATAAAGCAACTCGCAATAAGTCTGAAGTTTTGAAGTTCTAACTATCCTTCTACCGGATTAGGAAGACTATTCAACAGTCGGTGGTATTAAAAGCATATCTGTTATTGCGTGGCGGAGGGTAAAGTCTACTAGCACAATCTATAAACTATTTGTAAGATATTTTCTTATTCATTATTAGTATATACTATATAATATATATATATATATATATATATATATATATATATATATGTATATATATATATGCACTTTCTATTGAAGTCAACAGCATTGTTCGCAGATACTGTCCTTTTATCAAAACCTGGATCTGTCTATATACTTCTTTTCCCTCTTCTGACAAGCCTGACAAGATGATAGTATGCATATCTGCGAACAGCATACCATTGACACCAAATAAAAATTGCATAAGAGAAAAATATATATATAAATATATATACATACATAATATATATAATATATATCATATATATATATATATATATATATATATATACAGAGCCTCGAAAACGGAAGTCCGCCGACGCCGAAGATATTGGAGCCGATGCTTCTCCGACCGAAATGGTAAGCTCTCCGCCTCCCACTTAGAGCTAATGACTGGAGCCATCAAAAAGGCCTCGACGAAATCGTAAAGACTCCTGTAAAAAGGTGCATCTGTAACGACACACAACACCAGAAAGCCTTTTATAAGAGGCGCCCCTTGGGGACCTACCTGTCAGCCGACATCCATATACTGTTAATTGACTTACAGGTAACTAATTTGCTTAATGTAGTTGCTGTGTTCGCTTACACAACCGGCGTTTTTAAAAGTCTGGAGCCCACCCCCTTCCCCTACCCCAACCCCACCTCCCAACGGAACCCCGGGTCCCTCGCCGACGTGTGTGGATGTGGAGTCGTCCGTTTTTGTCCAAAAAATACTACAATTCGAGTGTCCAAATCTGTATCCTCTCCTCCCTCACGCCATTGACTCCAAGGATCCCGTTTCGTTTCATGGCTTCCCAAATATCTTGGCCACCGAAGCGAACGCTCCTTCGCGCCATAATTCATCCAAGAGTTCTGACTTCTGTTGCTCCGAAATGAATCCTTTCGTCGGAGGAAGTTCGAAGGTGTCGCTCTGTGACGCAGTCGTTCATGTTTATGGTCATCTGACACAAAAAGAAAATGATAAAAGCCTTCGTCTTTGTTTTAGGTCCGTCTGCCAATATTTACGATGACACTGAACGTTACATTCAACATTCTGAGCGATGATATTCGCGTCCCCGTATCTGCCGCTTTTGTCTTCCAAAAGTGTTTTGTGAGGATGCATAGAAATCCGCCAATTAAACTCACCAAAAACAAAAAACCTATTTTAAAGAACAACCACGGCCCCTTAGTCTACTCCATGCATTGCAATCACCTACCGGAAGCGACGTCTCGCCTCATAGCTGCAATAGCAGCAGAACGATCGAACACGGGGCGCCTTTCGAAGTCGAAGCCCGCGACTCTGTTCGGGACGAGGGCTTGGTGTGATTGAGCCGCGGCGAAGGTTTTATAACAAGGCTAATAGCGGCTGCGAGAGGCAGGCTGCAATAAAACCGCCCCTTTGATGTCGCCGACACCTTCGGCTTTCATCTGCTTGCACTTACGGCAAGCACATTCACCACTCCTTCCTTTGCATCTTCTTCTCTTTACCCGTTTCCCAAACCCCCCTTGCGACGAACCTGCCGCGTCGCAGGGGCGTAGCTGCGTTCTCAGCTTCGCCAGACGAACGAAAGTTATGACAGATCATAATCAAGGGCACCTGTAGTACTGCACCAACCAACCAACCAACCATTTACACTTGCTATCAATCTCTCTCTCTCTCTCTCTCTCTCTCTCTCTCTCTCTCTCTGACAACAGGTAATATTATTACTCGTTGTTATATACACGATAATCTTGTCATAACTGCTATCATTATTATTATTATTATTATTATTATTATTATTATTATTATTATTATTATTATTATTATTATTATTATTAATCAATCTGTATCGCATGCTTTCACGAGACAAATTTCTAGCCTCGCTCGTCCGGTTTTAAATTATCTTTTTGAATACAATAAATTTATCATTGAAATGACCGCTTTTCGCGAAATCTATTAAATAATCTAGTTTATTAATATAACAGTTTTACTGTTTAAATTATATTCTCATATATATATATATATATATATATATATATATATATATATATATATATATATATATATATATATATATATATATATATATATATATATATATATATATATATATATATATATATATATATATATATATATATATAGATTAGAGAGAGAGAATTCTGTATTCTGAGTTCATTCATCGTCAGTGTATCTAATTTTGACTGCATTCCTATTCCAGGCGCATGTTCCCAGTGGTGAAGCTCAAAGTGACCGGACTGAATCCCCAAGCCATGTACAGCATGGTCCTGGAGTTCGTTCAGCTCGACAGTCACAGGTGAGAAAACGGTCTTTGAAATCATGCCAGGTCATACTACCGCACTCCAAAAAGGTTATACTCCCCCACACTCCAAAAAGGTCGTACTCCCCCACACTCCAAAAAAGTCATACTCCCCCACACTCCAAAAAGGTCATAATCCCACACTCCAAAAAGATCATACTACCACACACACAAAAAAAGGTCGTACTTCCACACTCCAAAAAAAGGTCATACTCCCACACTCCAAAAAAAAGTCATACTCCCACACTCCATAAAAGGTCATACTCCACACTTCCCCCCCCAAAAAAAGGTCGTACTACCACACTCCAAAAAGGTCATACTCCCACACTGCAAAAAAAATGGTCATACTACCACACTCCAAAAAGGTCATACTCCAACACTTAAAAAAAAAGGTCATACTCTCTCACTCAAAAAGGTCATGTTCCCACACTCCTAAAAAGGTCATACTCCCACACTCAAAAAGGCCATGTTCCCACACTCCAAAAAGGTCATGTTCCCACACTCCTAAAAAGGTCATACTCCCACACTCAAAAAGGTCATGTTCCCACACTCCAAAAAGGTCATAATCCCAAATTAAAAAAGGTCGTACTACCACAATCCAAAAAGGTCTTACTACAACACTCCAAAAACCCTAAAAAATATTATAAGCATGAGACACACTTAAAAATCTATTTCACATACAGCCCAGTGGTACTAAATCTGTTAACTGAAATAATTTAGTATCTTTTCATATACAACCTAAAACCACTTCACATTCATCTCAGTCGAGAGAAAATCCATCTCAGTGAAGCCAGGGATGATGTTTCAGTTACCTAACAAAGCTACTCGATTTTTAATATTAAAATATAAAGGTGTAATATCCTTTCAATATAAAAACTTGTCTAATTCATGAATAAATGACCGGGATTAAAGATGTTGCTATTAAAAGATTAATTCCAAATAATTAACTATATTGGTATGATATTGGTATGAAAAAAATTCACAAAATTCATTTTTGAAGAGAGAAATGACAGTCAAAAATATCATTGTTTTCCTAACCATCGTTCTACTTTCATCACATTTATCCAGATTAGCTTATGTTCTTCTCCTTTTTAATTGTCATTTATTCTCTCGTTCATTTCAGTACATTTTTTACTTCTCGCTTCTTACACTAATGATACGCCTTTATTTCTTTTCGTAATAACTTTCCTCCTATGACTCATTTCCATTTTTCATCTTGTATACCCCTCATTCGTTCTTTTTTCAAGTCCAAACTTTTATCGTTTCTTATTTCAACTTTCCACCATATTTATTCCCTTTGTTCACATTACACGTTATATTTGCATTGGCTTGGACTTCCATCTTTGATTTTCTCTGTTTGCATCTTAATTCCCCGTTCCCATCCACGTTTCAGGCACTATTCCCAGTCGTTTCAATTCCTACCTTTCTTTGTACCCCCTTTTCGCAGAGTTCATTCTTAGAGCGCTTTGATTTCCGCCGCTATTTATGCTCTCTAGTACGCCCCGTTTACACGACTCTTCCTTCAGCTTTCTTATTATATATTCCATTTATTTACATTCCGCTTCTTCTTCTTTCCCCAACAGATGGAAGTACGTGAACGGCGAGTGGACCCAGGGGGGCAAGCCCGAGGCACCCCCGCCCCACCCTTTCTACATCCATTCGGATTCGCCCAATTTCGGCCACCACTGGATGAAGGACCCAATCTCTTTCGCCAAGGTCAAGCTGACCAACAAACAGACGGAGCAGAAAACGGTAAGTTTTCTCACTGTTTTTACCTTCTATGTGTCTCAATTTTTGGGGCCTTTCTTTGCTTGACTTTATTCATTTTCGCATTTTGTTGTGTCTTTGTGTGATGGACTTAATATGATTCTTTTGGTTTAATTTCTGTGCTTGAAATTAATTCTTTTGAAATTTGCATTTCCTACTTTTTTAATGCATTAATTTCTGTGCTTTCAGTGATTTTCCTATGCATATATTAATATACGTCCTTATAATTATGACTATCACATGCAATGTCCGACAAAAAACCTTTTTGACCAAGACCAAGTATCGTCATTATTTATTATTTCAGTAAAAAAACAGCTAAATAAATCATTCAAAGAAAGAATAAAAATCTTTGTTTAAGGCTCAAAGATTTTTTCCAATTATCTTCCTAAACAGTAATTAAGAAAAATCATTCTTATGGTGCTTGTGTTGTAAAATTTTTTTTTTCATTGTGAGTCGTTCCATAATACTAATCACATGAACAAGTTCAAGTTGCTTTCAATACAATTAAAAACTGCTTAAGTATATCAGCATATTTTTCCTTCAGTAAACTAAAATATCCTTCAGTTATATCATCATGTTATATATCTCATAATAAAAAGTATAAAAAGATTCATTATCGTTTCAAAGACCGTTCAGTTATCTATCTTCACGTTCGATATTTCCATAAAACTAAAAATAAAGTTCATTACCATTTCAAAGAGGCTGGAAGTAAATTAACAGGACGACTACTAGCAATAATGATGTCGACACTAATGACAACTGACGTATTCTTAGTTGACGTGTCTGTCTGTCTGTCTGTCTAACGCAAGCTTTTCTTTCTCCCTTTGTTTTTTTTATGGTTTGTAGGTGACGGTAAACATGGGCAACTACTCTGTTGCATGTTGCCGCAATGTAAGTGCCTTTTGTTTTTATGGATAATTTAGTATTTTTATGTAGCTGTAGTTTAATTCCTTCTTTTGGTCTATCATGTATTGCTCCTGATAAGTTCTTGTTAGTTTCTCTGCTTTCGAAGCACAGTAGTTACTGTACTTAGTCACTATATAGTTACTGTACTGAGTGTATGTAATTCCTGCTTCTGCTTCGTTATAATTGCTACCTCAAGCAGTTGCTTTCAATGATTTCATATCTGTAAATACCTACTAATATGTTGCCCGATTCATCTCTGATTCCATATCTATGACGTTCTATTTTCTGATTTCAGATCTGTAATACGCTACTGAACTTTCTAATTCAAAATATCTTTCAATATGTCTAATCTAAGCCCAACAAACTTTTTTCCCAGTCTTTCAGATATGTGAACTTTTTAAAAAGTCCTTTATTTACACTATATGATGTACAAAAAGCAAAATTCTACTTGCGTAATATCTAATCGATCCTCCTTGAGCATATTTCGTAAAGCAAAACATTCTAAAGACCAGAAATAACATTATCTCTGAGGAACCTCCAACGTTGGCACCCCTTCTTCGTAACGGAACGCTCTTTAATCGGTAATGTTGGTAACCGTGCTTCAGGGCGGGGTAAGAGAAAAATCTGGCTTTCTGTCATCCTTGGTCGTCCTTTTAAACACATGTTCCTTTGGTCACCACCTGATGTCTTTATGGCGCTTTGGGGAGGGGGACATGTTTTTGTTGGCCTCATATTTGCCGACTATATTACAGTTTGCTCTACACGAATGATTTCAAATTTATTCCGAAGTATTCGCTTTATACGTACGATTTAATATTATTTGTTCTATACGGATGATATAATTTCTAAAGTATTCGTTCTCTATAAACTATTTAATGTTACTTTTAAAGTATTCGTTCTCTATAAACTATTTAATGTTACTTTTAAAGTATTTGTTCTATACGAATAATTAAATATTATTTTTAACGTATTTCATATTATTCTTAAAGTAGAGCCAAAACCCAGGATACTGACATGCACAACATTTGTATAAACTAAGAGATATTTTTAGAAAATTAATCAAAATAATTTTATAATTATTACAAAATTTGTTTTCATAAACAATCAATAAAGCGATGGTAGGTATCAGTACCACAGGAAATTTCATAGAGTTAAATGAAAAAAGCATAATTAAACTAATTCATTTCTGTTTTCGCTTTCGTAAGAATCCAGCAAGTGCTAACAATAAACAAAAGCGTACGTCTCCCCCCCTCTCTCCTCTCCCGTCGGAGGAGGAGGAAGAGGAGGAGGGAGTCCCTGGAACCTCCCATCCCGCGTGACAAACGGCGTTAAAGCCAGGCAGGCAGCCTCCCCTTGATGGCACCCTTCGCCGACCGCAGGCACACCAAGGATTGCTGCCAGACCGCTGACCGCTTCCCTCGTTTCCCCTCGGTCTTCTCCCCATTCCCCACACCCCTGCCATCCCCCTACCCTCCCACATTAAGCGTCGTAAATCACGAGAGAGTCGTTCCTGTCGCCGTGTCATTGAGCGGAGATAAAGTGTCTGGAAGAATAATCCGTCTGCCGAGGAACACATGGAAGCGATGACAAGAAATGGGCCGAAATATAATATAATAATAATAATAATAATAATAATAATAATAATAATAATAATAATAATAATAATAATAAAGTTTCCTGGACACAATTAGTGAATAATCTTCCATTTAATTCGTGCGTTTCTTTCTGCTCCAGGTCATCTCATAATCAGGGCCCCATGATTTTTGTGACAGTTTACTGGCGTCGCTCATTGGCCATTTAAAATGATTTTACAACTTCCCAACGACAATAAACCATCTCTCTCTCTCTCTCTCTCTCTCTCTCTCTCTCTCTCTCTCTCTCTCTCCTTTTGGTGCATGCACCTTTAACAACTACTCCAGTATAATTTCGCTAATCATTGAAACTTATCGTATTTGTTTCCAAAATAAGGTTGTTTATGTTTTTGAAAATCAGAATAACTAACTAACAAAAAAATACTCAACAGAATACTTCAATGATTTAGACACACCATTCTGCAGATTTCCTTGTAAGAAATCTATTCTAAGTGTCACTTCTTCATTTTCGATTCCTATAGAGAAATACAATGAAGACAGGAGATATTATTTTTCAAAGAAATACGCCATCTATGACAGGACACTGCCCCAGTGTCTCCACGAGAGCATCACTAACTTCGAAGGATCGGAATCCTTCTCCATCATAATATGCATCATTGTTGGCTCTGCCAGTATTCGATTTATTTATGACAAGAATATTTCAAGTTTTTCATTTATATCTGTGATAATCTGTTTATCGGATTTTTTTTAAGCTGTTTATCAATTTTGCAAATAATTTTACTTGCCATTCCAAGAGACGCATTAATGAAAAACTAGGTTCGGTGGATAATTGCTAATGCGTTGCATGAAATTTCTGATAAGTGAATGTCTTTTTTTCTCGCCAATGAGACACTAATAGCAATCTTACTAATAATAAGAATACCAATATGGTTAACTTTTGTTTTGAAAGCAGTTAAACGCTATCTTATTACTATAATAATTGGAGAAACAAATCTACAGTTACGTATTTATAAAATATGCTAACATATAAAACAATTCAGATTCGCTTAATTTTTCTGTTCAACTTTTGAAATTTATTTTTACAGTTCCATAACTGGATTTGTTTCTCTATTTTATGACCCACCCTACTATGAATATTTTCTATTAGCATCATCATTAATAACCAGCGCGGATTACGAACTAGAAAGTTCATGTCTAAGGCATTACACCTAATCATTATCATCACTATCATTATTATTAAAGCCACATGCTACCCAGGACTGATCAGTTTATGAGGTCAATTTTACGGTAAATTTCACGGGCCATTCAAACCGACCATAAACTAGCGAGGGACGAAAAGAAAGAAAGAAAGAAAAAACCACCGTCCACCTACGACGGATGCTTCCGTAAAACTGAGTGGTTCCTAAGATGCGGCCCTAAATTATATTAGTTCGACTGAAATCTCTATAAATTTAAGTCAAAAGAATCTGTTCAGCAGTAGCAGTAGATATGAAGTAGCATACCTATTAACAGTATTCAAAATAGTTGCTCAGTAGCTTAAGCATATTATAAAAAAAAATTATCATAATAATTCGGTATCAGATAGAAAAAATAATCATAATGACTCGGTATAGGATTGAAAAGAAAAATCATAATAAAATTCGGTATCAGTATTCTATTTACTAACGCTATGGCTGTACTTGTAGTTAACACTACTAAATGTATAATCCTAATTATGATATATGCATGATAACAATGAATGAGTGGCCTAAAGCATGCAATAAATAATAATAATAAATAAAATTCATTGTAACTCATTATTAGTATTGTAGTCACTAACGCTGCTGCGGTATTTGTTAATTTAACTAAATCTTTAACACAAATTATGAAAAAAGTGTAAAACAATGACTGAAAGCATTTTTACCCGCATGATATATATCATAATAATACAATACCCACTTAAACACCTAATGCTGTTTTCTGTTCTGTCCAAATCATGAAATGTGTATTAAAAAAAAAAAGCCTGAAAAATTATAACCTAAACAACACATAAACAGCTAATGTTTTCTATTCTGTCCAAATCATGAAATATGTATAAAAAAAAAGACCGAAAAATATTAACCCAAAAACCATATAAGCACCTAATGTTTTCTGTTCTGTCCAAATTATGAATATTGCATAAAAAATGACAGAAAAATTATGACCCAAAACCTACATAAACACCTAATGCTGTTTTATGTTCTGTCCAAATTATGACTATTGCATGGAAAACAATGATGATGATAATCCCAAAGACCACATAAAGAACTAACGTTGTTTATATGTTTCCATCGCACAGCTGATCATGCTGAACAGTCTCCACAAGTACGAGACACGTCTGCACATCGTCAAGATCTCGCCCAAAGCTGAGCGCGTGTGCATCAAGAGCTTCTCTCAGTGCCAGTTCATCGCCGTCACCGCCTACCAGAATGAGGAGGTCAGTGGGAACTTCTTTGGCTTTTTACTTTCTCTCTATCGTTTTCCCTTCATTCTCCTTACAGAGCTGAATGTGTGTGTATGTATGTATGCAAATACTATGCTCTTTTTTTTGTGCTGTCAACTACTAAACCACACATAACCCATTAATGTTGATTTCACTATACCTATATATGTATTAGTATGTATGTATGAATGTGTGTAGTATATGTATGTATGTATACATGTGTGTATTATATGCATGTATATTATAAGTATGTATATATGTATGTATGTATGCATGTGTGTAGTAAATTCATATATATGTACTTATGTATAAAATATCTCTTTTTTTTCAAACTTTCAAATATAATCCATTAAAGATATATGTACATATATATATATATATATATATATATATATATATATATATAATTTCTCTCATTTTGTTTTTAAATATAATCCAATAATGTCGATTTTACTCTACCTTGGAAATATTTCACTAGCAATGATTTCACCCTGTAAACTTTTTTGGGGATAGAACTAAGATGACAGATGACTTATTTCTTCTCTTCATGGATGAGTGGGTAAGTTTACTGTCGTCCTATTACCCGCCCAAAGAGGCTTAGGTTAGAATGACAGCCAGAGTAAGTGCACTTGTTTTGGGTGATTGCCCCATGTGAAATATTTCCTCCAGGTTGCCGTGAATTCGATATTAAATTGTTAATCGTGATTTAATATTATATATATATATATATATATATATATATATATATATATATATATATTATACTGACGTCCTGGATTTGTATGGTGTCCTGGGTTCGCGCCTGGGCGCCGACAATTCTGTTATCGCCTAATCAATTCCCCTTCGGTTAAGCACATATGAAAATATATTAATTCCGAGGTAGAGTGAATTAGATATTAAAGGACATTTGTAGCTCGATGTGTGTATACACACACACACACACACACACACACACACACACATATATATATATATATATATATATATATAAACGTATTTTCCTGACACTGCTTGTGACTCTGTTTCATTAATTCGAACTTGATTTTATCCGTGAGCGGAAAAGATAACTTTTGATACATAACAAATACCTGTTAATAATAATAATAATAATAATAATAATAATAATAATAATAATAATTTTAAAGTTATTAACTTGTAGTCAACTCTATTCTACTAATGTCCTTCTCGTCGGGAATCCGTGGATATTTATTGTACCGCCTACGAGAATACAATAATAGAGAAGACTCCCTACAAGATGAATGCTGTTGAAACTACAACTGTTTTCAATGCCCTGAAAATGGGGACTAATAATAATAATAATAATAATAATAATAATAATAACAATAATAATAATAACTCTGTCTAAAAACGCGAAACTTTTACAACTTCAATTCGAAAATGGTGATTTACCGCCACTAAACGGATACGTTAAACAGCTTATCTCTGAGAGAGAGAGAGAGAGAGAGAGAGAGAGAGAGAGAGAGAGAGAGAGAGAGAGAGATCAAATACAGCTCCTCACGTTCCTGTATTCTTATCTGTCAACACTTTATTGCACGCAGATAACGTTGATTTCCGCTTACCCCGCATTTGGGCAATAAAGCTGACACAAAGAGAATTCAATCTTCTTCTTCTTCTCCTCTGTCATTCACATTTTCCCATTGTTTGACGTTCATTATGAATAATGGAGGGAAGAGTAAAGTCATTTTCGGTAAATTGAGAGAGAGAGAGAGGGTTTATTGACACTCGTGTTTCTACTTTTGATTTCGAGTCATTTTCAGTTTTTATACATTTGAAAAAAAAGTGAGAGAGAGAGAGAGAGAATTTTACAGACAGTCGTGGTATTTATACTATTGATTTCTAGCCATTTTCTATTTTGATACGTTTGAAAAAAATAAAAGTTTAACGCCATTTCAAGCTATTACGATTTGTTTGTTTTTTCTTTAGCAGAGATAAAACTGTCTTTCATAAAGATTTCTTTTACTCGAACCACGCCTCGTCCAGGCCGAACGAATTTAATTTGGACTCCGAAGTAATGAGGCCACCACTCGGTATACGCACACCCCGTCACAGGCTATCTTTCGGGGGACGTGACTATGGGATTTCTCTCTTTCTTTCTCTCTCTGATTAACTTATCTGGGATAAAAGTCAGGCCGTGATTTCTACCCAGGGGACCAGACGATTTCAGCCTACCCTATTATATATATATAGATATATATATATATACATACACACTCACACACATATATATGTATGTATGTATGTGTGTGTATATATATATATATATATATATCTATATATAAATATATATATATTATATATATATATATATATATATATATATTATATCAACGATTACCTCAGAAGAAAATCAGCATAACAGTCACAGTGAAATTCATGAAAAAATGAGTTGTACACAAATATAAAAAAAAAACTCCACAACATTAACCACTTCATACACAAACACATGCAAACAAACACACACGCCCTCGCGCATATATAAGCATATAAGATAGAAGCAAGGGCAGGAGAGCCAGGGATGGATAGGCGGGGACAGCCTCTATTACAGGCCCATAATCCAGTATCAGGGGACAACAAAGGCGCCGCTGATAAAAGGTGGATTGGCCAACAATTCGCCTCTTCGCCTTTGTCACCTCGACAGCGCCGCCGCCTATGGATCGAATCTTATTACTATTTTAGTATTTTTCGGGATATTTCGGCTTTCGCAAAAAAAGGTGTTCGTACGTTGCTAAGATTTCAAATTTAATAAATCATGGATGAATCGTTTTTAGTATGTTTTCAAGTAAAATAAAAAAATAAGTATTTTAAAAATTAAATCATATATGATTCTCTTTAGTAGTTTTCAAATAATAAAAATAAGTATTTTTAAAAAAATTAAATCATAGATGATTCGTCTTTAGTGTGCTTTCAGATGAAAATACACATAACAGACTTGAGCAAATAATTAATATCATGATAAATATTGCATGTAATTGTTGGAACTCAAGTATTCACAGACTATAACTTTATATTGGAAAAAAGCTCCAAAAATTAATTACATCCATAATCTAAAATGACACGAACAACAATATTATATATATATATACTATATATATATATATATATATATATATATATATATATATATATATATATATATATTATATATGCGCCTGTGCAATCTCGGGTTAGACTTCATGACTATATTCGCTTAAATACAGCCTGTTTAATGGATATATATATATATATTTATATATATATATATATAATATATATATATTTATATATATATATATAATGTGACCCTACTACTACTGTATACCAATATTATACTACTCCTCACATTCCTCTAACATACACAAAGGTTTCACTTTACAAACGCGGCCTTTGCAATGCCGAAATGCCGTATTCAATTCCCAAATTTCTGTTTTATTCATCATACCCACCAACCGGCCCCCCTTCCCTCCCTTTCCAGATCACCTGCCTGAAGATCCGGCACAATCCGTTCGCGAAAGCTTTTCAGGACTCCAACGAGAGGGCCAAGATGAACAACGCCTCTCGCATCATAGCCACCTACGCCCACGCCCAAGCAGGGCACTGCCACGCCGCCGTTGCTGCCCATCACGCCCAAGCAGCGGCAGCAGCTTACCCGCATCACGCCCACCCAGCTGTGCATGCCGGCCAACCGCATTACCCTCATCACGCCCACGCTGCACCCGCAGCTGCCGTTCACGCGGCACACCAGGGCCACCCCCAGCAGAGTAAGTAGGCCTACTACGCTTAATAATTCCTTCACTTGGGATACGGTTATTCAAATATTTCTAAAACAGTAAGGGCATAATTAATACTTTTCTCATTTGGAACAAGATTATTCAAATACTTCTAAAACAGTATAGGCATCATTAATATTTTTTTTTGCATTTAGAATAAAAATTATTCACATACTTCTACAACAATTTAGGGCTAATTAATTTTTTTTTTGCATTTGGAATAAGATTATTCAAATACTTCTAAAACATTATAGGCCTAATTGATACTAGTTTGCATTTGGAATACAGTTATTTAAATACTTCTAAAACAGTATAGGCCTAATTAATACTTTTTTGCATTTGGAATAAATTTATTCAAATACTTCTACAACAGTAACGGCATAATTCATACTTTTTTTCATTTAGAACAAGCTTATTCAAATACTTCTAACACAGTAGAGGCCTAATTCATATTTTTTTCATTTAGAATAAGATTATTCAAATACTTCTAAAACAGTATAGGCCTAATTAATACTTTTTTTGCATTTGGAATAAGATTATTCAAATATTTCTAAAACAGTATAGGCAAAATTAATACTTTTTTCATTTGGAACAAGATTATTCAAATACTTCTAAAACAGTATAGGCCTAATTCACATTTTTTTCATTTAGAATAAGATTATTCAAATACTTCTAAAACAGTATAGGCCTAATTAGTATTTTTTTTATTTAGAACAAGATTATTCAAATACTTCTAAAACAGTATAGGCCTAATTAATACTTTTTTGCATTTGTAATAAGATTCAAATACTTCTAAAACAGTATAGGCCTAATTCATAATATTTTCATTTAGAACAAGATTATCAAAATACTTCCAAAACATTTTAGGCCTAATTAATACTTTTTTTTTCATTTGGAATAAGATTATTCAAATAATCCTAACAACTGAAATCCAAATATTACCGCGACTTCGAATCTAACCCCGCTCCTCCGTCTCTCCGCAGTGGGCTTCTTCCCGCCGGGCGGGTCAGGGCTGGTGGCGGGGGGCGTGGCCTTCGGTCAGACTCCTCCCCCGACACTCCCTCTGGCCCACGGGGCGCTGTCATCTCGGCACGGCATCCGGGCTAATCACCGAGCGGTTCCCTACACGTCGCCTAGCCCCAGGGCCACCCCGGCTATCACCCCACCCAGTAAGTAATGTCGTCCGCATTTTCCTTCATGAATTGTATTGCTTGCTCCATAGTAGCTATTACTATTTAGAATCCGATAATCTTTCAGTAGAAAATTATCATCTATTTCGCTAGATCACGGCTTCCTTCAATAAATATGACAACTATTAGGCAACTAAGACAATACTCTATATAAAATGGCTATCAGATTGATTGCTTAACGGTAATTAGTACAAATTTCGTTTCAATTTTAAAAAATTCTAAGGAAAAAATGAGGTCATTTGATTCCTTATAAATTATGTTAATTTCCTCTTGTATAAGATTTTTTATTTACTTCTGCCGATTTCGTTTTGAAATTCTTTATTCGCAAAAAAAAAAGGAAAACTTACAGATTTCTACTTTTTTTTTTCCACACAACAGTATTCTGATAACCGACTGAAAAGGTCCCCATGAATTCTGGATACTGAACAGTCACTATTTGTGGACGAATTCGAAATGCATAATTGATCACAGCATTGTTTAGCACTGATTGTGACAACTATTCAACTAAATGGAAATATGAGTTACAAAAACTTATTATCCAATATTTTAAAATATTTTATTGTTACAAATATACAAATCATAATAAAATACTATTGCACTCTTCAAAATCATATGAAAAACATTATTTGATATTTCAAGGCATTTAATTCCCAAAGTCATACGAATTGTATATTTGAAATTTTTTCAAAGAAAAAAATTCATAACTATACCAAAACGCTGATATAAATTGGGACAAACGCTAAATTAAAATCAAAATAACATGATACATTATTAAAAATCTAAAAATTGAGGAAATCGTTCCACAAAAAATAAAACGCCAAGGGGAAATAAAATGTAAGAATCCTGATGTAACAAAGGCGGTTCCGCCTTTGTTACAGGACTTCCTTCTTGCTCTCCATTGGCAGTTATCTAGTGACCTTTTCCTGAGAGGTCCTGACCTTATTATGTTCCTAAAATTATCAAGGTCACGTTGACCCATTTAACAACTACTAAATCATTCTCTCTCTCTCTGACACACAAACATTATATATATTCTCACAGTGTTTTTATCTCTTCCAAGAGCGATGTCCATGTTCATTGCACTCGACTTGTCTCGAAACACACGATATCGGCCAAATTTGCATGACATGATTTATGATTCTCTCTGTCTCTCTCTCTGTCTCTCTGTCTCTCTCTCTCTCTCTCTCTCTCTCTCTATATATATATATATATATATATATATATATATATATCGGATATATATATATATATATATATATATATATATATATATATATATATATATATATATATACATTGGATATTGGTTTGCACATTACCGAGAATTTTCATATTGTAATATTCTCTTAATTTATTTTCAAATACAGAGAGAGAGAGAGAGAGAAGAGAGAGAGAGAGAGAGAGAGAGAGAATGTTTATGATGCCAACAGGGCATACCTTACCGTACAATCGGAGTCAAATGGACGAGTCAACAACAAAAATCATTTGACCAGTGTTCCGTCTTAGGGAGACGATCGCGTCTTCCTACGATGGTTGATACGGTCGTTTCTCCTTTGCTTAAAGGGTAGGAAAATAGACCTTAATGGTTTCTGCTTTGTGGCCTTCGGTACGAGAGAGGAGAAGACTCGCTCCAACGGCCACCTTTTTTATACGACGGCTGATCTCGGATCCGATAATGTTCGGACACAATTCCTTTCGGCCTCGGAAGGCAGAGGCGTAAGCCACCGGACCAAGTGAATCTTTTTTCCGTCGCTCCTTCGCCCGTCTATTATTCTCATCTTTCTATTTCCTCTATTATTCTCATCTTTTCTATTTCCCACTTTCTTTATTTTCTTTAAGCGTATCTGCAGACCCAAATCTTCTGCTTATAAAGAAAACTCCTGCTTACGATTTGACAATTTATGCTTGCGGGAGATTTCAATGCGCAGATAATAATCCAGGTAAATTTTCAATCAGGAAAAGTAATGTTTGTACCGAAGACGCCATGTAGCGTCGAATATAGCCAGGAACGAGCCCCGTAACTGTTTGGGCATCGATGCATACTTTCTACTCCGGTGGCCACACAAAGCTGGCATAATGTGTCCTTCTAGCCCTCTGGTGGCCAATAAATTAATTACGCGCACAAGTTTACCCAGCAGATTCCATCGCATTACCTATGCGGTCGATGGCGGTGCTAAGGGTAGGTGTTCGGGTATCCATTATTTAGTGGTGTTGTGTAGCACCCACCCCACCCCACCCCCTCTCTCTCTCTCTCTCTCTCTCTCTCTCTCTCTCTCTCTTATATTTAGGACGCCACGACTACCATAATTGAATTTTTTCTTATAATTTATCAGCTGCCATTTTTTCTGGGCGGTTTTAAAAGGTTTATGGTTCATCTCTCAAGGCATTTTTGACCGATGTCATTTCCGTAAATTATAACTGTAATAAAAATCTAAAATCAGAAACAAAAAGTTATTTCCATTTGGTAAAAATTAAAAGATACGAGAAATATAAAGACATTTAAAGTACGTCGTGTTTAATGCACACACTTCTGTAGACGAGGAAAACAATGCTATACATTTGAGTGGCCTTTGAATAAGTAGTGAATATGATTTGATAAAATGTCTTTGCTGTAATGACCTTCAAGTTCATCGATGAAGTTTTCTATAATCCAACTGACTTCTCTATTCCAGCTGGACATCAGCAGGCAGGTAATTCACTGGCAACCGAGTGGAAACCTTCCGCCTACTGGAGCCAGCACCCCCAGTACCAGCAGGCAGCGGCAGCAGCAGCAGCCCATGCAGGTAACCTCAACGCGAATGCTTCCGCCCATTTGCAGTGGAACGCATACACCTACCAAGGCGTCGCCCATCTGCAAGAATACCAACAGTATGAACAGCAGGCATCGGGCGGGTTGTCATCAATCAACAACCCGACTCCTTCAACCTCAGGTATGGCATCTGCCCACAGTTCGCACCAACCATATTATGACGTCATGAGCGTCAGCCACGCAGGGTATTCCGATGCCTTCAACAGTCAGTACGCTCAGCCGACGGCGTCCGAGTCTCCTGAAGGACTCGCTGCCCAGGCAGCAGCAGTGTCCCATGACTATGGGGTCGTTAGCCCACGAATGCAAGAGAATTCCCCCGATCACCACAGCAACCACGGGGGCTCCCCTCACTCTGGGGGTTCACCTCCCATGGGCGGTGTCCCCCAGCTTGCCACGCACCAAATCCTAATGTCCGACATCAACTACGCCCAAACGGGCATGTCCAACGCACAAATGCAGCCAGTGCACATAAAGCCTGAACTCATGAGTAACTACGATCACAACGGACAAAGGTGGAGCCCACTATCACCGCCCGATTCCACACAGTAATGGATCCCCAATCATCCCCAATCCTCCTCCATCTCGCCTTTCCATTCTTCATCAATCATCGCCACACTTAACCGAATTCCAATGCCAATACAATCACCCCGTAATCCTCCCGATATCTGTTGTTTGTACATTTTCTCATCGTGGGATCATGGGCGGCATCTGCGTACAACATTTCACCTCATCCTTGATCAAAGATCTCTCAATCATCACACTCAATGTTACCATCACTGACAGTTCTGCCAGAGCTAAATCACTCTCCCAGGGAGAAACTGATCCATTTTCGAAATGGTTCGATGTTTCAGAATCGGAAGATTCCTCGAGTTACTGGCTGACTCGAGTCTCCATACATTCACTGGAATGTATCTTAAATCGCAGCTGTAGGACGGATGTCTTGGCTGCAGTCAGTCTTTCATTAGTATATTGGTAAAATTTACAGTACCTTAAGAGTTTAAAATTAAAAATTAAAAAAAAAAATTAAAAATTAAAAATCACAAAAAAAGAAATTACGAGACGAAGAGAATGATTGAATGTAAAGAAATGCTAAACAATGATGCTAGAAGCAAATTAAACATTAAAAACGACTTCTTTGAAAAGTGCATAATTGTGATTTTTATTCCATAAGCAACAGCTATTAAATGCACTCGAATATACAAATATTTTTATGCAATGAGAAACTTAAACTCCTTCCTTATTAAACCAGCACTTCATTGGTTTACTTTGGCAATGAATGAAATGATATTTAGAGTTCTAACAAATTATGCAAAGGTGTTAAAATGACCTACGACAGACAATTCAATTACCCTCAGTCTCGCTATGTGCATACTGTGTATGCAGGACCCATCTCTCAACATTCAGCTATTCATGAGCTTAACTGGGATGTGCCTTATACTGTATTGTGCAAATTTGGTTCATAAGTTTGTACAGAAACATATTGCGCTACCTCTCTCACTTCTTTTATGGGGGGATGGGTCTTATTATGATGATGATAAAAGAACAAATTCTTTTTTGTTCTGAAATTGGATTTTAATCAATTTTTGATAGATTACCTACGGGTAAAAATTTGGACACCATTCTGTTCATTCAGAAATGGGCCAGATTCTCTCTTTCTCTCTCTCTCTCTCTCGCTCTGAGACACATGGACACACACACACACACACACACACATATATATATATATGTATATGTATGTATATGTATGTATGTATGTATGTATGTATATATATATATATATTTAGAACAAGGATCACTTATAAATGGAAATTTAAAATACTTAGTTAGTTTATCAACCCTTGATATATCTATTTTGCTATTTATACTAAGAGAAATATTTAGGAACTTTTTTATTCTTTATATATTATGTTATTGGGATAGCCATTAATTTTGAAATAGTTTAAAAGAAAATTTATTTCTGAGTCAAATGCCTGCCAAGAGCTGCAGAGAGAATATGCTCTATGTATTAAAGTCTTAGTGTTATTTATTTTGATGTTAAAGAATGTAGCACTTTGGAAATTCATTCGAAGACCGGTAAAAGTAGACTTTCTAAAAATGCTAAAACTTAAGAGCGACTTATTGTTTGCGGCAGTTTTTGTAATGCTTACATCTAAAAAGTTAAGAATATTATTTTCTTCATTTTCCACGGTAAACTGAATACATGGGTGTTTACTATTTAAGTAATCATGGAACCGCTGTACGTGACTTAAATGCCTGAAAACCAAAAATGTGTCGTCAACATACCTGTGATAAACAATTGGTTTAAACTCAAGGGGACAATCATCAAGCCATCGTTTTTAATGAAAACAAAGAAATATGTTGGCCATTGGGGCTGAAAGTGGAGATCCCATTGCGAAATCATCAAATTGTTTGTAGTGCAAATTATTGAATAAAAAGTGATTATCGTTTATGCATAAGTTAAGAAGAGTTTTAAAAGCATTTCTTGAAATATTTTTCACTTGTTCAATGTTATTATAAATAGAGTTTAAAACTATATCAATCGTTTCCTTGATAGGAACGTTTGTGAAAAGGGAGGTGATGTCAAAGCTTGATAGCACCGCACCTTCGGGTATTTCATAAGAATTGATGATGTTCTTGAACTCATACGTGTTTTTTAATGTATACTGATTTTCTGTCAATGGCTGTAGAAAACTTATTAAAAATTTTGCTAGTTTGTAGGATGGTGCTTTAAAGGCAGACAGAATGGGTCTCAATGGTATTTCACTTTTATGAACTTTTGGTAGTCCGTACAATATTGATGGTGAACTCCCATTTACAAACAACTTGTTATATTCTTCTTCACTAATCGAACCATTCTTTCTGAGCTTTCTTAATTGGTAATTGATCTTGTCTTCTGTATTCAAGTTTGCTTTATATATATCTTCTTGAGGACACTTCATAAATTTTGAATTGTCAGAGAGAACAGCTTCCATCTTTTCAACATAATCGGCTCTGTTTAATATGACAATGCCGTTACCCTTATCGGGCCTAGATATCACAATGTTTTTATTCATTTTCAATTTCTTAAGTATATCCATATCCCTAGTGGAAATGGTGTTAAACAAATAACAAAAAAACTTGGGAATTTTGGTGATAATCCTTTTTACATTATTCACGCACTTCGAACACTTGCTCTACCGACTGAGGCAACAACCCACCTATAAAAGAGAATTTAGTGATAATCCTTTTTACATTATTCACGCACTCCCTAAATTCTCTTTTATAGGTGGGTTGTTGCCTCAGTCGGTAGAGCAAGTGTTCGAAGTGCGTGAATAATGTAAAAAGGATTATCACCAAAATTCCCAAGTTTTTTTGTTATTTGTTTAACACCATTTCCACTAGGGATATGGATATACTTAAGAAATTGAAAATGAATAAAAACATTGTGATATCTAGGCCCGATAAGGGTAACGGCATTGTCATATTAAACAGAGCCGATTATGTTGAAAAGATGGAAGCTGTTCTCTCTGACAATTCAAAATTTATGAAGTGTCCTCAAGAAGATATATATAAAGCAAACTTGAATACAGAAGACAAGATCAATTACCAATTAAGAAAGCTCAGAAAGAATGGTTCGATTAGTGAAGAAGAATATAACAAGTTGTTTGTAAATGGGAGTTCACCATCAATATTGTACGGACTACCAAAAGTTCATAAAAGTGAAATACCATTGAGACCCATTCTGTCTGCCTTTAAAGCACCATCCTACAAACTAGCAAAATTTTTAATAAGTTTTCTACAGCCATTGACAGAAAATCAGTATACATTAAAAAACACGTATGAGTTCAAGAACATCATCAATTCTTATGAAATACCCGAAGGTGCGGTGCTATCAAGCTTTGACATCACCTCCCTTTTCACAAACGTTTCTATCAAGGAAACGATTGATATAGTTTTAAACTCTATTTATAATAACATTGAACAAGTGAAAAATATTTCAAGAAATGCTTTTAAAACTCTTCTTAACTTATGCATAAACGATAATCACTTTTTATTCAATAATTTGCACTACAAACAATTCGAAGGTTTCGCAATGGGATCTCCACTTTCAGCCCCAATGGCCAACATATTTCTTTGTTTTCATTAAAAACGATGGCTTGATGATTGTCCCCTTGAGTTTAAACCAATTGTTTATCACAGGTATGTTGACGACACATTTTTGGTTTTCAGGCATTTAAGTCACGTACAGCGGTTCCATGATTACTTAAATAGTAAACACCCATGTATTCAGTTTACCGTGGAAAATGAAGAAAATAATATTCTTAACTTTTTAGATGTAAGCATTACAAAAACTGCCGCAAACAATAAGTCGCTCTTAAGTTTTAGCATTTTTAGAAAGTCTACTTTTACCGGTCTTCGAATGAATTTCCAGAGTGCTACATTCTTTAACTTCAAAATAAATAACATTAAGACTTTAATACATAGAGCATATTCTCTCTGCAGCTCTTGGCAGGCATTTGACTCAGAAATAAAGTTTCTGTTAAACTATTTCAGAATTAATGGCTATCCCAATAATATAATATATAAAGAAATAAAAAAGTTCCTAAATATTTCTCTTAGTATAAATAGCAAAATAGATATACCAAGGGTTGATAAACTATGTATTTTAAATTTCTAAATATATATAATATATAGTATATATATATATATATAGATATATATATTGTTGTATGGTATGATGTATGTATGGATGTATGTATGTATGTATGTATGTATGTATTATATAAATGGTGAGTGGCGGTAAAAGATTTCCTCTTAGACACATACAGGAGATGATGACCAAAGTTTGCACTGAGCAATCTTTGAATGATAGTGTGATTTTATACACATCCTTACCTTGTTCGGTGGATGTATCACTATATACGTATACATATCCATGTATGTATATAAGTATGTATGTATACATACGTATATGTATAATGTATGATGTATGTATATATATATTATATATATATATATATAATATATATATATATATATATATATATATATATATATATATATATATATAAGCTGCAAGTCTTTCACGTAGGCTACAAATGTAATGTTAAGGATATATATTAAGTATTAGCTTAAGATAAAAAAAATAAAAAATAAAAAAAAAGTTGCAAGGCTAAAAAAGTTAGGTAACAAAGAATAGATGTGACGATAATAGGACAGATTTTAAATGCTCTCAAGAAATGCAGAACAGAACTGAATACGTAAAACGTCCATCAATTTCCTTTCTTCAACTTTTGTTTTGTTAAAGCTAATTTTATATTCGAAACTGTCGTCAATTTAGAATTTAATCTTTCATTATCAATAATTAAAAAAAATTGGATTTCAATGTACGCAAATGTTCAGTTTCTAATGTCTTGATCTGATATCAGAGAGAGCATTCTACAGCTTTCTTACTTTTTTGGTCTTGCCAAAACAGTCCGTAGAGTTCACTCGGGGAGGTGGACCCAGCGCCATCTGTTAGAGTGAGTGTCGGCGGCCTTTTTTTTTTTAATCTTACGGATTTCCATCCATGAGTAATTTATCTTTAGTTTAAGTTCTTCTCTATGTGAATCATTTTGTAGAAGCTTAGTTTCTAGGCTTGGTACAAATATACATAAGAGATGCATAGCTTTTTCTGTTCTCGCAAATGGATGAAAATGTGGACAGAATGTTTTGTTTTTTTTTATTTTTAAATTTGGATTAATGTATATTTTGGATAAAATATCAGAAGGCAACATTTGATGCCCTTTTATATTCAGGGCCGGGCCAGCTTTGCTCCTCCCCTCATCTCCCTGTCCCCCCCTCCCTTCAATCCTATCCCTCTATCCCCCACATGTCTCTCCACACAAACATACACACACACACACACACATAATTATATATATCAAGAAGGCTTCGATAAAATTCAGTAAGAGGTTATACAGCAATGTTTCGGTAAATCTGACGTGACGCCTCAATTTACTCACATTAATTTAGTCCTACTTTGATATTTTTCCCCGAAGAGGAACTAATCAGCACAAAATAAAACTCGTTATCCACAAGCCAGATTCATTTTCGTCTCGACTTGCTAAGGAAATGGACGAAAAGGAGCAATTATTGTTGAATAATTAAGGGAGGGACGAAAGGGAATTCTGAAGGGGAGAACAGAAACATCCTATACTTTTTACCATTGACCTCAAACCATCATGGGCTGTTAATAAGTCATAACGTAGGCGGGTTCCCAACATTCGTATTCGACTTTTTCGTGATTCGAATAGATTCAATTCATGAAGAATCAAAACAATTCACGATTTGTCTCGATTCGCCACACTGATTTCAATGTAACCGTAGTACTATACACCGAGCGAATCGGCATGATTTGAAATGACTCGATTGGTGTAACCGGTTACATTGAACTTAGTGTGGAGAATCAAGACGAGTCGCGAATCTTGTCGAATCTTCATGAATTGAATCGTTTCGATTCGCTTGGCGTAAAGGCAGCCTAAGAAACGGCCGACGAAGAGCATTTCAGAACCAAATGGCTCTTGTTCTTGAACATGAGTTCACATGGGTTACCCGTTTTACTTACACGTTCATGAAACTGAGATGATAACAGCTTATTACTATCTAAATCACGTCATGGCTCGGTTCCTATGATATGCTTTTGACTCTTACAGTAGTATGATAGTTGCTTAGGATAGATTTTTAGAAACATCGCGCGAACAATTAGATATTGGATTTTTTTATTTTATGCTAAAGATTTCTCGCAAAATGTTAAAATTGATATTGAAATTTTTAATCATAACTGAAATTCATTCCATCGGAATTTCGCTCGGACCAGATATATTTCGATTAAAATGTAAACGTTACACTGCAAAGTTATTTAGAGTAAAATAGGTTTTAAAAAATTTTGTGCATCAAAATTTACGATCATTACGAAGTGGAAACTCTCGGATTAAAATGCTCAAAATTATTTTTTAAAAATAAATAAATAAAAACTGCAAACTGCTCAAACGCTCTTCTTCATATTGTTCGTGGGATTCTTCTGTTTTGTCTAACTTTAGCTTAAGATGCCTTTATCAACAGTGGGTCCAAATAGTATTATTATTTTATTTTTTCTTTTGTAATGCGCACTGAGTCGTAACGAGAATAGTCGTCCAGACACCAGATGATATAACTCAAATTATTCAAAATTAGACAAAGTCGCTCACTGAATCGACTGCTCTGCTTAAATGGTTAAATTCAAGTAAAGAGAAGGAATTAAGTCAGATTTAAAACCCGAGAAGGAAATGGAAAAGAAAAGATAAAATAAATCCGTCTCAACTTGGATAAACACTGGAAAGAGTAATCCTCTTTGTTAAGACGCAAGAACAGGTTAGAACCATTTTCCTTGGGCTGCGCAGTTACGACGCGAAAGCCCCCCATTTTTCAAAACCATCTACATACAGCACGCTTCGAGCGGAGCACCGTAGACAGAGTTAGAAAAAAAAAGTTCCTTATCGCACCCCTTTCCACTCCCACCCCAGCATTCCTTTCCGCCTTTCCCCTCACCCTCCAGCAGCCGTTCCAGCTGGCTGTCCACCTTCTCGAACTTCGTCCCCCCCCCCCCTTTTTTTTTCCCTATTGGTTCAAAAAGCCAGCCCCGTGAGAGTGAAGTGACGTAATTCAGTAGTTTCGTTAAGTGGCTTTATAACAAATATGGTAATTATAACGAACACACTTCACTCTGCACGTCATAAACATAGAACATAGCCTTCAGTATCTCCACTATATAACTGTCATTTTATTGCCTACTTAATCATATCATCAACTTGTTTTCAGTACACAGATATTCCACTCATGTTATCATATTCATTGTAAAGATAAAAATGATCACTATTTAACAAAACTCTACTGTGCCCTAACTCGTTGCCTGATGTTAATTCTGTTCTAACTGTCGGCTGTCTTATGCAACTGCAGACTCTGCTATGTACGGACTGTATTGCAAGCAACACTTTAGTTTGTAAGTCTATTTGGAACCATTTGTTACCAGTTTGTATTTCTTTTCAATAAAGGCAAAAAAATAAAAACTCTCTTTTAATTCCACTTTTACCAATGTTCTAGTCCAAGCAGTTTCTTTCCCAGTCTAAAATTAGATTGAAAACAAAAAGAAAAGCAAATGAATAAAAAGTTAAAATTGTTGTGTACGTATCAGTACGAACCCTAATTTATGACTTGATTATATCACTCTGACGTTTTATACAGTTAGCCTCCCTTTCTCTCTTTAAAATGAACAACGAAGCAAGTATAAACCTGTACCAAAAAATTAACATAATATTTTTCATAGTATAATGATATAAATGACCCCATATGACAACAAATAAAGGCTCTATGAGACGATAAACCTCGAGATTTTTTATGTTGTATAAGAGAGAGAGAGAGAGAGAGAGAGAGAGAGAGAGAGAAGAGAGAGAGAGATATTTGGCGAGTGAGAGACAGATAAAAGCATAGCAACACTGAGAATCACTTGGAGAGAGAGAGAGAGAGAGAAGCTAGGTTCTTCCAGATGAGCAAGAGAGTCATGAATTATTCAAGATGTTTTATGACGGATTGAAGAGGAAAAGAGAAAGAGAAAAAAAAAACCATCGAAGGATTGGTATGGTCGTAAACATCACGAACACAGACAGACAGGCCCTGTTAAGCAATATTCTTTCAAATCTCTTCCCTTTCATCCTTTCTCATCCTACAATAAACATTGCTATTCTCCTTCTACTTCTTCTTCCTCTTGTGACTTACTCGATCAGATATTTTTCTCGCGTCTCTTTGGGCTAGATTTCTAATCACTGAATGAGATTATATACATGTTAAGGTATTATTATTTTATATAGTGTTGGTACCCCATTAAGCGTAATTCAACCCTACTTATATGGGCTTCGTCTCTAAGCACAAAACACTAACTCAAGTATGTGGAAATATATGACGTTCAAGTTGACAAAGACTGAATTCACAATGAATAGATCTGTGGACCTTGACTTTTAGTACCGTGAGATTTAACTTGCTTTAATCATACGATGAATATGCTGCTGATTTCCTGTTTATTCACAAACAAAATAAATGTTCTGCTAAATCTGATAACGCATGTCCATTATAAATAATCAGAAACTTGCACTGACGACAAGTCCAACATCCGATACTGAAGAAGTTTGAGTCATATTCTCTCTCTCTCTCTCTCTCTCTCTCTCTCTCTCTCTAGCAGCGACTCTCAACAGACGAATATCATACAGGTACACAGATCAAGACTCAGGTCAACAGAAGCCTACGAGATTTTTAATGCCAGTACCGTACCTGTATGAAACCAATGAAGAAAGGGGTTAATATTAGGAATCAGTTAAAATGACAGTTATCTATCGAGTTACACAAAGGAGAGAGAGAGAGAGAGAGAGAGAGAGAGAGAGAGATCCTCCCCTATTACCCTGAACAGGTATCCCTGGTCAGAAACAGACATAATCAACCCTGAGAAGTGAAACATCGTGACAGACCTCTCAACTTGGAAAGTGACTCGGGGAAAAGTAGAGCAAAAACGAGCAACCGAAATCGTTTCCAGTGACTCTGGAAAATGTAGAGCAAAAACGAGCAACCGGAATCCATTCCCATTCGCTGGCATCTCAATGGCCAATAGGATACAAATGGCGTCATTACGTTAATGGCCACTGAAGCCGAATGATATGCACAATAGATATTTTTCATTCGTTGACAGAAACGTGATCATTGCTGCGCGAAATGTTGCTAATTTTCACAGAGAGCAAGAAATGTGTCTCATTCGTACACATAATAAGTAACTGTAATTCTGACAAAAAACATTCATATTTCTAGTCGCCTACTGACAAGAAATGTGTCACAGAACGGTATGTATTTTTCAATTCTCACATAAACTAGGCATACTATATCTCATTCGCACGCAGAACAAGAACAATTTCTCAACACCTCAGACACAGGTACAAAAAATACTTCTCAGTTCCCTCATAGATCGAGGAACATTTCTCATTCCCTAAGAAAAGCAAACAATAAATTCTCTATATTCACGCATAACCAAGAAATCCTTCTCATCCGCACAAGAAAACCTGAAATATTTCTCACTCTCGCAGAAAAAATGAAAATTTCTGTCTCGCAGAAAAAATATGAATATTTCTCAATTTTCACGCAAAAATTATTTCTTAATTTTCTCACACGAGAATTATTATTCATTCTCACTGGGAAACAAGAAACATTTCTCATTCTGACACAAAAAATATTCTTAACTCACAAAAAAACAAACACAAACATATTTCTCAGTTATCCACACAAGACAAGAGCTATTTGGCGTTCTCACACCAAACAAGCGTTATTGTTTCTCAATTCCCCTGACTTAACAAGAAATATTTCTCATTCTCATTCAGTAAAAAGAAATATTACTCGATCTCACACAAAAAACATTTCTCATCCTCATAATGGAATGCGACCTTTGGCATTAGTATAAACAAAGGCCCGGTATTCCTTAGTTTATTTTTCCAATCACGTAAGCGAAGGTTCGGGGGAAAATGACGAAGGAAGACCTTAGTGAAATTATAATTGTGCAGTCTCCCTCGTGTCATTCTATTTTTTTATGTTTTCTGCTTCTCTGTTTAAACGCAAAAATGATAAATAAGAAGTAAACATACGAGCAAGAAAGGGCCAACAAGCCAACAAACCCACCTCTCCGAATAATTCCACCTCACCCACAGGATAAAAGACGCAGGTTTTCAACTTTACAGCTTCCCCATTCTTGCAATCGAACGCTATCTGCTCATCAAACACTCTCAAGAGGAAAAATGCCCAGCGCCAGAATAGACGTCCGTCTATTTGTTCTCACCTCTTAAGGCGAATGAACAAAATAACAGAGAGGGGAAAAAAAAAAGGCGCCATAAAATCCTTCTCCGACTGGGTCACGCCGAGTGAGTTGCCGAAGGTCTGGGTCAAGTGAGATGAAGCGCCTTTCTGGACCGACTTTATGGAACGACTTTCTAGACGACTTTCTGGAATGACTCTCTGGAACGAGTTTTTGCAACGACTTTATGGAACGACTTTCTAGATGACTTTCTGGAGTGACTCTTCGAGACGACTTGTTGAAAAAACTTTCTGGAATGACGCTCTCGAACGACTTTCTGGAATTACTTTCTGGGACGACTTTTTAAAACGACTTTCTGGGACGACTGTCCAAAACGACTTTCTGAGACGATTTTGTGGAACGCTTCGTGGAACGACTTTCTGGAACACTTCCTGAAACGACGTTATGAAACGACTTGCTGGAATTGCTTTCCAGAACGCTTTCTGGAGCGACTTTCCAAAAGGGTACGAGGAAGTGCCCGTGCTGTTATCAGGCACAGCTTTGCCTAGTAACAACCAACAAAGGTTGAATTTATTATGTCCAGGACTACAAACAAAACGAAGGAAATCTCGGCCCTGGATGTCTGAAAACAAGTATCTTGATTTATGATCACCTGGCTGGTGGCTGATTTTCTCGAGTTGCTCGTTTTCTGTGAACCTAACGGAAGGAAATTTCTCCTTTTAGAAATTCTTTTGCTCCATCAAATCCATACACACACACACGCACACACACAAACACACACTTTAAGTGCAAAGTTTCACACAATTCGGAATTGCAGACCACGAACTCGGCATCAACGTCAAGTGTAAAGCGAAATAAATTGAATACGCGTCCTTTTTTTTTTAAAAAAAAAGTTATATTTCGCAGCAGACGACTAATCACTTGATGACATCATATTAAAATTCATTTCAGGTTCGCTTTCAAAGGAATAGATTTGAATAAACGGCAAATCGAATTCAAGAAGAAAATATGCGATGGACATCAAAGTACAATAACAAACATTAAAAAAAAAAATTAAATAAAATGTATCGAGCTTAGGTCTGTACTCTAAGAGCTCTTTCGTTTGATGCTTTAACTAATAAATAAAAAGTAAATAAAACGATATATATATATATATATATATATATATATATATATATATATATATATATATATATATATATATATAAACTGTGTGTACGTGTCCTTCCGCTACATAATGATAAGGCAAAAATATTTTACTTAACATACAATGCACATACATATAAGGACTAAACACTAAACATATATGTCAACGATGGGAGAGCCTCTTGCCTGAGGAAAGCATTTAATTGCTTGCACAACACACATCAATTCATACGCCATGAGGACCGCCAAAAACGTCAAAACGTGCTTCCTTAATAAAACTGTGAAAGTTTTATAATTCTTACAAGCGGAAGGAATAATTCATTATGGGGTTGAAACTTTCACACGTTGAATTAAACTTTCATAAAATGTACTGCATCCTCTGAGCTTTAAACATCAGCCAATCCACTCCATTCACGACCCATTTCCTCATCCCCAACTTTGCCCCCACATTGACCTATGTCCTTTCTTTCATATATTACATACTCTCTACCATATGAATTTCTCACATCACTCTACCCATATGAGTTCAGCAACCATGGACTCTTGTTTCAGTCACATTTTTACACCAAACGAGTCACTCTCTTTGCTACATATACTACAATACAGTGAAAATAAATTTTTAAAAAATTATTTTTATACCACATACCCTCACATCCTTCACTCTGCAACTCAGTCATATCTATCATAAGTCTTTGAAGGTCCATAATATGTTGCAGAGCTATTCCCTTGCTCTCAAATGTCTCCCATAACCGATTCTTAGACATCTGACCAACGCCAATTTCATTGGACAAACCCATCCTGTTCTTCCTTTTGAACTTTCTGTAATATATCGTACTTTTTCAATCTAAATCTTTGCCTGATATGTGACGCAACACTGTTTCAGAATTTGTGTAGCCTCCTTAATTACCAGCCCATTTTTTGGAATCTATCCCACATCTAGACATACCTTACACATCCTGGTCTTATCAATACAATCCTTGAACTAACACATTCGCACTCCATACGTTCGCTGAGCATCATTACAATACAATCGTTGTATACTTTATCACCAACACTCATTTCAGCGCCCCCCCCCCCCCCACCACACACACACAAACACAAACACAGAGCCTGAACTACGACAGATATTCCTTCTCAGAACCTCCCCTTGAGGACATGGTTTCTTCTAAAGTATTGCCACTTGTGGGCGGTTCCTCCAGACTCATAGATCTTACGAAACAATGCCATCAAGACTAAGACTCATTCCCTTTCCCTAAAATCACTGTCCGGCCGTTGCATCATCGTCTTGAAATCCTCTCGTGAAAGACATTGGCAGGAATGGAGAGTCTAAACACACCTCCCTTTAATGCTTATCAGTGCCCGGCATATTTGCATATCAGTTAGAGGATTGGGTAGAACTCGCTGTTTCCGGAACCGCTGTTTTGAGGCTGCGTTTACACCAAGCGAATCGAATAGATTCAATTCACGAAGAATCAACACGAATCATGAATCGTGTTGATTCTTCGTGAATTGAATCGAATCGATTAGCGCGGTGTAAACGCAGCCTTAAATGGTAATTCAATTACTTAGTTACGAATTTGATGGGTGTACAGACACATACACGGATGGAGTGGTCGTAATGAAAGTCTCAACATAAGGAGAGTCGGCGTTCGATTCCCAGACATGACAGAGAGTTACTTATGCCTGTTCCGTTAAAGCCCACTGTTTTCCTAGTGATCTGAGACGTCAGCTGCTAGAAATAATAGTTACTCGACTAACTGCGGTAAGTTTTAACAAGGGCAAAGAAGGTCATGGATAAGCAACCTTGTCTCGAAAGCACTTGCTGAAAGTAATCTCCATCGTCTGCCTACTTCAATTAAACTGATCACTTCTGTTCATTAACATTCGTTACATCGACCTGACGCTTTGTGTGTGTGTGAGAGAGAGAGAGAGAGGTGTGTGGCTAGATGATTCTGTGCATCTTTAGTACACAAGTTGATACAAAAAAAAATAATCGTTCTTTTCAGTTTGTCGATGGCTATGGAAAACCGCTCGTGAATTTCAATGTTGCAATGAAACCTCTGTGATCAGGGAGAAGAAGAAGAATGTAACGGAGAAACAAAAGACCAATATAAAAGAAAGCGTGGCTAGACCGTTTGTGTGTGTGTGTGTGTGTGTGTGTGTGCGTTCCTTCAACCTAAATTAGGGGCGCGATTCATCTACCTAAATGGACGAGCCGTACCTGACGACAGCGCCATTCTCCTGGAGGACACGACAGACAGGATGATGATTATAAAACGAGGGAAAGAACAAACACACGCTATAATAAACGAAAGAGATGACAAACACGTAGCTGGGTTTGTCAAATAGCCCGCGGAGGGGGGAGGGGAGCGGCTCGTCGGGGGTGAGGGAGGAGGAGGGTCGGTGGTTGAGGCTGTATACGTTGTGGGATGCATTCAAGCAGTTAGACGCAGTCAAAATATACAGGGTCTGCTCACGAGGCGGTACTAAAACCTATCCCCGCCCCTTGTGAAACGTCATCAGTTACAAAAAAAAGGACCATATCTTTACTGAACTATATTTTACGATAACTTTTCATATAACTATTTTTGCGATGGCGTTTTTTTATATAAATTTTTCTCTTATTACATATTGCCGTATACTACGTTAAAGTACAAAGAATGCTCTTTCAAATGATATATAGCACATTACAATTACGGTTTCTTTCAAACCCACAAGCGCGCACAGAAAAAATTATCTACGCACACAAAAATGTGCAATTACTTCATCCGTCAACCTACATACATTCACGTTTTGTAGCGTATCTGACTAAGGGATGATGATAGAAAGAAACTGAAAAATGAATTAGAAAGCTGATAAAATTTACTATATAATGCATAAATAAAATTGATAGGCGTTTTCGGAAATTTTCGAGAATTCTAGGTCAAAGACGGACCAAAATTTTAACATTTATGTAAATATTTACCAATTTTTTCTTACATAATTTTTCATCTTATTACATCTTGCCATATACCATATAAAAGTACAAAGAATGCCCTTTCAATTGGTATAGGACACATTACAATTACAATTATTTTCAAACCCATAATTGCGCACAGAAAATATTATCTACGCACAAACAAAAATTATAAAAAATTAAGCGTTCGTGGGATCTGAAATCTCAGCCCGCCCCTCGTGAAACGTCATCAGATACATCCAGCCAGACTGACGAATACCTTTTTGTACTTTTTGGAAAATATTATAATCGTTTGAAGCATGCATGATTAATACCTTTATGTATACAGTTTGTGTTATAATGTAAAACTTATGTGTTCGGAAGTATATTTATGTATATGAAGTGCTAATGAGACATTTGCTGGAAATGTGTTTCCCTGTACATTTTCTTCATCATTTATTCCTTTGATACCTTATATCGTATATGATGTAATTCTTATACTTTTGATATTGTTTTCCTTTTTGTGGCCAAGTCGTGCAAATGCAACTGCCATTTTTTACACTGCCAGTATCCACAATTTTCTTGTATTTGTTGCATAACAATAAGTATTCACAATAAAATTGGAAAATATAATTAATCTATCATTCTAACATATATCATAAAAAAGTTGCTTTTCAAAGTGAGGTATGAACACAGTGACAGAACTAAATACATTTCTTGAGAATTATTTAAAATCTTGATAATATGACTACCTGAGAGAGAGAGAGAGAGAGAGAGAGAGAGAGAGAGAGAGAGAGATTGCCATGTTAAAAGAAATGGACTTGAAGAGAATACAGCAAACCAGTATATAGGTAAGTAAATAAATACGTAAAGAATAAACATATGAAGAAAGCTGGAGTAGCTATGTGTGTTCAAACTGGTATATTTTGTGCAATAAAACAAGGTTTGGTGACTAAATGAGATAATGGGTATTAAAATCAAACATGTGACCTCTACAGATTTTATCATCAAGATTTTATGAAAAACACCATGTAATATGGATGAAATGTATCCACTAAGGGTTCTTTAAGTAATTCAGTGGAGAAACACGGGAGTTTTTACTATTGTGACGTCCACAGATTAGCTCCTCCCCCACTGCCGAGTTGAGCAGACCCTAAATACTTTGAATGGGTATTAAAAATCATCAAGCATGTAACCTCTTTACAGGTTTTATCAAGATTTTATAAAAAAGAAAAACAATGTGATATGGATTAAATGTATAAAAAACTAAAGCTTCTTTAAGTAATTCAATGAGAAGCACGAGCAGTGTTACTCTTCTGACGTCACAGTATTAGCCGAGTTGAAGAGACCCTATTACTTTGGCTTTGGTTGGACGAAGGCTAAAAGCAAACTTCATCGTGCTTGCGAAACACCCATTACTGATATTTCATTCATTGGGGGGTAACAGGTATAGGCGCTTTCAGCAGGTGCAGATTGATGGCTGGTCACCGAAAAAGCGTTGACACATTCATATAGTGATAGAGGGCAACTGGATCTTTGTGGCGTCTTCGGCATCTGGAATTAAATAAAAAAAGGGGGAAAAAATACCAGGCCATTGTAAACCCACGGCTTTTGTATGATTCATTATATATCCCCGGCCTACTTAGCTTTTTAAGTTACCTACGCTCAGTATGTGTTGCCTTTCATATATCCTACTTTCAGGTTATTGTTTTAATTTCGTTCTTTCAACTCTTTAATCTATGTATAAGATTACCATAATAAGTTAAACACTCCAGCATTCCTTACGTTCAGCAAATGGAATCTACTTTTGCCTGTTAAGGTTCCCTTAACAGCGATTTTACTCAGATGGGTGCGTGGTGCAAATTCTAGGAGGTTGTCCTGACTGTCAACTTTGCGAAACATACCCGACACATCTCTTCGTCAGTTGCACAAAAATGGAAATTGACAGTAAAAGGTTTGAAAGGTGTAACAGGAGGAAAACCTCAAAGCAGTTGCATTATGAATCAATTGTTCGGAGATGGTGGAAAGTCAGATGGAAGAGAGAGAATATGACAGGATGTACAGTAAAAGGAACGAAAGGAGCTGCAGCTAGGGACCGAGGGCACGCTGCAAAGAACCTCAGTTAATGCCTACAGAGCACTGCAGAAGGTGCAATGATGGCACTAACCTCCTACAGGGACGGACAAAGTTTTCACAAATTTGTCCATTCCGACGACATATTTTTATTCTTTTAACCTGCCGTCTGAATATTGTTCCCAGATTTGGTCACCAGTAATGCCCAGATAGGGGTGGGGTGGGGATGCGTTTGTTAACATCCATGTGGAAAGTTAAAATATTAAGCACGAAAAAATCATAAAATATAAACAACTCATTATATCAAATGAAACCTGTTACCAGATGGAAAAATTCATAGAAAAAACTATTGGGAAGTTCTAGAAACCATACTAAAAAACTGAATGATCACTTGCTATCCATAAGAATAAAAGGAACATCAAAGAATCCTACTGAAAATAAGAAACTTCAGCAAACGTACTGAACAATAGGCCTACGCCGCTAATTTAGCTGTTCATTAGTCTACTGTGGTACATAAATTATGTTACGAACCATTTCCATCATCCTCCTGTATAAGTATCCTGCGCACAGCCCTGAAAGTAGCGTAAATCTTCTCCAAAAATACAATTCCACCATAAAATAGATATTGAAATACTTTTTACGTAGTTATGCCAATTAAACTCCATTTTCTATAAACTTTACAGAAGGAAAATAGGAATTTTATGGCTAACTTGTATATCCGTAAATATACTCTACGACTGGTCCATAAGGCCGATGAGTGTGTGGGCAAGTACCACGAGAAGATTTTTAGTTAATTTCGCAATATATAGAATAAATGTTAACACATTTCTATGTCAAACAGTAACACTGGGAAAACCAAGGTTGTTTCCCTATGCCATGCACTTGCATAAACCTTGTGTCACCCAATAAGAACACAGGATCTTGCATCCAAATTCCTGTAAGAATTGGTCCTTTTCACCGAGTAGAACGCAGACAAGTCCTACCAAAACGATAATCGAGAACAAGCAAGAAAAAAAGAAAGACTTCAAAAACAACAGGGAGGGAGGGGGGCGGTGTGGGATTCCGCACTATTGTCCCAAAAAGTATTTCGAATCGATATGCGCGCACACACACACATACTTCTGGCGCCATTTCCCCTTCTTTATTTACATTATTCATGCTAATATATATATATATATATATATATATATATATATATATATGTGTGTGGTGTGTGTGTGTGTGTGTGTGTGTGCGCGCGCGCGGGGAGCGCGCAATGAACAACGTACTGCAAGAACTGAATGTTCCAAAAACAATATACTCTGTAATTGAGTTACAACATGACGAGAAACCGATTTTTCGAAAAACTGTGGACTTGCAAAGTGCCAATTCAGTCCAAAACCGATTCGAACAGGCCAGTCCTTCAAAACCTTGATAACTGACTGACACCGATGAAGACGCTATGCCTTTGATCCAAGCAAGTGGCTACATTATCGATTCAACCTCCAAAGCTAAGTAAGGACGTTTCCTCTATTTTACGTTAGGCTAAGTATGGATTAGCATGTGGAAGCCGAGACCGCACCAAGCGTTCGGACGATGCTAAGCTAGTCTACGCATTCGGTAGTCATCAGAGATATCTAATTATTTTCATATAGCAATGAATATTATTTTTCTAAGCAAAATGGCGTTCATACTTTAGAGATGGTACTAAGGAGAAAATAATTTAGCTACCTCACCCACTGGTCAAAAGGTAGTACGGTCACGAGAACTTGGTGAGGAAGGTTACCGCACCTGCAATGATACTCGCATTGCTGATATTATCATAATAAGCTAAGCTGCAATCTTTGCTAGAAATGCATAAAACAAGCCCAAGGGCCTTAATCGGGAAAACAGGTCAGCATATTGAGAAGTAAAGAGTAAATTATGAGAGAAATATGAAGAAAGGCAAATTTGAACATTAATAACAAAGTAGGACATATACAATACAGTTTTTATAGTTCTCTGAATTGTAACTAGGAATTAAAATGGTACAGGGTATATTTCTCTCTCACCTCCATCTTTACCATCATCCCACCCACCCGCGGAGCTTCAGTTACCTTCCCTATGGAATCATTTCTCACTCGATCCTGCTATTCCTCCTCAAAGCTTTACTTTGAATTTGACGAAGCCTTCCCGTTCTAGTCTCACTGTCATATCATGTTTCCTGTTCACAGAAGCAGCACAAATGACTTCAGACCCACCTACTACAATCTTACCTTTGAATGTTTCAGTGCATTGTACTTCCAAATGCTATAGGCCTACCCAGTGTTTGATTTGCCATTTCCAATCTCTCAGCCAAATCCAACTCGAGAGAACCTGTACAGAATATAACTTTTCCCAGATACCTAAAACATTAATTCCTTCCTCTAATGATCTTTCATTACCTTTGCCACGCAGTCCTTCATTTCATCCGGCCGGCCTAGATCCATTTCAAGTCCCATCTCTCCCAAAACTCTTGGGAGGTTCTGCTGATCAAAACAGCAACGTCTGCACATTCTGAGACTTAACTTTTCATCGCTACTTATATCTAAATCCCTCTTCTATCTTTGACCACCTCTTGCGTCGTAATATGTATGAGAAGCGCAAACTATGAGGGCGACAAAACATTCCCTTGTAGCACTACACCATGTAGTATGCAGCAAATTAATTTCACAAGACCCTATCAACATTAACTTTCCCTCTAATGCAGTCCAGGATAATTCAGTTTTACAGATTTACCAGGAATACCACCGTGACGCAACAACTATAATATAGGTCTGTTCTGCTGTCAAGTGACGATCGATTACATAATACATATATAAATATCCATACACCATACGACAATTTCCTCAAATAGGACTTGAAATGGATCAAGGGAGGCCGAATGAAATGAAGGACTGTGTGCCAAAGGTAATGAAAGATCATTAAAGGAAGGAAGGATTAACGGGAATTAATGTTTTAAGTGTCTGGGAAAAGTGATATCCAGTACATGTTCTCTGAGTTGGAATGGTGTTACATTCATACTTGAACAGTAAAGTGAGGATGAATCTATATGCAGAAAACTTCAGTAGCATTAATAGCTTCATGGAATTTCCCTACAGATACTGTGACATTCACCTCCGCGAGCTCTCGTCTCCTTGATCGGCGTCCTTTCAAATGCCCTCTTCAGCTTATCTGTTCATTACTTTCTTGTTCCTCGTTAATAAAAATAAAATTCCTACTCGTGCATAAAACTGAAAAGCCCCAGCTCTGAAAACTGAGGCGGAAGTTAGAAAATTGTCGGTACTTTATTCAAAATCTGGGAAGTTAATTAATAATAATAAAAAAAGAAAAACTGCCCTTAGCCAAAGATACACATTCACGCTGAAATGAGATCTAACAAGCTAATAAGAATGCATGATGGGTTGGATGTTATAGGCCTAAGCACGTGATAAAATAAATATCAGGGCCTATAATTTATCGCAGATGAAATGGTAAATCATCGGCTGTTGTGAATTATTACTCTATATATCGCTATACCACAAATGTCTTTTGCTCCTGAGCAGATAATCAGATAAAATTAATGGTAAATCAGATTAATTTGTAAACATTTGTCAGACAAGCTGGTATTCAAGCACGTACATGAAGCCTGAAGGTTGTACTTTAAAAAAAATGTTAACTGACAAAAGAAAAAAAAAGCTTTAGAAATTACAATCAGGTAACCGATATCAAGGAAATCACATCGTGTTTTCTTACGCCACAGAACTAGCCATTCTGCTATCTCTGGGCTATAGTAAAGCCTAGCCCTAGTTGAGACACAGATCATTAACTGGTTAATTTTCACAGGTGTTGGATCTAATTCTGAAATGGCACATGTTTCATTCCTAGCTAATCCGTGTTTATTATTTTTTGTAACAACTTCAACTCTCTCTCTCTCTCTCTCTCTCTGACTCTCCTCGTCTCTCGTCTCTCTCTCTCTCTCTCTCTCTCTCTCTAGAAACTTGGCACCATGACTCATTCATTTATTACGTAATTTATATCGTACAAAAGGGCAACCATAACCGTATCTACGGGCCAATCTTGTTGATAAAGCTAGACTAGGCCTATTGCTAGCGTCTTTGGACTATTATTGCACATGAACGACAAGATGGTTATTAACATGACTACTATTTATATATATATCTATATATATATATATATATATATATATATAGATATATATATATATACCATATATATATATACGTGAGCCCTGCAACATGTAAACAACTGTAGAAAGATACTAGACTAATTCTGTGATCCTTGAAAACACTGCTGGTTTCCCATATCCAATAACATGTGACCCTTTTTAATTTAACATCTGTATGTTGAACTAATATGATTTGCCAGCAAGAATATATTACCTGTATTCCAAGATGTCCAGTTTGGAATGTGAGTAAAATCAGATGAGGAACGTCAAGCAAACCGGGATAGTAGCTCTGCCGTCAGAGTATCTGGGAAAACTGGTTGGTGTAACGGGACTTCCTATTGGACATCGGAAATTGGGAATGTTAATAGACCAATTGGAGTCCACGAGACAAGTAGGGTAAAAAAACCGCATGGTACAGGGGTGGACCATGTACGATCAATGTGTACAACCCAAGAAAAGTACATTATAACGCGTCCTGACACGGAGTAGAGGTCTTTACCTAAGTGTTTATTTTTACTGTTTTGTTGAAAAGTGTGTTGAATTTCCGAGTTTTCGTATTGGAATTAACAATTACTTTTTTTTTTTTTTTATAAGGACTGAAGCACATTTTACAGCAAATCGTTCCAAGTATCGAAGAGTTATTTAGGTATGTGCAAGGTAAGTTTTTATTGGCTTTAGCTGATCGTAAAGTTGCCTTTCTTCCATATTATCGTGCAGGTTATTAATTAAATGGTTTGGTTATACTATTCATTATTGCGATTTCATAAGTGTTTTCATGGCGATCTTCCGCATTTTAGACTATCTTCCCTCGTTAGGCTGCATGGCTCTACAGTGTTTCAACATGATTGTAAAAAAATAAAAAATGAGGCCTAGGCCTAGCCTATGTCATTTGGCCAGTAATGATTTGCCAGTGACCAATAACTGTCTTTTACACCTGTTTGGATCATAGCTGTGATATTTTAGTAAATTGTGAAGCCTTACCAGAGATAAAGTTAACCTAGTGGATCAGGATTATTGTGAATTCTTGTATATTTGGCAGTTTTTTCTGGCACCGTAAGTAGTGTCAAGTTACTTATACCTGGTATGGTATGACTGCACATTTTGGTTATGAAGACGAGTTAAATATGAAATGTTTATGTAGGTCATAGACTCACTTCCCACACATAAAGGAGCCTCCTAACCTACTTGAAAGATTTTAGGTTAACTTACTGACCCTAACCTAGAAATGGGTCTTTCCAGGCTGATCAGATGACCCCTCATGTTGGTGCACTGTATGCATTACTTAGGTTCTTTGCAGTGCCCCTTCAGCCCCAAGCAAGCTGCAACCCCCTCCATTCCATTTACTGTATCTCTGTTTTTATACTCTTACATCATACGTTCCTGTATCTCTGTTCATATACTCTTACATCATACGTTCCATGCTCTCCTAAAAATTATTTTGTAACTGCCTGGTTACACCTTCAAGACCTTTCTACTCAAAATTTGCCTTTCAGCACTGAATGACCTCATAGGTCCCAGTGCTTGGCCTTTGGCCTGACATGTGACCAGCTGAGTCGTATCAACATCAACTGCAACTTTATCACCATCCATTGGTTATTGACTGGAAAACTTATACCCATGTTTCATATCTGAACTAAAAGTGCCTGTCTAATGAATGATCAGTGCGTAGAAATATTTAGGTCTCATTCTCCATCAACAGGTATAATTTACTTCACATGAGAATATACAACAGGTTCTGACCTCCTTAGCAGCTTTAAGTCTTTAGTATTTGCTAATTGGTTGAATTGAGAATGAAGTTTCAGACAGACTTTTCTTAATTTCCAAAATTTTATAGTCAATGTTTGTTGAAGCCTGGATATGCACTTATGTATAGGTAAAATCTTCAAGAGTAGCTTTCCCACCTCTTTTGCTCAATGTGGGAATCAGCTATCATAATAGAGAATAAAGTTAATTGAAATAATAGAAATTTATGTGATAAAAATTTAATTTTTAAATGCTTTTCTATTACGTATACTATATCATCCTCCCCTCCTCTATTGTCCTCCCGAGGAAATACAGATCCTAATAGAGAGGGAAGTATTTAAAATATAATTGTTCTTATGCAGAACAAACCTTCTGTGTTAACAATAGGATGATTTATTTAAAAATTTAAATTTTTTTGTCAAAAATATGTTTAAAGTTTTGTATTGTTAAATTTTGTGGGGATTAGTATGTAAAGCAATTGAGCAGCCACTTCAAGCCAAGATTGATTACTGGGAAAGGAAAATACAAAAAATTTTGTATAAGGAATATAGAAAACACTACATATGAACACACCATTTTATTGATATGTCCTTCCAAAGATCTAAAGTATAAATCTCTACAACCAAGGCAATTCTGACTTATGATGCACATCACATTGTTAGAACTCTTGAGGGGTAGGCTACACTGCTATTATACAAGCCTGAAAATCCTTGTGGTATGTGCTAAACATTGTTCCACTTTAATTAAAATATCACAATATAATATAGACTGTATAATTTTACGTGCATTAATATACACTACATGATGTTGTGTTTACAGAGCAGTGAATGTTACGGCTAACTTGCACCAAGTCTGATGTATTTAATTTCTTCCGCATTCATTTCGGCTATAAAGTTAATTATATGAAGATAAACTTGAAATGGTTCTAGAAATGGCAACAGTCAGATGTCATTCTTTATTCCTCGTTATGGAAAATGCTGTCCTTGTGGAGAAAGATAAAGTTGTAGTTTGTTTACAAGTCCATTTTTATTAGAGGCATTAAGGATTTTAAAATGGTCAAAGATGGAAGTGCCTTCATTTACTCTATTTGATACATAGTATTGATGTTATAAATCCTAAAGCTTTTAGTCCCTATTTAAGGCTCACGTTGAATAAAGACATACAGCAAGGTTAGAAAGCTACTAGATTTTTGCAGAAATGCTTTTCTAGAATATAGCTTACAGTTGAAGGATACTTGAAACTGATACCCACAGTAAGAAAAATGTCTTGAGATTTGGTCAAAATATGTTGAAGTTTGTACATTGTGTGATTACCCAAGGAATTTACATTGCATGCGAGTACCATAAATCTGCTCATTGCTTAACAGAAGACCCTGTACCATATACATGAAAATACTTTAAATTTGGAAAAAATAATTATAATTTATAAAGTCATTCATGACTTCATGAATGTATGGGAAAAAATTCATCAACTTATTTTTCAAGGCTTTAACATTACAGAATTGACTCTCGGAATTTTTTTGCATTGGTATCATAAGCCAGTAATTGTAATAAATTAAGATAAATCACTTTTGAATTATGAATGTTCCTGAGACCAGATAAACCATATCACATTCTATTTGTTTCAGACGTGAGATGCTTAACTTTCCTTTGCCTCTTTGGAGAAATGTACATATTAAGTATATCGTAAGGGAATAGTATAGAAATCATATTCCATTCACAGTTGATGTAAATGAAATATAAACTTTTTATAAACAAGGAAAATACTGTATGGCAGATACTTGATTTATAATGAAAAATACATGCGTATTCAGTCACTGTAAAGTGCGTGCTGTTCTAGTCATTAATTCAATAAGTTACAACAGTCACATCATGAAATATATGTAAGTGAATATTATTATTGTATTTTAAGTCTTATGCTGTGGTTACCATAGAAATGTGCTTATACTGAAAATAAAAGTGACACTGACAACTAAACCTTAAATAGTCCCAGTGCTCTCCATGAAAAATTTGTTTTTGAAAGAAATGGTTGAAGTTCTGTTTTTTTGGATGTCACTTGATTGTTATTCACTTGCAACATGTTTAGGATTTTTTTTTTTTTTTTTTAGTATTCGAGAAACTATTTCAGATTTATAAGGCCACATAAAGGAAAGCAACTTATTTGGTGTGGTAGTAAGTGACATAGTATTCAGAATTGTTTACAAGTCATTTAGCAAAGGTTATTGTACTGTACTAGCATTTAAGGTATAAACTGAGTCGACCTCTTGGATACAGCAAAAGAAATTTAGTGGGTAATACAATAATGTTAACAGTACACTATACTACACAGATTACAGTACAGTATTAATTTAATCTCATAGGATATGTACTGTATTTCAACAAAATATCAAACCTAGTTTTTAATTCTACTGTACATGAATTACATACGAATTTAATTAAATATAGAGATTTAGTTTTCTTAAGGATGTATATTGGTTTATCCTCAACAATTTCAGATGTTTGGAATAATAAGTACAGCACTGCTTATCAAATTATTTTCTCACTTCAGGATAACTTTGTCAGATACGACTACAGTGCTGTACACATACATACTGTGATCTTTGTAAGTTGTATGTCTTTTAAGGTATCTTTCATATGTTGTTTGATGGTCAGTACATACTGTATATCTTGGCTTATAGGGTTTACTGGTTCTGTTGTGTATGACTCTCTCACTGTAAATGTTCTCTCTTAACACCTCTGGTGTCATGTGTGATGTATTTTGCTGAACATTATTGGAATAGCAGTACAGGCAGTCCCCAGGATACGGTGAGGGTTCTTTTCCCAGCAGGATGCTGCAAGCCAAAAATTGCCTTAACGAATCATCTTAATTATACATAATAGGAATACATAACACTTACAGTGCCGTAAAGCAGGTAATGGCACCGTAAATCCACTTTCGGTGCTGAAAAATTGTGGTTAACAGCACATGAGGCAAGCATCATAAGTCCAGAACAACGTAACCTGAACCTGACGTAACCCGGGGACTGCCTATACTATACTATTACAAATTTTTAATGCAAATTCCATTTTCATAACTATCAAATCTAACAAAGAAGTTAATCATTCATGAGTCCAGCCAGGACTATAGTTGTTGGGAACCCTGCGATCTGACTGAATCTTCCTTTAGTAATCTGTTGTCCTGAACCACACTGTTCTCTTTCTTTGTCACTGATAGTGTTATGGTTACATGTCTTTGTATAATTTGCTTTTGTGGTATTTCTCCTATAATTTGAAGTTTCCATTTGCACATTAACTATAAAAGCTGTAGTGAGTTCTTTTAATTTAAATTGAATCCAGTATTGTTGCGAGTTCTTTTAATTTAAATTTTATCCAAGTATAAGCAGTTACCCACCATTGCTTTGGAAAGGCCTTCACCTGGAGTCACAATTTTAGTTAGGTTAGCCTGAACCTTTTATTTAGCTAGTCAATGCATTCCAAGCAGTATATTTGTTACTTGCATAGCTTTGCAGTGTATTCATTACCTTTCTATTCTACAGAGTATTGATATTGTTCACACAATACAAGCTGTCAGTAATTTGGCCTATGTTGGACCTTTAGTTGGTGGCTTTTGTGTTGTGTGGTGACTCAAAACCTCTGATATTTATACCCGAGTTTTCTTTGGGTTATCCTCACTTGAAGTACGTCACCTGTTCCACATAATAAAATTTATTGAGGCAAAGTTCCCACTAGACTGAAAGTATGGGCATCAGTTACATATTAGGTCTCAGGATATTGCAGTCTGTTTGGGATACCAGGCTACCAGTTGATTAGCTTTTATTATTATTTTGTCTAGTACTATATGCCAAGATAACCAGCATCCAAAGATCCATTAATTTTACTTACTGACCTTCAGAAGCTAGTGATACTCTAACATTAATAACTATTCATTTTATGGGACCAATGAAAGCCTAGTAACATTGTTGGCTTGAACTTCTAAATAACAAGAACAATATTTTTTTTACAGACCAAAAATGCATTATGTCGTGTGTCACAGTAGTAATGTAGGCATGAAGAAGTTTAATTTATAGTAGATAATCATAGTAACATCAGTTTCATGTTTGGTATGCTATTAACATTGATACATAGGAATAAAAATCTTTATTATTCTTCTTTTTACTACAGCACACACAAAAAAATCACCTTATAGCAATCACAGACAATTGTACAAAAAAATCTAATGTAGAGAGACATTAAGATTTTTGGTTACAGTATTTTCCCCATAACTTTTGCAATTTAATTTTTATGCTAGTACATACGTACGTACAAGTAACATTAACCACAATAACTTCAGATTAATGAGGAGAAAAGTTCTCTTAAATGTACCTTTGTGTCCGCATTGTTAATTGGCTTTTAACAGTAATACTGAATATACTGTACTGATATGCATGGGAAATGGTACTGCTTTATATACGTCCTACAACTGAAAAGGCACTTTGAGCTATACACAATATTAATGATAGTGTCATTTGAAGGTTATATTTTTCACAGTATTTTTTAATTTTTATTTGGAAAATTCCCCAAAATGGCCCACTCATATTTGAATGGCATATGCAAGTTAGAGAAATGGCATATGAAGAATTTTAAAGGCTTGCTATTTGTACAATAAAGAACTATTTTTTATTATGGTGCACACATTTCCTCCAAGAATGTAGGTTGCAAGATAATACTGATTGCCATGTGCTGTTTAGTCAATAACTTCTAAGGTAATGTGTTCCATTTATACTAACCAATGTTGCACATACAGAAAAATGGTTTAAAGTTTATTGTAAGTATTTATCTACTTGCAACATTACAAAACATTTTGAGAGTAGAAACATATAGCATTGTACATTTTCAATTAAGCCTGTCTGTTTATACAAAGTAAATTTCTTAACAAAATCAATAAATTGAGGCCTTTTTATGTACAGGTTTAGTACTCATTTCAAATATGGAATGTTAGTTTAGACTTATTTAAGTTACATGGATTTTGATGTATGCTATTTTTTTTTTTACAAAATCTCAGCGCCATAAAATTTGTATACTGTTAGCCAGGCTAAGAACAACCATTATAATTCTCATTACATACCATATTTGATCATTATTCTTTACATATGTGAGGAGTTGGTTTTAAGAGTGCACTTATATTTATAACCCACAGCAATAAAAGTACATTTCAGAGAACCATCCCGACAGTTCTTGAGAACATAAAATTTCATATATCTTTATTCAGCCAATGTACAAGGTTATTCTGCATAAACACTCGTGACTATGAAAATTTACACGTACGTACCATACATAATTAATGCCCAGTATTTAATATTCTTCATATAACAGTACTACTGTGCATACATGATTAATGCACAGAATTTAACATTTATCTTATCTTCATTAGGTCATCAGTTATGTATTTGGAGTCAAGAGCTTCTACATGACTGAAAAAATCAATTTAATGAAGAATTGTACTTCTGACATCCTTAAATGATCCTGTAACATTTCAGTTTTTCTTTATTTAATTTTTTAATAAGCCTTTCTTTCTTTTGTAGATATCAGTCTTGTAATTATACAAAATTAAATAGGACCACATGACTACAGACCTATGTAACAAAATTAAATATTTTAACATTTTACCAAACTAATCTACTGCTACGTCTAAAGTATTACATGTGGTAGGCACTGATTTCTTTTTATGTGATGAACAAAAATGAAAAAGCAAGTAACAAAATACACGCACATTAATGAGGTTTGGACGTGTACTTACATACAGAATAACAATGTTCAAATTACAATATCTACACAATGTACAATAATTTACACATGCATTAGCCTAAACATTTACAACACTTATTGTAAAAATTCTGAAGTATAGTACACAGTACAAGATAATACCTATTACTGTAGCACCAGCACAAATACCAGTGTCTATCAAAAAGTACAAATTTGAAATATATTACAGAATCAACAATTAAAGGAAATCTATATTCACTGGTAAGGATCATCAAACAGTTTAACGAGTTCCATTTAAAATAAGTATGTATAGACTCAGAGCTGTAGTATTCTTATAGATAGCAAAATACCAAAAATTCACAGCAATATAGCAGATATGCTTTCAAGAATAGTATAAGAACATCTAAAGAACATATCAATTTCATGTTTCATTGGTGTTTACTAATTCCCACTTTCAAGTAAAATTTATCTTATAAACTGCACTTTTCCACCTTTTATGACCTTTATAAAACCAGACTTGAGAATTTTGAGTATAATAATTATGCAGAAGCAATATACATATAGTTAAGTATCCAGAAAGGGCATCCGAAGTGGGATAATGCAATATGAAGTAATGTTTACCTTTTTTAATATTTTCTAAACTATTTTTTTTTTTTTTTTACAAAGTTCTGTTATTTTAACTGCACATATTTCAAAGATCATACCAAACTTGCTTAAAGAGTGATAGACTGTATTTTGGAGTGCTTTTTCCTAGTGTACCCATTTAATTGAGTTGCGTATTGTGTACCAGTGACTCTTGCAGTTTTCTTTCCTACATACATTTTACAAAATTGAAAAACAACCTGCCATCCTTTGTGATTAAAGATAATTAACAATTTGAACTCGACAATTTGGTTACACAACAGATAAAATATAGTCACATTTACAAAATGAATATCACACATCAGACAGCCTTTTACTGCTTATTGCTCTACAATAATTAGTATTTCCAATTATATTTATGAATGTGTTCTCTTGAGAACTGCATACAGGTAAACTCAACGGTTCCTGACAAAGCCAAAAATTGCTCCAAATTGCAATACTAGGCTTCTGTGTCTTACAGTAATGATTCAATACTGTTAATTATCAAAATGAAATTTGCAGCTGCAATAAAGTATTACATTTATTTTACAGGCTTTCAATGTCGTTTATGGGCAGCTGCAGCTACTGCTGCTGCAAGCTTTGCATGTTCTTGTGCAACTTCCATTTTCTTCTGTTCACTTCCTGCAGCCACATAAGAAAACACACACAATACTGCATAACAAATCTGATCAGCCTGTGGATGAAAAGGTAAGCAAATGTTACGTATCACAGACATTTAGTCATTTTTCTAATACAGCAGTATACATTACAGTAGTTTAATTTTTTCAAAATCTGACAGGTGAGTTTAGTTTAAAATATGTAACTTTGCCTTAGGGTAAGTGAATAAGAACTCGGGTAATAATGTTGGAACTTGTAACCCTTCAGTTTAAGATATGCAGGTATGTAATATTGAATTGGTACCTGCAAAACTTGAATTTTCTACATCTTACCTTTATATGGATAATTTTTATTCAAGCATGTAGTTTTATTCCAGTACTATTTTATCCATATCTTGCCCATTAGTCATTAATTTCTTGATGAACTATGTTGTTTCCAAGGTCTCTTATAATTTGGTGCACCTTTCATATCCCTGCCCTCTGTGCTTTGCATACTGCCAATTGCAACAATGTTTCATGAGAGATTCCCCACTCAAGTACTTTTTTCTGCATGGCTGAAAGGCTAAAGGTGTATTAAGATTCATATGGATGATCATGAGGAATTCCAGCTATTTGGATAAAGCCCCAATTGGTGAAGGTTTCAGATTGCCTCGGCAAGATTTCCATATGGGAGAAACAGCAACCACTTTCTTCATTGTCCTTTCTATGTTCATGTTTCATTCCTTTTGTATGTTTATGTTTCAGGGACATATGCTCATTCACTTCAGGTGAGTTACCTGACCATATCAAGTTCACAAGATTTCTACAAAGAATTATGATTCACCATCTGTCCATAGTTTCAGTCATTCACTGTGACTGGAAAGCTGTTAAACTATGAAAGACTGATTTTTCTATTAAACCTACAGGTAGGCAGTTCCAAGTTTTTACCAATTGTTGGAGACTCCAGAGGTAAATTTTTTTATTTGAAAAAGATACTTTCTATTTTTCTCGATGGCATCACTATAACTGAACTTCTCCAGTACCTTTTCATGTAAGTCCTGAAATTTCCTTAGCAACCTTGAAAGTATCTGGTATTCAGCTACAGGTTGCTCATTTTCAAATTTACTTTTCTTCAATAAGGGAAACAGTTTATCTGTGTAAGATGGGACCTAAATGTTATTCTGATCAAGGTGGTTTATACAAGTCCTGACTCACCCATAATGCAGCATCTCTGAATTATCTTCTTTCTTGATGGGTTGTAGGGTTGCATTTGCAGGTATATCTGGACACCTACTCTGTAGCCACAGCCTCCAAGTAGGGTCTATGACTAAGTGTCTGCATTGCATCTAATAACAAGTTCCCATGTACCTACTTCATTAGTAAGAAGAACTAATTGCTTCACTTCATCAGTTTTGCATACAAAGTATAACCAGCTACTGCATTTGCTCAGATAGTTACCATGGACTATTATTTATCTCACAATATGCTGGTGTGTCTGTTCACTTCACAACTGGTAATTTTACATCCATGTAGTTTACACTGAATTATAAATTTCAGTCGGCTAAGTGTAGGTTTTCTTGAACAGCTTGTAACTTGCAGGTAAATCGAGATTCAGGATTAGGAAAATGATGGGACTGTTTTTAAACAAATATAACTTTGTAAAAAACAATTTTTTAAGTCAAAACCCATCATTTTACATTGAATGTTTGTCATTAACCTGGCTGTTGGCTTACAAATAGTCACTGCATGGCACAGAACTTTATTCCAGTCACTGCATAGCATAGAACTTTATTGCTTTATGTTGTACTATGCTGCTCAGGATATTCTGGCAAACAAGCATAATTTTTTGTCTTTGTAAATGGATGCATGTTTGGATTAAGTGAATTAGCCAAGAAGGTGAAAGGTTGCTGGTGGGAAAGCTTGAATGTAAACTTGAAGCCTTAGTGAGTCTTGAGTCTTAAGGTTTTAAAAGGAAATGGTGGTGAATTCTTTTTAAAACATTATTCGGATCACATGATTAGTAGGTGACCACTATGCTTACATCTTTATAGCACTCAATGGTACAGAATTTGTCCCCATAAATTTGTTCAGGGAAGACTTGAACCAGATTTCCTGAAAGGCCAAGATTGTGGTTTTGCCAGTTGAATATAAAAAATCATGCACTGGAGTATTCAGAGACTATGCTCAGCAGTCAGATTTGTCAGTCTGCTGACTGACAAATGACCTTCCTCTGGAGATACTGCCAGAAAGAGTCTTTCATTCATTTCTTCAAAGGTGTTTCATTCTTTTCTGCAGAGATGAATGCCATGGAGTCTGTCTTCATAGCTTCTCTAGGCTGTCTCTCTGGCTCGACCTAGTTTCATATATTGATGAATTTTTCCATGACAACTATCTCAGCTTGTGACAAGTGAGCAACCTTAAGGAGGTTGCTGGTGTTCAGAGGTATGGCCCTTACTTCCCTCAATTACCCGTGTGCTAACCAGTAGGCAATCTTCAGTTCTTCAAAGGAGAGACATGTTTACCTTACTCTTCTGTACGTAGATTTCCCATGAGAGTAACTACTTGCTGAGGAACACCTAGGTGTTGGGCTTGAAGGTAGCAATTGAGCTTAGAAGAATGGACTCCTGAGACTCCCTAGTCAACTAATGGACTAGGCTAATGTGCCTTCCACCACTCCAGTTGCTCATACATATATTAAAGAGGATTGCCCATAATTGAAATAAAGAGGATTGCCTCTGTCCAATCAGAGTGATTTGTTTCTACCTCTGACAGACCAAGGGCTCTTAAGACTATTTACGTACACAAGAATTTTTATGAAGTTTCAAGCTGTCTTATCCTCCTAATTTTTCAATGAAATCTTCCCATTAACATGATTGCAATTAAGGGCTCTTAGTGGTGTCCAACAACATTTGGTACTACGTATTATATGAGGGATGGTTGACCACTTTTCTTCAGGATAAGTAACAGCATGACATTTAGTACAATCACTGGTCAAGGACTGTTGATGTAATTACATATTCTTCCTCATCCTAATACCTGATCTCTAAATTATTGATACATCCTTTAAACTTGACTTTCCAGGGTTACTCACCACTGCATCTAGCATAAATGTTGAGTTCCTTAATAAGATTTTCTAATATATTATTATATACACATCTTTGTTTAGCATATGTAACTTTATTCCTCATAGAATCTTGTAACCCAAATTTATCCTCATCATCAGAGCTGCCAATGGATCCTACATGTCACATCAGCCAAATCTAGGGTGTTTTTTCTTACAAAGCCATCGTGCAGGTAAGAAGTGCCCAGCCACAAGGACACCACAGCCAACATTTCCAACCACGCAAAAAGTAAGGCACTTACTTCCTCTTGACCTGAGAATCTACATGGGGCATGGTAACCCTTAAACGCCGAATGGACGTTTTAAACGTCGAGTCAAAATGTCTCCCGTATGCCGAATGGACGTACCTTACGTCGACTCAAAATTTTTTTTTTTAAATTCGCGGAAAAATACTTATAGGCCTACCAGCCGAAAACTTTTGAATCACGCGCCTTGGGGGATGCTGGGAGTTCACGGATCGAGGTGTTGTTTTGTTTACAATCGTTACGCACGCGCGCAAGCGCGAATTTCTTTCTTGCCGCACTAAAAAGTATCTGTGACATCTCTGAAATTATTTCGTCACTTTGACATAATTTTTGTACCATTTTAAATTAGCCGTTACATGGAGTATTATATATGAAAATGTGCGCATTTTTATGTAGAATACAACAAAAAAATACTCATGATTGTAGCTTTTATCAGTTTTGAGATATTTTTATATAAATAACGATAAGTGCCAAAATTTCAAACTTCGGTCAACTTTGACTCTACCGAAATGGTAAAAAAACGCAATTGTAAGCTAAAAATCTTATATTTTAATAATATTCAATCATTTAACTTAATTTTGCAATTAATTGAAAGTCTCTAGCACAATATTTCGATTTATGGTGAATTTATGAAAAAACTTTTTCCTTACGTCCGCGCGGTAACTCTTCCGAAAATAAATCATACATGCAATTGTGGTAATGTTTGCACCATTTTAAAATTAGCCGTTACATAAAGTTTTATATATGGAAATATGCGCAATTTCATGCACAATACAACTAAAAAACAACCCATGGTTGTAGCTTTTATCAATTCTGAAATATTTTCATATAAAAAATGATAAGTGACAAATTTCAACCTTCGGTCAACTTTGACTCTACCGAAATGGTCGAAAAACGCAATTGTAAGCTAAAACTCTTACAGTCTAGTAATATTCAGTCATTTATCTTCATTTGAAACAAATTCGAAGTCTCTAGCACAATATTTAGATTTATGGTGAATTAAAAAAAAAAACTTTCCTTCCCTCCGCGCGCGGATTCTATGCCACAAATCTCCGAAATGCGTATGTCCCATTCTCAGAATATTTGCTCCATTTCATATTAGGTATTTCATAGAGTTTTATATATGAAAATGTGCGCATTTTCATGTAGAATAAAACGAAAAATATTTGAAGGTTGTAGCTTTTCTTATTTCCGAAATAATTGCATATAAAAAATATATATATAAAAAAATCAACATTCGGTCAACTTTAACATGTCAGATATAGTCGAAAACTGCATTTGTAATCTAATACTCTTACAGTATAGTAATATTCAATCATTTGTCTTCATTTTGAAAGAAATTGAAAGTCTCTAGGACAATATTTAGATTTATGGTGAATTTTTGAAAAAAAAAAATTTTTACGTCCGCGCATTACGCATTCATGCATTATTTTGTGATAATATTTTCTCTGTGTTGTTTTTATTGTTTTACAATGTGTTATATAACAAAACGATCGCAATTTAGTGTACATTGCAACGAAAAAAAAAAAAGTAACTTGTTACCTTTAACCGTTTTGCGTACAGCGCAATTTGAATACAATTATATATGAAATTTTGTTTTTGCACTATCATATATCACATTATTTATATATGATAATGATAATTTTTTTTCATTTTTGATGGTTGCATACTAAACTTCAGCCAATGAAAAAAAAAAGGAGCCAAAAATGAACTCTTAATCTTGAAAACTAAGCGCGCTATGATTTTTTGAAAAAAATATTTTTTCCGCTTCCGCGCTCACTCTGAAACACCTCCGGCACACGGGAGACATTTTTTTTTACCGCTTCGGCGTTTAAGGGTTAAGTACCACCATTGCTTTTTTGTCTTTTATAAGATAGACTGCAGTAGTACGTATTTAGAATGTTTGAGAACCACAAATGTGTGCTAAAATAGGTGGTAAGGTGAATAAGTGTGAGGGGAAAATTTATATTTTACTTTTGAAAGATTTTATGTACCGTATATTACTGCTGGAGATTTGGCAAACCTAGTCTTTTGAGTATTTTGAAGGAGGAATTTTTCTGTTGCCAAGTATCTATATTTAAATTTCAGTTTTCCCTTATGTGCTGCCATTTTCCCTTGTATGTTGCCATTCCTGTCTTAGCCATTAACAGATTTAATTCTGCTCTGCATATGTAGTGTGAATGGCTTAAATTCTCCAAAAATCTGTTGAGTAGTAGTAGTTTCAAACGTTTGAAATCCATGCTGAAATATTTTTTTATTTTTGGGCAGAAAAACTGGCTTTCGTTACCTTTGGAGGAGTAGTATTCCAACACCATAAAACAAAAACTTACTTTATATAAGTATACTGGATAAACAGTAGTCACAACGAACTATTACTTAATGTTAAAGTAAAACACGTTCTAGGAAAATAGTAAACGATTTAACACTTACCATTGCAGATTTGTATTTCCTTTGAATTACATGACGAGTTTTAGGATCTGTAATATAAAGATTACAATCATGTTAAAATAAATGAGACTTACGAAAATGATTCAATAATACTGTACCTTGAGGCCTAAGTTTTCAGTCCAAATCTATTGTTCAGGCTCAAATTACTGTTGGCTTTGAATTTACAATAAAAGCAAAAATTAGTTAAAAGATCATAGAGTGCATAATATGATACAAATCAATGGACAAGTAATATAATATTAACAGTCATGTTAGTTCTTTATGCTGGTTATGTCAGTTATAACATAATTAACCTTACTGTCGGTGATACATTTTACAGAACTGTACTGAAATTCCAGTACATATATATGATGTTTATGAAGTTATGAACTTTTGCATAACAATCTCAGGGTGAAATTTTATCATGTAAAAATATGTATTGGTGTTTAAAGAAAGTCACCAAACCCAATCCAATTGAGCTTAGAATTGTTTTGCTTTACGTTACATTGTTTCTCTTGCTTTGGAAATGGAAGGTCATAATAGGATACCGTTAACTGAGATCACAGGTTCAGCCAACTTAAACTATAGCTAGCATTTTGTGTGAGACAGTATATTTTCCAGAAATATTTAATATTTAAGTATGTAATACATAGCAAAGGAGTTAAAAGCCTAAAAATAAGGTCTGTACATAGATAGGTATATCTTCAGATTAAGTAAATGGAAATATTTAAGAATGGTAGGTTTTGAGTTAAGAAAAATTTGTTGCTTTGCAGATACTGTACGGTACTTTATCATACTAGAGCTTGCTTCTGTAATTCAGTCCTTGAAAGACAACTAAGAATTTGTCAAGAAGGACATTAATTTTCTTGGCTAGTGAAAAAAACTCATCTCTATAACCCCCATACAAACATTCCCCTTCTGGAAGATTCCACTTTCAATTCATTCATTTGTGTCCTCTCTTAAGGGAGGAACCTTGACTTCAGATGATGGTATGTGGCAACAAATTTAAAAGAGGTGAGTAAAGCAGCATGGGGTAGGGAAAATTACTCAAATATCATACTGGCAGCAACCAAGAGTTAAGTTAGTGAGGTTAAAGCATGAGCTTGGTGCACTGTAGGAAGTGTGACTTTTTCTATCCTGAGCTGAGGTATGTTTTTCTTCTAATTTATACCATAGTGTCATTCTGTATCAGAACTGATAATAAATGGGTCAAGAAGTGACCAAATAAGCACTGACAGTGGACTGCTTAATACATGGACACAGACTAAGCTAATAAACAATTTTTAGTTTGGCTTAAGTACCACACTATCCAGTAGCTCTTGATGAATGTTTCTATGCAGGAAGTAGAGATTAGTTTAAGGTAATGAAAATGAAGAGCTTTTTAATGTTGGATGTATGTAAGATAGGTTCTAGAATGGCTGGAGAGAGGCAGATTTTTTACTCCAAATATTATATACATGACAAATTTCATTTTTCAGACAAGCCAATTGAGATTTCTTCCAAATTGGAAGTATCTCCTCTGTCATGGTCTTTACTCCTCAACATAGATTTAAGGCTCTTTACTCCTTTGCATTGATTTAAGGCAATCACCAATTTATGCTGCCAGACTCATAGTTCAGCACATATTGGTAGTAAAAGGGAGAGATGGTGGAAGATACTGGGCAGTATTACATATTTCAAGCAGGTAAGATTATCTTGAGTTTTAAGTATTTAAGGAAGAAGAAATGCAGCTGCGTAGATGTTGCACAGCCATGTCCTCTCTACAAATGTTGCATGACCGAGAAAAAACTCTATACTTGATTGTTTTCATTAATTTCATCTCCTTATGCTCTCCCCTGTTTATAGACATAAACTTTGAAGCCACTTCTTCATAGCTTGAGTGTGTCAAGTTTGTGTGCTTCTTCATCCCAACACATTCCCACTCGGGAACATTGCCACAGCATGGCAGATTCAGGCCAGGCCCCAACCACATTTACTGTTCACGTGGAGGCTTGGAGGAAATGGGATGGCTCTTCTAAGTTTTTTCTCCATGTTCAAGTAAAGTTTTTGTAATGGATGGATCACTCTTCAGAGAACGTTTCCTGCCACCATGATTGGGGAACGGTTGCTGACACATCTGAGAGACATCTGTAGCAACCCCCCCACCTTCACATTGTTGTGAACAGTATCATGAAAGTCTCCATGGCACTGCGGAGTAGTGCCTCCATTGTACATTCCAGTCTTCAGATCAGCTCAAAAGTATACTTTACCTCCCTCTCTGGTTCCCGCGACCTCTCTCGTTGACCCAGTTGTAATGTCAACTGGAGTTGTCGGAAATTATAGTGTTTGTGTCAATTGATAGTCTTTGGCTCAGTCTTTCCAGACCATGGGCATAAACAGCCAACAGCCATACCACCTAAAGGACTTGACCTTCAAGTCCAGTGCCGATGACTCATTGTTAGTTCCGGCTCAGCCAAGAAGCAGTATCCAAGAGCACCATTTCTTTTGACTTAGCGTGATAATCAAATGCGCATACTCCAGAGCTGATGTGGTGGACAACAGTACATTCTGGGCGAGATTTCGCATGGTCAGGGGCATTGGTCTGCCCCTCGCATTCAGGAAAATCCCATCAGACAGGTACTAAGGACGGAAACGTGGTCACAACAGACCACATTCACCTTCTTTTTTACCTTTGTGATGTCCATAGTTTTTTTTTTTCCCTTGGGTTTTGTGCTGACTGCTCAGCAGTCATGTAGTTCACCCAGCTCCTTTAGAGGGACAGGTGGCATCTTGCCTAAGGTGTATGGCTACAAAAAAGAGGGTGTGTGTGGGACTGGCCTCCTACCTTTCTCTTTTATACCCTTCCTCTCCCAGTGGGCAGATTAGCAACCCGTCACATGCTGAACAGACATGCTTGCAAGTGTTCTAGACAACTTGAGTATCCTATCTGTAATCTAGCTCAATTTGAATTAAGAGATGCAAGTCCTACCCTCTCACACAGTAACCATATTATGTACTTATATTATTATTCACAATGTTTTGTTCATTTGTAAAAACTTATATTACCAATAGTCTAACATTTTCTAGTCCTGAAAACTATATGCTAAGGGATATTTAACCCCCTTTAACTGACCTTCAAACCCCATGAAGTGCTTTCACAATACTGAAAGGTTAAAAGTAAAAATGTCTTAAAGCAGCACATTTTGGAAGAACTCTGAAAATGTTCAGTACCTGTAACAAATGCAAAACTTTTGCTGAATTTTTTTTCCCTATAGTTCTACTGCAGCTTTTTTAAGTGTATTCCGGATTCAGAAATTCTAAAAATTACATGGCATTTTCTACTCAAGCACTAAATTAGCTGGCTGAAGTGTCTGCCAAGTACATCATAATTATTTTCCACTGCTTTTAACATTTTCATTAATAACCAGTTTTGTTAAAACATTTTTTTACAACTACTATTGAAAATTGTATGTCAGATGACCAAAGACTGAAAATTTGGCTGGGTCTGAAGTTTTACAAATGTAATCTTTTTTTGTTTTTTTTTTATTTGACTTCGGGAAAATCCTTTACTGTATTGTACAAATATCTGGGATTAAGTGTAAATGCAACTGGAAAAGTCTATGGTCATCTAACATTGCTGTGAGAACAATTACATAACTGTAATTCTAAAATCCTATTTTTAATGAAGTGCTCTATTAGTATGATTCAAGATTTCAAAATGTTGCACATTACTTTCCATCTTAAAGGGGATAACCCTAACTAAAGTATATTATTTTTATACCTTATTGAAGCAGACAATGACATTATATTATAGTAATAAAAATATATGTATATCTGAAAAATTACATGTATACTAAAATATATCTGAAAAAATTACTCATATAAAAATTATAGTATGTATTGCAATGTATATTATTATTAAGCAATTTATTCACCTGTAAAGGCCAAGACTGTATCATAGAGAAGCAATATTGAATTAAATAAATACAGTATTAGTACATAAATGAGAGACTGTAGTTAGCATACCAGTAACAACATCATTACTTACTGTACTCCTCTAAAACAAATATTCCTCCTTTCTGAGTGAAGCACTTTCTGATATGGTCCAAGCGAACGAAGAACTGGAAAAGAATAATATTGAATACTTTTAACATTTTTTACTCTCAAACTTCCTTACTTATTGTAACAAATGGCAATAGCAAACAGCAAATGCAAGCAATTGTGAGCTCATAAGAAGATCCTAAGAACTTTCAGTATCATCGTCATCCCTAACATTAACATACATTATATGTACATTGAAATTATGAAATTAACTTCAGAAGAAGCATGAATTCTGCATGACATCTGAAAGACAGAAGTTGCTCCTTAAATATTGTATATACACTACATAGTACATTGTTGTTTTAGCTTCCATTTCTAAAAATGACTAACTTCACTGCTTCTTGTGACAGTCTTAGTAAATACAAAGTCAGAAACTAGAAAATATAAAATACTACAATTGATCTACAATAAAATATATAATAATATATAATAATCTTCATTCGCTCAAATAAATCCACTCAGATTTAAACCTTTGTCAGTGGTAAAAGCTTGCCGAAACAATAATTTTACTATTGTGCATTTCATCATTTAAGAAAAGAGAATTATTCAAACTAGTTACGAGTAGAGTGATTATAACAAAATAGGTAGCAGTGGTCGGCAATCTTTTATGCTTTTTACAAAATATAAAACGGGTATTTAAAAGATATGAAAGACAATGTTCATGTAGTATACTCAGTTCATTAGCTCAGGAAGGTATGCATTTTTGTACATATCTGCTGCTCAGGAGAAACGTACTAATGACAGTTCCTTGCTTAGCTAATATAAGCTGAACTTACTACAATATGAAGGCATGGAGAGGGAGACTGAGGAGTAGCAATACTTAATAAGCTATTCATTTTTAAGAGGATTAGTATAGCAATTTGGCTTAAGCTACCAAAATACACTGAAGCCCAAAGGAATCCTTGTCAAGTACAGTACTCTCATTGTTCAAAGTTAGCTGAAGATAAATGCCAGTATCGTAACATGAGCTAATGTTTGACAATAAGAGCCTGAAGTTAGATGTGTTCCTTTGACTAAGATGTGTATTATTTAAGCTTTAATACAAACTGGAACTTGGATTTGCTCTTCATATTCCGGTAAAACTCACACTGTAACCTTCCACTCTCACTGATGGTTGCAATGAGATACTACTTGTCATGGACTGTTGAGGATTGAATTTTCCTGTGCTCTCTTTTGTCTCTCTTGCCTCTCCATCCCCCTTATCATCCATCTGTGTAAATACCTGTTCTCAATCAAAACACAGACAGAAGTGAGCATGCAAGAGAAATAACAAATGCGGAATAAGAGGAAAGTAAAAGGACATAGGGTTGGCAGAGGAGTCTAGGAATTGAGCCCCAAAATATCGTATCCCCTAATGCTATCCTGAAAAAATCAAAAGCAAAAGGGGAGGAGGGAAAATAGATTGCCAGCAAACAAATCTATTCATACACAGTACTAGAAGATTTTTGATGGAAATTTCTTATTACATAAATTTTTGACTGTGTAAATCTATATACTGTACTGTATATAAAACATGGTGTCAAAATGTATAAATTATTTGTATACAGAATTGTCTTTATAACTTGAAAACGAAGTCATTTTATTTGGGATAAGCCATGTTTATCCCTTAGTAAGGTTCCTGTCTTTCGAGGTTCAAAATAGGGATAAGTATTTAAAAGAACAGAATCTAAAAGGTGAAACAAGAATTGGCAAAGAGGAAGTAAGGGAAAACACGATGCCCATAACCTCACTGGGTGACATTTGGCGTGGAAGTATCACTTATTTTGATCGGTATAAATTCTACTGTCATTTTAAAAAACAAACAAGTTGTCAGAATCAGTCAGATCAAGGCATATGGTGTCTACGTTGGCATACCAAAGCAAACATATCTAGTATACACGCACCACTACAAACTATTGTCTAATCTTCAAATCAACCAACAAAATCAAACAAGGAATACTTCAGAGATGGTCAAATAAAAAATAGGGACTCTGTGTGTGTGCGGATGGGGAAGAACCTGATTGGATGGAATAGTATATATTCCTAGTGCTGATTGACTAAGAAATGACAAACTTCAAGTGCTGTTTGCTCTAATGTTACAGGTTTCCTAGTGCTGCCTGGCTAAAACTTATTAGACTCCTTGTGCTGACTGGCTAAAGACATGCTTCTGGTGTTGGCAACCGACCAGACACACGGCTCTTCAGAGCTGGTCAAAATGGTGGTTGGGTTTGCCATAAAATAACATAAAGTATCACAAAAAACTGAAAGGTAGCAAAACAAAACTTGGATAGTCACCACTGGTACTGAAAGAAGGGTTAACAGTGTCTAGGGAGACCAGGTGTAGTGAGGTAGTTTAGGGAAAGGAGGACTAGGACACGCGTGGTAAAGGTAAACAAAACAAAACCACTAGTCACAACTACAGCCAAGTACTGCACTACACGAGTTATACTGGAGTCCAGTATCTCTTTCTATATTCACCTCGAAATCCTTTTATGATGAAGACGGCGAGCAGGGATACAAAAAAGGAAAACAAAAGAAAATGTGAGAAACGGCACCATGAAAAACAAACAACTTTGAGCATATGAAGTGTCCAGGGACACACCAGAAGAGTATAACTTTCCTTAATGTAGGTCATATAATTATAAATATCTAATGTGTTTATTTTACTATTTACTAACAAGGGCCAGCGCAATTTTAATGTAAACTACAGCTGCCATTAGCAACTACTAACAGTGATTTAGCGTCTACATCTAAGGGGGTTCTCCGTGATTACCAAGGACCATCTCCAAAGTTCCCTCTGCAGTAAGAAATGATCGTAACAAAAGACAATCGAGTGTTACGGAGAGAAGAAAGGCTACAATGTGGATGATACAAAAATGAAGTGAAGATTGGGAGGGAATGTGATGGTTGGGAGACTGCGTTATGTCTTCATCTTCAGCAAACGGCAGCATCAGAGGCAGCAATGGGTTGGAGAAAGGGGGGTGTGAAATGCGAGGTGAAGTGATAGTGATAGTGAGATGGCCAATTGAGGGGAGACTGGTTGGTCCCAGAGGAGAACGGACGCTAGGCTGGGGGATATCATGCAGGAGAGAGCAGAAGGTGAGACCGACGCACCAGACCAGAGAACCAACACAACGCACGGCCCACTACACAAAAATCACAAAGCAGATCATTCCAACGAAGAAGGTTGGTCATGAAAAAACATGGCTGACATATGAAAAAGAGGATATTCCATTAAAAATGTGAATAGTATGAAGAAAAATATTTGCTTAAAAATTCAAAAAAGTGACCATACATACACCAATTCAAAAATATTCATGTATTAAAAATGTAGATAATCTGACATAAATACGGGCAATAATGAGAGATTGAGAAAATTCACAGCAAATATTGTTTACAAATAATTTGAACTTTATATTCATTTGACTCAAGTAAAACTGGAAATAATAGAAAATATATCTAGGTATATGCACCATATGCTTAGTGATTTAAAAGTGCACACACTCGTTAGTAATAAAATGCATTTCAGACTTCTAAGGACTGGCTGCTAAAATTTGCAGTGAATTTCTCACACTATTACCCTGTATCTTGTGCTTGGATAGAAGGTACAGTGGTGTTTGGATAAATTGCCTCCAGAGTTAAAGATAGACTGAGTAAAACCACCACTTCATAGAAATATCTGACCCCAAATCACAAGTTCTAGGACTGACAGTATCTACAAAATGTTCTCATATATCAGTAGTATCTAAACTAATACTCTCACCAGGACTTAAGACAGAGATCAACTAATACAGAACTGTCAATGTATACATGCAAGACATGATTGGAGCAAAATAACATCTGTTAATATTGATATGGAGGGCTTCCTTAAGCCAAAACAATTGGGTGTCTAGGAAAACTACTAATAAGGGTAAACTAAGATCAATGACTCAAATATTAGTGTAAACACTGCATTAATATTCAAGTTAATTTACACAATCTCAATTGTGTACCAATATGCAAGACTTGAAGTCAAATATTCATTACCAGGATCACTATATTTTATTTGAGCACCTTATTGTATCACACTGCAGAGGTAAGCTAAATGTTGTGTTGGGTGTTGTACAATCATTTCAAAGGTGTTTGTATGGAAAATACCAATAGCTTGACTCTGTGAGAGAAAGGTTGGAATAATTCCAATAAAATAGAATCTTTGCTGATATAATCACAATTATTTACAAAACATGTTAAGTGACAAAGAAACCAATAAATTACAAAACTGTGCATGTCACCAGTATGGAGAAAAAGAATTTAATGTTTATTAGCTCAAAATTTGAATGCTTTACAAGATGAAACTACTAGCAGACATACTACTTTCTTTCAAATTATATATTTTAAAATGTGGTAAGAATAAATATTTACAGTACTAATTACATTTAAAGTGTATATTCTTCGTATCATTCTCCATTCACTCCCAAGTATGAAATACTCCAGTGTCTCTGAGGGAAATAAATTTCCATAGAACTCGATACACTTTCATTCTGTTCTGTAAACCACACAGTAATACTGTACATTATTACATGACATAGTAGTAGTATAGAAACATAAATGCTAGTCCTATTTTCAAGTTTAGAGAAAAATGCACATGCAAACTAGATGGCTGAAATACCCTATACTCGTGGAAATATGTGCCAGGTTAACAGTGGTACCTCGACATACGAAAGTCCCAGCTTACGAAAAATTCAGTTACTTAAGCAAATACGAAGATTTTTTAGGCTCTACATACGAAAATAGTTCAGGTTATGAAAGGTTGTTGCTGTAAAGTCCCAAGAATCGCCAGGACCACCGATAACAAATGATCGGTGTTTGACCACTCTTCACGCAATCTACGCATGCGTTGCCAGATACCACAAGATTCCTTGCTTTCATCTGCTTTTTTACCGGATCCAGCTAGGCGCTAGAAATTATCCTATTGTTAAGACCTCAGGTTTGTAGCTGTGAATAATACAAATTGTCTTAGAAAATTTGTCATTTTACTACATATGTATGTACATGTACGTAAAGTATTTCTTGTACCATGTACACTAATACACTTTATTTAAAGGTACGTACTACAATAAAGGTTATGTTAGGTATTGAATGGTGCAAATTGTTGTACTATTTCATTGTTTATTGGTCAATTTAGCTTTATTATAAAATTTACTGGGGTGTTTTTGTAGGGCTTGGAACGAATTAGGCAATTTACATGTAAAATGCGGTTCAAGATACAAAAAGCTCAGGTTACGAAGGCCGCCTCGGAACGGATTAATTTCGTATCCTGAGGTACCACTGTATACATTCGAGTCCTAATGTACTGGTACTGTTAGTTGCATTTGTCCTTGCTCTAGAAGTCAGTGTGATCATCTTTATGATGTTAACCAAGTGAAAAAAAGTATCCAAGACACTATTTCAGTGCTCCTCACACATTCCACTGTAGGCATTACGTAAGGTTCTTTGCTACATCTCTTTAGCCCCTAGCTGCAACCCCTTTCATTCCTTTTACTGTACCTCCATTCATATTCTCTTTCCTCCATCTTGCTATCCACCCTCTCCTAATAATTGTTTCAGTGTAACTGAGGTTTTCCTCCTGTTACACCTTTCAAACCTTTCTACCCTCAATTTCCCTTTCACCACTGAATGACCTCAGAGGTCCCAGCTCTTGGCCTTTGGCCTAACTTCTGTATTCCATTCCATTCCAGTATGTTATCTCAGTGGTCTGATTAAACAATTTAAAAGCAACAATCTGCTTCCCAATGCAGGAACAGAACAACTCTCCCTCTTACTGCTTTCTGTGTTAGTAATCTTTTAAGCCTCCTGGTGTTTTACTCGTCTTTTGACAAAATGTTGTGTGCTATAATTCATTTCCATACTTTACTGATTATGAACTCCAGCAATATAAAATGGAATCTATAGCTGTATAAACTGTAGAAAATAAAATATGCATCTCGGGTGATGACTAACTGCTTTCACATCAGTAACTGGTCTCTCATGATGACTGATTTAAGCCAACAACCAGTATCTCATGATGATTGTTTAATTTCAAAACAACTGAAGTGAACACAAGGATCATTTATGCCAAGAACTACGACTGCTGTTAATGTATCTTCTTCCCTTAAAATCTAAAAATAAATTGCTTGCATTACGCATACATGTCGATTGTTAACACAAATGCTGAGATAATTAACAAATAGTAACTGAGAAATTGTAATGCAGTCAAGGAATCTCTTGAAGGATTACAATAAGTGATGAGCCATCAAAATGCATACATGTTTTGTTACCTATAACCATGGGTTCATGTTATCAATGTGCGGTATAAATTTCAACTACTATTACTGTATTATAATGTGAAACACTGAAATGAGGGTAAACTCTGTAATCTTGTGCTGTAGTTAATTTAAAAGGTCTCAAGTTGAAAGGACCTTTTGCCTAATATATAATTTCAGTAATAAACAAGAATTTTATTTTAGTGAATAAATGTTGTCACATTTTTGTTTGGCTAAAAATTACCTAACAGCAAGGCATAAACATTGTCAGACATATCTAGCATGCAATGGCCCGTAAAATTTTTTATCTAATGGGGACTGTGAAAGGTGTTGAACAAAGAAGCTGCACTTTATTGTTCTAGAAAGTCCTCAGAGTGAATGAACCAGTTTTTAAAGGTGGTCTTGATGAAGTTTTTGCGGATTTGAAACATTCTTACTAATGTGTTTATGTTTAATATTTCTCTTTACAAGGTTTGATGCTAAATGCATTTTTTATGCTCCTCTACATATTAGTATTTTAATTTTTAATTTTTTGGAAATTAAAAATAAAATACATGTACCCCTACAATTCAGAGAATCAAATGATTGTTGTAATTAATGCTGTAAAATATAATATGCCAGCCTGCCATCCAATGGCATACATATATCTTATCTCTGTATGCAATCATTTAATGTTTTCAACATCACATTAGTAGGCTATGCTTTGGTACATCTTAGTACATATAGTACCTTGATCAATGTCATATTGTTTGAGTTCCTAAATCTTTATTAGTCTTTCAGCTTACGGATCATTTATCTAGATTTAGAGCTGTCACTTTAATGGCAGGTGATCATCATGTTGCACAATGCCAAAGAGAGGAACCCACAACACTTATGGGAAATGATTAGTTTGTATGGTACATGAAAGCAAAGATAGTAACATGAAAGCTAAGGTATGAAAATGTTTATATGTTCCGCCATAAAAAGCAGTTGTGGAAAATTCATCTCTTCACTACTTTGTAGTGCACACAAAAATGTGCAAAGAAACACAGCACTAGAAAAATCTCACTATAGCAAAGCAGATTTGAAACTGCTTGCATAGCAACTTGTAATAGGCAAGTCATGCTATAGCTTTACACACCAATGAAAATTTAGCACCTAAGGCTTTTGATGTGTAAAAAGAAAAAATCTTCCCTTGCAATATTTACACATTACAGTGGACCTCTTTATTCGCATTCCTGGCATTCACAGACACACACATGCGGATTTCTCAATGGGCCATATCTAACCATTATTTGCGGGAAATTCACATATTCGCAGTATTTTTCTATGATAAATATCCACGAATTCGTTTTTTTTATCAATTTGATTATAAAATGCAATTTTGGTGATAAATATATTAAAAAAACCAGGTATAAACATTTTCAGAGTATTTTTCTTGAGTTTCAACTAACAAAATAGGCAGTTTTAAATGTTTTTATATTAAGGGGTTTCAACTATTCGCAGATTCTAGCTATTTGGGGCGGGGGGGGGAGTCTGGTACACATAACCCCCAAATATGGGGTGGGAACACTATTCACACTATGGTTAATAAGACATTGAAGTTACGGGGGTCTCGGTTTATGGCGTTCTGCCTGTACAGCACTTGGCTCACAGTGCCATTAACCTGATTTTATGGTGGCATTAGCAGTTTTACAGCACTGTACCCAATTTTACAGTGCCACTTTAAGTTGTTGTAAGCACCATTTATTCCCATTATTATTATGTTCCAGTTTACAGCTTTTTGGGTTACGGCACACAGCCGGGAATAGAACCCCAACCGTAAACTGGACACTGCCTGTACGGTATGAGCAAACAGGCAGTTATGCCTTTTCTTTTTATAATGCAAAATTTACTTATCTACATCAATAAATCATGAAGGAAAAAGATACAAAGTGGCAGCTACTAGTTCTTTAGATCTGTCCTAAATTCCTTAGATCTGTTCTAAAATCCCAACGGGGAAAATCTTGTTAAATGTATTACTTGAAAACTCAGTGAAGTCTAGTTTGATATGCTATTATAATTTCTGCTGTCAATAGCAATTTCATCCTGAATTTTACTGTTAGTATTTAATTTCCTTGTCTCCTGTAGATTTTATTTACTCCCAAGTCTTTCTTGTCCTTTCCAACCCCTACATCACTATCAAACAGACTCCTCCACTCTTCTACTCTACCTCCTTGCCTTTATACTTTGAAATGTCATAAATTTAATAAATACTGTACCATATATAAGCCTTATCTAATCCACAATAATCATTTTGGAAACTAAACAGCTGTCATTTAATAAATACAGCAGTCCCCAGTTTTCTGGCGATCTGATTTTATGGGGCTTGTCTAGCACCAAAAATCATCGATTTTCGGCGCCACAATGTGCCAATTTCCAGTTATCGGCACCGATAAAAGTATTGGCAGCGATACATACCTAAAAGAGGCCCCATTAACCGGTCATCGGTGCCAAAATCTGGTTATTGACGCCATAAGCGCTGAAAATTGGTGATTTTTGGTTATCAGCAATTTTCTCTTATCAAGCCGGTGGACTGGAACCCCTACTGATAACTACACCATATATAAACCTTTTCCAGTCCACATGAATAGTGTCTAGATTTAAAATATGAAGAAATATTTCCACCTGACTGGAACAACCAGGAACCAAGAAGCATGACTTATGCTCCCTCCAGTGGGATGTCACCACTTTACTTTGCCTGTCCTTCATTATCTCCTACTTCTGTATGTAAGATAATTTATTTTTTGCCCCTTGCCTTCTCTGCTTTGTCTTTAGTTCATTGAGCAATAATGCCCTTGTGACGTATGCAATTGTATCCGCTGTTGAATCATATGCTAGGGTGATACGTATATGCTGGTATCTCTACTATTGTGTATTGTTTTTTACTGCTTAAAATTCTGTCCATAGCTAAGAGCACTTGCCTTACTATTCCTGCTTGACCAAGTTTTAGGATCTCTGGTAACACTGTAAGCAAGATTCTCGTTTATAAATGTATTTTCTTTAATGATTTTTAAATTCTAATTTTTCATGTTCATTGTCTTATTTGTTTTTTCTTGTCTTGGAAAGTATAATCTTTCTTTGGGTCTCATTAATATTTGTACATACTACTAGGTTAGTTCTTTGTAATGACCTTTTTTGTTTTTTAGACTAAGTATTTTGAGTCTTTTCTGACCTTTAATTTGCATGATCTTAAAAGAATTAATGATAAAAGTACACTGTGATGGAAGGTCTTTGCACGAGAAATCTCACAATGAATGATCATGAGAGTCGTTTTCCCTTTGTCTTACATTCATTCATGTGCAGCTCATGACCAAGCTTCCTGTCATCTGTGTATTTAATTTTTTTACTAAGGGAGTGATAAGCAATTAGAATCTTGTGCCTTAAACCCCTCTCCTGATGTTTTCACTTGTCTCAGGCATGCTTCCTGTCATTTATGTATAGTATTTATTTTTGTGTTGGGGTCATAGATTGTGGAGGGAGTGATGAACAATTAAGATCTTTGTGTCTTAAACCAGTTTCCCAAGGGTTTTTCACTCGTCTCGTGCATGCTGTTGGACAGCCCTCTTTGTTATGCAACTAATACTGCATAGTTATCAGTGGCCCCTCCCTGCATGTGTGTCAGGACTAGCTTGTTAATTTCTGGACTGAAGCAGACAAATACGGACATTTAATTGCAATCTATTACCCTTCTTCCTTCTTGGAATCTGTTGCCCTCACAAGTGATCATTGTGAGCCTCTACCTTTATTCCTCCCTTCTGTATGCTTAAACCTTACACACCTACCTTATTGGCCTCCATTTCCAAGCTTATAAGACAAGTTATCTCTTCTGCATAAAGACTCACCCATTTGTCTTAGTTACACTTAATTAAGACGTCGAATATTTAAAAAATTTAATGTACTAGGTCACCTGGATTTCAAGTAAGAGTTATAGCACTGGACAAAGATATTTGGAAATAAGTCATGGATTCAATAGAATTGGCAAAGTATCTATCAAAATTAAGTCCATACTAACTTGAAGACATAAATCTAATCTCAGCCATTGGAACCAGGATAATATAAGGAATTAATGTCTTTTCATCTATAACCTGAGATGAAATACCTCTGGATGTGTCAGCATATGATAATATGAGATGGAGGAAGAAGGACAGGTGGTTTGTGATGAAGATGGTGACTGATGATCCATCAATTCTAGAAAATACATTAGCATCTTGACTCAGCTGGCAGAGCTTCCTAGGATTCAAGCAGCAGTATGTTGCAACTGGCACATGAATAAGTACATCTATAATTGTCACTGAAGCATCTTTGCTTTTATATGATAATTCAACAAGGCATGGATGATCATTCTGTAAGCAGTCCCAGGTTATCGTCAGGGGTTCCATTCCCGAGGGGGTGCCGATAAGCAAAAACCACCATTAACCAAAACTTGGCGATTTATGGCCCCATAATGGCGTTTATGGCAGTTATCAGCGCCATAAGCACCATTATGGCGCCTCTGTAGGTATGTTATGGTGCCATAAGGCAGCTTATGACGCTGATAACCGGAACTCGGCCTGTTATGGCGCCATAAATCGGCAATTTAAACCAGTTCGCCGATAACTGGGGACTGCCTGTATATGTAAGAAATTAGTGAATCAAAAACTCATTCTTATTGCATCCTTTAAACGAAAATAATCAATGCAGTTTTAAGCCACTAGCCTCCTCTTCAGGGCAGACTAAATATAAACATTCTAGCATGTACTTAGAGGTGTCTAGTGTGACTTGGAAATTTTCATGATCATTCTAGAGTGAAAGATGCCTAAGTATGGGTTTTTTATTTAGGTATTAAAAAAAACCAGTTTATTACGCTGATAATACTATACGTATTAGCACTTTTGAGAACATGTTTAAATTGCAAATCAGGAGTGAAAGATCACAGAAAATTACAATCCAGGCTACTGGACATATCAAGGACAGCTTGGTCAGTTTTAAAATTTAAAGAAACAAAAGTATGATCAGAATTCCCAACTGGAGGACACACAGTACTGGTTATAAAACCATGGAAATTTGTGAACATTACATCGACGTAAATACCAGGCATGCATGTCCGTGCTTATAATTTGCTTTTAGTTCAGGCAATCAACAGAATACTTATATGTAGTGTAACTGTCTTGAATAGAATATTACCATTAAATGGTTTTAGTATTCTTGAAAGGGTCATAAACTGGTTACAGAAAGGGAAAATTAGAATGCTTTGTATATTGAAATCACCTTACATAGATACTAATTCATTTTAGGTTTAACTGTCTTTGTTTATAAAATTATATGGGTATTTGAGATTTATTTCAATTTATGAATAAGTTGGAAAGAAAAAATATATTTCATAGTGACACTAGATACATGATCAAACTCATAGAAATCTGGCAAGGAAATAGGCCGTCCCTTATTTCCATTACTCAGTAACAAAATGACTTTTTTGATACCAGGTACTATCTTTCCAGTATAATCAAACAGTATGTTATGGGTTAGGTGTACTGATGATATATTTTGTGCTTAACCCATTAAAGAAGATGAAAAGGTTTTTAAACCTTGTTAAATACATTGGTAACATCTACAAAATTTACCATATAAACTTGGAGAAAAAAAGATTGTACTTTTACATTCTTTAGTTTTTAGGAGGATGGAGATTTTAAAGGTTCTGCATATAATAAGTTCACAAATATAGCTTCTTTAGAAATTATTACTCTAATGACCATCCTAAAGCCAAGATCATCATGTTGTAATTTATAGTTTTAAGGGCACTGCAGTTCGGCTGCATTGTTCTTGAACCTGAGCTTAAGAAAATCTGAGATATTGTGATAAATCTTATAATACCCATGTCAATTTAAAAATAAAATTCAAATAGCATCTAAGGTGACTTTAATATGCAAAACCTTATCCTACCAAACCAACTAGTTTATGACCACACCCAAATTACTGAAACTATTTACAGGCAGTACCCAGTTAACGGATGGGGAATGGCTGAGCACCAGTAACTGAAAATTGTCAATAATCAGAAAATCACAGTAATTATGGTAATACTAAATCGCATTACATGATGCCATAAGCACTGATTAGCGCTGATAATCCACATCCCTACGCTGATAAACCACCTACCGACACCAATAAACTGTTCCTACCGCCGAAAACCTAGTTAACAACGTTGTTAGAGAAGCATTGTATGCCTAATGTAAATGTTCTTTTTAAAAACAATACATTAAAGTATATATGTAATACTTATCAAAATACTATATAATACTTATCGATTCCCCTTAATAGAAGAAGAGTGGATGCATTTATGAGATCATTGCTTTCAAGATAGTATACTATGGGACAAAGTAGCAGCAAAGCTCTCAAAAAGAGGATCGATTAAAAAAGCACAGACATGATTGAACTGGAAATTTAGCCAGCAGTTCATTTCAATATAAAAATTAATGCCATCACAGTATAAACTGAAATGAAGCAAGATGATCATGTACCATGAACATATTTTACAATGTAAAATTATCAAATCATTTGTAATACAGGAAAATATGTATAGTAGTTGATTAACAATAAGCTCAGCAATGTGCAAATTTTACAATCTCCTTTTAAACAGTATAATTACTAGTATTATTAGCCAATTAGTTTTTGAATAGTTGTACACTTTTTTTTATAAATATATACATATATATATATATATATCTATATATATATAAATATATATATATATTTATACACATACACACACACACACAGTGGGCCCCGTATTCGCGTTCTCCCGATTTGCAGACTCATGGATTCGTGGATTTCTCTCTGAACCATATCTACCCACTATTTGCGGGAAATTCGCCTATTCACAGTATTTTTCTGTGGGAAATATCCACAAATTCCTGTTTTTTATATCAATTTCAGCATAAAATTCACTTTTTGTTATAAATCTATTAAAAAAAGCAGCTATAAAAATTTTTTGTGGATTATTATAGAGTTTTACCTTCCAAAATAAGCCGTTTTCAGTTTTTATAAGGGTTCCAACTATTTGTGGGGGGGGGGGGGGGATCTGGTACGCAGATTTACCCACTCTGTGAACATAAGTCTCGTTACCCAGGCTTTCGCATTAGCTCTCCACATCACTGGAAGCTTCTCCTTAAGCACTTTGTGGGCCTTAAAGGCTCGAGGAGTCTCCTAATGATACACAAGTAGGGGCTTCACCTTGCAATCCCCACTGGTGTTCGAACAAAGTGCGAGCGTAAGCCTTTCTTTCATAGGCTTATGCCCGGGTAGCTTCTTCTCTTCCTGCGTGATTTACGTCCGACGAGGCATTTTTTTTCCAAAAAAGGCCAGTCTCATCACAGTTGAAGACTTGCTGAGAACTGTAGCCTTCTTTGAGAGTCATCTCGTCGAACGTCTTAATAAAGGCTTTGGCCGCTTTCGTGTCCGAGCTGGCTGCCTCCCCATGCTGCACCACCAAATGGATGCCAGTCCATTTACGGAATTTTTCAAACCACCCATGAGAAGCCTTGAACTCTGGGGTTGCCATCGCTGTCCCTTCTCCTCCGTCGCCTTTGGCCTGGGCAATCAAATCGACCAAAATAGCACTGGCCTTGTGGCAGATTGCCGTCTCCATTATCGTATCACCAGCGACTTCTTCGTCTTTTATCGCATACCAGCTTCATACTTTTTAATTATTTCCATCTTTGTCTCCAAAGAAAGCATCCTCTTCTTTCCTACTTCAACTTTCTTGGGACCCATGACTACTTATATACTGTACGTAATTAAGTTATGTAGTACATATACATATGACGTAAGGTTCTCACACAACACGATAAAGTAGTACTACAACGAAATCACTAACGAATTTACTTTAATAAACGAAATCGTATAGAACGAACGAATTCCGCATGCTTACGATACCGATGATGCCGCGAAGTGGCCGAAAAAGGACGCCGCTAAGTAGATGCATCATGGGAGAGATGCTGACCAATAGGAGAGAAGGATCTTATGGCAGTGACTAGCGTCAGGAACCAATGGGAGAGCGGGAGGATGGTGGCGTCTACTCAGTTGGCGGTGTGCGAGTTTTAAAATTGTTATCAGTAGTCCGGGCAAATCTCGGACTTTACAGCAACCACCTTTCATATCTTGAACAATTTTCGTATGTAGAGCCGCAAAAATCTTTCTATTTGCTTTTGTATCTCAAGTTTTTAGTAAGTTGAGCCTTTCGTATCTTGAGGTACCACTGTATATATATATATATATATATATATATATATATATATATATTATATATATATATATATATATATATGCATGTATGTATGTATGTATGTATGGCTGTCACAGAGTGACTTTGTACCTGCATATACTAAAGTTACATTGGCAGTGACCACTATGTTATTTTTTCTGCAGACCCATAACCATCTTTATTAGGGGAAATATTCAACATTAAATGATTTCCCATAATAAAGAATACTCCAAAGAAAACACAATGCAATAGTCACTGCCACTTCCATTTGCTGCTTTATACACTTACACAGAAGTCTTATCAACAGTGTTGAACCCTCCAATATGCACACTACCAACCACCTCTATTTTGCATGCATTCTCATGTTTCCCGGATGCTGAATCCACACCTTTCTAATGCATCTTTCACATTATTCACCCTTTTTCAGTTCTTCCTCTCCTCTTTCCTCATAAAACCTATGAAATGTGCATTCTTTTCACTAGTTATCAACGATTATCTCCTAATGACTAAAGTATGTATCTCATAATACTCATATCCATTTTTTCACCAAACTAACCTTTATAATAATTTCTAGTACCTTATCAATTATTCTCACATTGCACATACTGCTCAAAAAGTTCATCACAACAGCTTCAACCTTCTTTTATTTGCATTCAATGTCCATATTCACTTCCACAAAGGAGAGTTGATTGAACAATCCCTTTATACATTCCAACCTTGGCTTCCATAGACCATCTTCCAATCTTTTGCAAACACCCCAGCACCTTTCTTGTTTCACTTGATCTGGGCAGCTCATGTCCTCTTATCTGTTGTATAAATTTACTACCAAATAATTACAGTAATACGTACTTCCATTCTTTCATCATCCATTCGACATACAATGGTGCATCTTACTAGTTTCCATGTACCCTTATAACCTTACTCTTAAAATTTCATCTCAGGCAAAAACTCTTCAATATCCTCAATTAGCACTGCAGCACCTGGAAACTTCAACCATTCCACACTCCATTCGTGAATAATTTTTTATCCAATTGGTTTGTCTTACATCAAGTATCACTTCATTCAAAAAGATATTTTCTGGGTAAGGGGCCGTGTCGTCCAGTGAAATATCCTTTCAGTTCATATTTCTAAGGTAAATAATGCTAACATTACCAGAGAAAACTAAAAAGGGGATGTCAGAGCATTCTGACTCACTCACCCTAAATAAAAAGAGGGTGTCGGTATGGTACTGGGGCGAGTGAAACCACTACCACGGGCCTCTTGTCATTTAGATCTCTCCTCCACAAAATCCCCTTGCTAGAGAGAGCTGGTACACAGCCCGCGCCAGCAACTACTACTACTTGCTCACCCACGCCAACACCAGCGCCTCTAGCGGCCATCCTTTCCTTTAGCAGCATCCTGCACACACGTGTTTTTCTCTCACAGTGCTTTTGTACTTCCGTTTTGGGATTTTTCTGTACTATGGAACTTCAAGCCATCGCCGCAGCTAAGTTAAGTACTGCCTAAGTGTTTCACATCATTTTAGCCAGCTAGGACCCGTTTTACCGCTGTTTTTAGGTATTATTACGGTGCCTCCTGCGACATGGCTTCAGGCTCGCCATACCGGCTCGCCTCATGTGATTCATTCTAGCTCCTTTGGTCTCCCATACCGTTGTAGCTATGTCTGTGCAGTATTTATGCTTATTTCTACATGTGGTGCAAGATGTGCTACTTGTATTTTACTTTTATGGGAATCCTATGCCTTTATGTCTTAGCTCAGTGTTCATGCATGCATGTACCTTTGTCTAGGTCTGTTAGGCATGTGGGGACGTATGCCCCTCTCTCTCTTTTTTAGTCCTACCACCCTGGCTGTCGCCCTCCGTTTCTACGTATCGGCAGAGGCCAGCTCCCGAGTAGTTGGGCTTCCTACCTTCCAGGTAGATTAGCCTAGCTTCTCTAGGACGTTGCTTTCCCTTTGTCTTATGATTCCCTTCCTTTCTATTTTGATAACTGTGTTTTATTTATATCTCATGTAGGAGACGGTTTGTGCTAGCCTAGGCTATCTCAGTTCGCCTGGTCTATCCGTCCACGTGGTCCTACCACGTTTGCGGTGGGCCAGACGATCGCCACGAGCCATCAGCTCAGTCCCCCTCCCTGCTTCCCTCTCCCCTACGCAGGTGGGAAGGCAGGTCGCGCTCGCTCACGGTTGCCACGACTACCATCTGGGCTCTCCTCCCCTCCTCCTCTCTCCCCAGAGAGGATACGGGAGTCACGGGGGGGGGTCCTGAGTCTGGCTCTTCATACCGTTCTCACCCTGGGTTCCATGGGGGGGTCTCTTGTACACTCGGGTTGGGTTGGCCACCTTGCTCGCTTGTACTCGGACCTCCTCGGGTCCCTCCTTAGCTCTCTCCTACCCCGGTCACCCCCCTGCCTTCCCACCGCACCAGCGGCGGGCTCAGCTGGCCCCGCCAGTTCTTCTAGGGGGTGACAGAGAGTAGCACCACTACATGCATCTATATATATATATACGTACATTATTGTTCCTATTATTATCATTCAATGTTATCATTATGTTTGTATATTCCGCTAAGCTGGCGGAGTGCCGGCTCACCAACCGAGTTCTCCTCCTGCCTGCGAAATTTTTATACGGCGGAGCTGCGCTCCACCTATCCTTGTTATGTCTTTTTTGGATTAACCCTCTCATGTTCCTCCGCCGTCCTTGTACTCCTCACCCCGGCTAGTTTGGTGAAACTCCTTACTCCCGTGCCCCGGAAACTATCTGACTAGTATACCAGGCTTCACAGACATATCTCTACAGGAGAACAGGAGAGGGCTAATACCAAAAATTTTTCACTCTGGCATATAGCGGAGTATTATATCTCTTAACGGGCTAGTCCTGTTAGTAACCGCCGATACTCATGTATCTATTCACTTACAGGCTAACAATTGCCAGGAATCCGGCTGCAATGCTATATTGCAGGACCCCTGTGGCCACGAGGTCTGCCGGACCCACGCCCCCTGCGCCATCCGCTATGGCGACATAGCGGTATGGCACCACGAAGCCTGCTCTATATGCTACGATTTGGTGGAGCAGTTTTCCTCCGACGTAAGTATATACCGGAATACATTGCTTATAACTGATTATTCAAGCAGTCCTATAAGATATATAAATGATATATAGTTTTAGATAATTAATCATATAACTTTGGGGCTTCGTTGTAAGGATTACAATGACCCTCTCTTCCAGGCTACCGCTATGAGGGCCTAGGTCGGCAGGTTCGGGAAGAACATGACTAAGGTGCAGCCATACATCCTGGCAAGAGTATGGCTGTCCGCCTCTTCCCGGGCGCGAAATCAACTGGTTACGTCGACCCGGCAGCGGTGGCCCTTACATCTCCGCCATTCAACAGCAAGTGGCGCAAGCGCTGGCGGCCCAAGGCAATCCTGAGATCGCGGACGACGTGGCTACTTTGGACCTGAATTTAGAGCCAATCGCGGTAGGTGACTCAAGTAACTTGTTAGTTGAGGTAGGTTTGTTGGGGGCTCAAGGGCTTCCCTTAGGTCCTTCTGGATCTTCATCTCCTAATTATTCTTCTACTTCTTTCCAAGGCTTTTCGGAGAGTGAAATTTCTTTCCAAGGCTTTTCGGAGAGTGAAATTTCGGTTATGCCGAAATCCACTTCAGCTATCCCTAAGGTGAAAGGGAAGCGGGAGTTGAAGACCCTCCAGAAGACGTCGTCTAAGAAGACCACGTCTTCCACATCTCATAAGTCTCCGGCTCACCACCCCGGAGCAGAAAAGTCGAAGTCCTCTTCTACTTCGCATTCGAAAGGGTCCAGGGGCAAGTCCTCGAAGGATAAGGCCCGAGCTTCTACAGAGCCTGAGCCTTCAACTTCTACCGGGACACGTCCCAAGACTCCTATGGTTATCAAGGACCCTAGTCCCTTTGATACCGAGGCATTTACTGCAAATATAATGCAGCAAATGGGGAACTTGGTCGGAAACCTATACTCTGTTTTTTTTCATCTGTCCATCCGCCTGTGGTGGTTTTGTATGGCAACACTGCGTCCCGGGCTTTAGATAGTTACATTCAGCTTACATTCAACGATTATAATAATATCCTATTTCGAATTTTAACGGTGTAATTCGCATACAGTAAATTATTAAAACACTTTTCAGTTGCAAATGTAAGCCCAGATATCCTTTTATTTACCTAAAACTTACACATAGCGTAACTATCTAAAGCCCGGGACGCAGTGTTACCATACAAAAACACCACAGGCAGATGGACAGATGAAAAAAAAACAGAGTATAGTTAACGACAAGTTAGAGCAGATGTTTTCGCACATCTCCACCTCATTCGAGGAGTCAGGTCAGTCGATCCGAAGCATTTCGGAGAGACTGACAAACCAAGAGAATCTGATGGCGGGCCTCAGGGAGAATCCCGCAGCAGTTCTCCCACAGTCCCGCATGGCGGCGCAACCCATGCCGGACTATGATTCCCTTCCTCCCTTCAAGACGAATAACCCATGGAGGGTTTCGTCATATGCCCCCTTTAAAGACGGCATGCTGACGTTGCCGGATTGTGGCACTCGAAGATTAGAAGACTTCGAGTTTCACCCCGCCAACCTCCAACCACCATTTATTGGCTATGCCCGTCTGACAGAGGCGGCAATGAGAAGGGAGGATAGGATCCCAAAGAAACGGTGATTTACAGCCGGGATCAAGCCCAAAGGGAGTGGCTCAGGAGCTTGGAAGATTGGGAGTGTGTAAACACCAAGCTTCAGGCTTTCAAAAGCCCCTTTACTATCTTTGTGGCAGAGGGAGAAACACCTATCCCTTTCACCACAAAGCTGGCAGAGTTGACTCTACAGGCCGCCATGAAAGACGAGCCTATGCCCCAACTTAGGGAGACGGAGCCAACATCACTTCTCCTTCCAGGAACCGAAGACCTTTGGGCGGATCTCCCAGCTACTTTCACAGTAGGAAAGCTCAAGCCGGATTGTGCAATAGCACAATTTGGCGAGAGACTTCCTAGGCTTTCTGATAACCTCATCCAAGCAGAATTCGATGCTAGGACTAGGTTAGGGAGGACCTTAAATGCCCTAGTGATGACGGAGGTTGCCGCGGTGACGTATGGGACGGAACCTCTATTTAAGCTTCTGGCCAAAGCACAGACACACACCGTTCAGTGTGATCTGTACAACTTTGCCATAGCAAGACGCAACTGCAGGAAACATGTACTGCAAGAGGCGACTATTCGTCGTGAGCCAAATAAACTACTTGCGTCTTCAATCTGGGGTGCTGACCTCTTTCCAAAGGCTGTAGTTAACGAGGTCCAGCACGAAGCAACAAGGCTTAACCAGAGCCTTAAGGTCCGCTGGGGCCTGTCAGCTAAGAGGAAGCCCGAACCTACTTCCTCCGCTTCAAAGAAGCTGAAAAAGCCTAGGAAGTTCCCACCTTTCCAGGCTGCTCAGCAACAACAGGTGGTACAAGCTGTGCCGGTGTCCCAGATGGTACAACCTTCCACCTCTAAGAACTAGTCCCAGCCAATACTCCTACTGACCTCACAGAATCAGCCCTCTACCTCATACGCAGTATCTCCGGCCTTCAACCCAGTCTTTGAAGGTCAGGCATTCCAAGACTTTAATAGGTTTGGAAGAGGAAGTAAGGCCAGAGGTGCATTTTGCCAAAGAGGTGGCGGAAGAGCACCTAGCAGAGGCAAGCACTTCCGGGGAGGACGTGGATCACGCCCTGCCCCAAGTCAGTGAGAACCCTCAGGTAGGAGGGAGACTGTTCCTCTATCGCCACAGATGGGGATTCAGCAACTGGGCACAAAGTATTGTGTCCAAAGGACTGGGATGGAGTTGGACCAAAGGTCCTCCTCCATCCAAGACCTTCCTTCAAAAACCAACAAAGGAATTGACGGAGTATGCACAAGAACTCCTTCAGAAAGAGGTAGTATCAAGAGTCAAGCATTTAAAGTTTCAAGGACGCTTGTTCAACGTGCCAAAGAAAGGCTCAACCAAATGAAGAATAATCTTAGACTTATCCCGTCTAAACTTATTCATTCGTTGCGACAAGTTCAAAATGCTGACCATCTCGCAGGTGCGGACCTTCCTTCCCCATGGGGCCGTCACCACCTCTATCGATCTTACAGACGCATACTATCATATCCCAGTTGCAAGACACTTCTGCCCGTACCTAGGCTTCAGACTGGGAAACCAGGCATTCTCCTTCAAAGTGATGCCCTTCGGGTTGAACGTGGCCCCCAAGGTATTCACGAAGTTGGCAGAATCAGTAGTTCAACAACTAAGATCCCAGGGAATAATGGTAGTAGCGTATCTGGACGATTGGCTCGTTTGGGCAACAACCGTCGAAGAATGCCACAAAGCTACGGTCAAAGTAATACAGTTTCTGGAACACCTGGGGTTCCAAATAAACAAGACCAAGTCCAGACTAATGCCGGACTCCCGCTTTCAATGGCTCGGCATTCAATGGGACTTGAACTCCCACACTCTGTCAATTCCGTTGGTCAAAAGGAAGGAAATAGCCAAAGCAACAAGGCAATTCCTCAAATGCAAACTAACATCAAGGAGAAACCAGGAAAGAATCCTAGGCTCTCTCCAGTTTGCATAAGTTACAGATGTTCTGCTGAAGGCAAGGCTGAAAGATATAAACCGGGTCTGGCGCTCAAGAGCAAACAACAAATCTCGAGATAAGTTGTCAGCCATCCCGCCGATTCTCCGCAAACGACTCCGCCCTTGGACGGAGGTCAAGAACCTATCCAAGTTGATCCCTCTTCAATTTCCCCCTCCAGCGTTGGTTATCCACACGGACGCTTCTCTAAGCGGATGGGGAGGATACTCCCAATTCAGGAAAGTACAAGGGACTTGGTCACCTCAGTTCCGCCAGCTTCACATAAATGTATTAGAAGCTATGGCAGTATTCCTCACATTGAAGAGGCTTCTACCAGCCAAGAAATCCCACATCAAGCTGGTATTGGACAGTGCAGTAGTAGTACACTGCATCAACAGGGGAGGATCCAAATCAAGTCCCGTGAACCACGTCATGATAGCCATTTTCTCACTAGCAGCCAAATACAAATGGCATCTATCCTCCACTCACGTGTGGGAGTAAGGAACGTGATAGCAGACGCCCTGTCTCACTCGGTTCCTCTAGAATCGGAGTGGTCTCTGGACAGGCGCTCATTCCAGTGGATATGCCAAAAGGTCCCAGGCCTCCAGGTGGATCTTTTCGCATCACAGTCGAACCACAAGCTCCCGTGCTATGTGGCGCCCAACCTGGACCCTCTGGCTTATGCCACAGACGCCATGTCCATAGATTGGAATCAGTGGAAGAAGATATACATCTTTCCTCCAGGGAATCTTCTATTGTAAGTCCTGAACAAACTCATGTCTTTCAAAGGGCAAGTTCCTCTAGTAGCCCCGGATTGGCCCAAGAGCAACTGGTTCCCTCTTCTTCTGGAATTGGGTCTCCGGCCTCAACGGATTCCCAATCCCAAGCTATCTCAACCAGTACAAATGAGGACTGTGTTCGCTTCCTCAGGAATTCTCAAAACCCTAACTTTATGGACTTCATGAAGTTCGCGGCTAAAAGAGATGCAAATATTGATCCTCAAAATATCCTTTTCTTAGAATCGGATAAAAGAGAATCAACTTTACGTCAGTATGACGCATCTGTTAAAAAGCTAGCAAATTTCCTGAAGGAAACAGAATCTCGAACCATGACTACTAATCTGGCTATCTCCTTCTTCAGATCCTTATTTGAAAAAGGTTTATCAGCTAGTACTATTACTACCAATAAGTCAGCTTTAAAGAAAATCTTCCAGTTTGGCTTTAAGATACACTTAACAGACTCTTATTTTTTGTCTATTCATAAAGCTTGTGCTAGGCTCAGACCATCAGAGAGACCTAGCTCAGTTTCATGGTTCTTAAATGATGTTCTCAAGCTGGCTTCAGATACTGACAACGATTCATGTAGCTATATACCACTCCTAAGGAAAACATTATTTCTGCTAAACCTGGCTTCAGGAGCCAGGATATCTGAACTGTCGGCTCTCTCTAGAGACTCTGGCCATATCGAATTTCTTCCATCAGGAGAAGTTCTTCTATCCCCAGATCGTAGTTTTTTGGCCAAAAATGAGGATCCTTTAATGAGATGGGCTCCTTGGAAGATCCTCCCTCTTCCTCAAGACCCTTCTCTATGTCCAGTGACGACCTTACGAGCCTATGTGTCCAGGACATCATCTAGGTCCTCAGGTCCCTTATCCATAAGAGAGAAAGGTGGCACTATTTCCTTAGAAGGAATCAGGCAACAAATCCTATACTTTATCAAACAAGAAGCCAATCCCCAAAGCCCACGACATCAGGGCAGTTGCCACCTCAATTAATTATTTTCAACACATGAATTTCGATGATCTAAAGAAGTATAAAGGCTGGAAGTCGCCGACAGTATTCAAACGTCACTACCTGAAATCCTTAGAATCTCTTAAATTTCCAGCAGTGGCAGCGGGAAACAGAGTTCCTCCTGACACTGCCTAAGTAGTTTTAGTCATATATCCAGATCTCCTTTCTACCTGCCTCACTAACATTTTTCCTGTGATCCTGCCACCAGGCTCTACCCTGTTTTGAGCCTTAGCTGCCAAAAGGCTATATCGTGATGTTTTCCCTTATTTTTATGCTAGGGTTACTCACAACTGTATATAATGTATCATTCTAGTTTTAAGTTATCGTAAGTTAGCATAAGTATACTGTTAATTCCTGTTACTTATTTTAAGGCTAACATAAGTTACTGTAAATTAGTTTAAGTATTTATACAATAACTTTGTAATATTTACTTTAGATTATACTCATCTTATGTTTTTTCGTGTTTTCTTATTACCTTATACTGTTACCTTTTCCCCAAGCTTGTGGCTAATTCTCTGGTACTATTTCACGAAGCGACACAGGCTGAGCCCAGAAAAGGGATTTTGACGAAGGAAAAATCTATTTCTGGGCAAGGGCCCGTGTCGCCCAGTGAAATCCCCCCCCCCCTTTTTTTTCTCTCCCACCCTTGTGCCCAAGCTTGGTCTTCTAACTTCAAGGATGGCCGCTAGAGGCGCTGGTGTTGGCGTGGGTGAGCAAGTAGTAGTAGTCGCTGGCGCGGGCTGTGTACCAGCTCTCTCTAGCAAGGGGATTTTGTGGAGGAGAGATCTAAATGACAAGAGGCCCGTGGTAGTGGTTTCACTCGCCCCAGTACCATACCGACACCCTCTTTTTATTTAGGGTGAGCGAGTCAGAATGCTCTGACATCCCCTTTTTAGTTTTCTCTGGTAATGTTAGCATTATTTACCTTAGAAATATGAACTGAAAGGATATTTCACTGGGCGACACGGGCCCTTGCCCAGAAATAGATTTTTCCTTTGTCAAAATCCCTTTATTTTAACAATATGGTACTCCCTTTTTTTTCTTTTTTTTTTTGAGGGGGAGGGGATTAACTTCAATTCATCATTTTCACCTTCTGATGTCTTGTTTGTTTTTAACATACTAGAGTAAATGAAAAACATTCAGCTCCAGTGACAAAACTGGTACCCTAGAATGGAAACTTAACTTCAAAAAGGCCAAAGCAAAAGTCTGCTGAAAGAGTTTTCAATACCCTCTCAAAAGTTTTGGTTTATGCAATGCTGTACTAGATAAAACTGGTATGAATACTGATAAACTATATGTCACTAAATGCCAATTTGTCAAATTTTTGGAATGTGAGATGTAGATATCATATATATCTCCCATACTTTATTTTTGATGAATATTTACTTTCCACCAGTGCACTGAAATTTTTGTTTTCATCTAACTTCAACTTAGTTTTTTTTTACTTTACTTTTATAGTCTCAGTTTTCATCTTTTTTACTTTATTTTTGTAGTTTCAGTTTTCTGCACATACTGCAACATACATGACCCAGACCGTCGGAAACAAAAAGATCTTACTAAATGCAAAATTGGTCAGCTAGACTGCATTGCACAGTAATGTTGCCAATGCAAAAAACTATGTATGTATATGTCAGATTAAAAATGTACAAGGAAAAAAATTCTTGAACTTGATTTAAAATTTTACTCTTATCCATGCTACTTTCCTAGGCAACCCATCTCACCCAACCAATTATCCAAAAAGTAGGATTCACATTACTATTAAGAAGTACTATCACAGAATGTGGTACTGTATTTATATTTGTTGTTCTATGATTTAACCTACTTTTGATACTTCTATAGCCCAAAAGTGCAAAAGCAGCAATGTTGGCAATCCTATCAAAGCAAGGAAAATCTGCAAAGATCCCACGCCTAGTGAGAAAATTAAATTTTAGCGCTAGAAAAGAGAAAAAGACCAGCATTCAAGTGGTCTAGCTGTATTTAACGGCAAGTCATCAATTCATTCTGTTTGAAAAATGGGTAAAAAAAATTAGTACTACTTATTTTAGCAAAGATTTCTGAGAACAAGTACAGCCTGGAAATTCACTGCAAGTAAAGGATGTCTGCATAGACTGTGGAATCGGTTTAGAAAAAATATATACATAAAATAGCAGGGAAGCTGCATCTGCTGTTGAAGAGGCTATTCTCAGATTTCCACCTGATTTCAAGTTTAATGGGGAAAAATTATAACTCCCACAAAAAACTTTTGAATTCTGATGAAGCAGAATTGTTGTGGAAAAAGGCAACTGTTCTTTAACAAAAAGGTTCTGCCTATGTAGACAAAGGAACAAACCCTTCAGAACCGAATAAGACAAGCATAACTTAGAGGAGGGCATGAAGGATTTTGCTTAGACAGTAGAACATTACACCTATTGTCCCATAGGGTTGAAGGCACAGGACAGAATAATATGCTACTTTATTCTAGTAATGTAATAAGAACGAATATGTTACAGCCACTCTTTAGTTTCTCAGTTGTTCAACCTATGGTACTGACAGTTTTATTTATAACAGGCAGTCCACCTGGTCAACCTGAAAATATTATAAGTGATTATGAAAATATCCAGATTGAATTTGTACTGCCCAATATGATCTCATTGCTGCAGTGTCTTGACTAGGATATAGTTTAGCAAGTCAAGGTCACCTACACCAACTGGGTGCCAACCATGTTCATGTAAAGTGTAATAGTAAAGATGATTCACCATCACATATGTAATGACATTTGTTAAAGCTGCAGTGGATACATTAAAACAAGAAACCATAAACGAATGTTAGAATGTCTATGGAGTGAAACCATGAAAATTCAAGACAGTATGACAAGTTGGCAGCAAAGGATCTGTCTGTTGACTGATGCAGTGGAAGAATATTTTGAAGGGCATCAAGTTTTACCATAAAGAATTGGAGCAGCCTCTTGTGTAAATAAAGGAAGATGATGAAAAAGACTGAAGAGAAGCCAACACTATGGACAATAGAGAAACTTTTTAATATTGCACAATCTAAAGAACAAAATAATGCAACATATACCTTGATTGGAACAACTGCCTGCAACTCCATCTTGACAAATTACAAGGAGAAAAAAATCGACATCCTATCACAATATTTTTCATAAAAGGTACTGGTTAAGAAATTCCAACTTCACTGCTCTTGACATAATGGAATATTCTTCAGTAGAAAGTCCTTGACCATTACATATGCCCGAAGATGACCCTTATGAAGTGCTGCTGGGAGTTCCATAGTCTAACACTGTCCATTAACATAACTATTTTATTCGCTTTCATTCACCTTACGCCATGCACATTGTAACTTGCCTTTTTTTTATCATCATCAACAGTTTCTATTACACACCAACAAAGAATGACAGTAAGCACAATAAGTCATCATGTCATTGGAGAGAGAGACAGAGAGTGAGAATTCACACATTCACTTATATTACTGTATGGTACATATTTCCATTTGCAGTCCCCCACAAAATAATAACACTTACAGTTTGTCCTGCCTGGCCCACTGTAAATGGTACAAAAAATTCTCCGCAGCGTGCCAGAGCCAAACTGATGACAGGAGTCATGCTCAAGCCCACATTAGTGAGTATGGTCATAATCGACAGTCTTATCATTTATGTTGAAAATTCTGCTTCTCACCCAATCAACAAAATTAACATGAACATCTGGGCATGATCAATGCTCCGAAGAGTAACCTCCTGGGAACACCAGATGCTGTTGGCATGGCTAAGAGCAAAAATCACCATAAAACAAACTGACACCTAAGCCACATCAAGACAGGAACTGAGGCGATACCTTGATAAACCAGCCAAATAATACCAGTCTCCAGAGAATCTGGACTAGGTTCAGACTGATAACACACCTTTACCAATTTCAGTACAATAACCAGACAGCCTACCTACAGCTACATACTATAAGTTTCACTGATAACCAAAGGCAAATTAGCCTACAGTTCTACAGCCAGGCAAACCATCTCCGATGACTTTACCAGAAAAATAACTGCTCTATGAACTTTATTCCAAATTATTGCAACCAGTGCCACTCTGGAGAAAGAGCCATACTTCAGCCTCTTAGTAATAGCAACCAAAATTCATCAGCTAATGTTGGAATTGCCTCAGAAATGCTTTGTTAACCATAACTAGAACCAGAAAACTTGGACTAGTACTGCTTTGTCATCCAGAGTCACTGATAATCAAGTTTTTGTGAAGGAAGCATCAAAGGAATATTAGACCTTAGGATACTTATGGATTACAGTTAGTTCTCATGTCTTCAGGAACTGCACTGTACACAACGGTTCGAACCTGGGAGGGTTAAAAGAGAGATGTTCTTACTCCCACCCTTCTTTTTTGGGTACCAGTAGAATCCCTCTTTGGAGATAGATTGGAGGTGTTCAAAAGTCTAGCCAAGAAACCAAACTCATCCTAGATTTATGGTACGAGCAACGATGGAGACAACAAAAATCAGAGATTAAGCAACAGTTATGACCTTATCAAGGACTTATCAAACAGGAATGCCACAGCTTATCTAGTCAGCAAAATTATCTAATGTTTGGTCTGTTTAGTATTACTGAAAGGATTGTCTAGGATTCCAAACGTTCTAAGCATTACTTTGCTAGAATTTATGACTAAAAGCGTTGTTCTCCAAACTGGAAAAAATACAACAGGAAATAAGTCATTTCTTAAAAAGACCTCTTGGTGTTTTTTCTGGTTGAGAGTAAACAAAGTTGAAGACTTTGGTGACCTAGTGCACAACAAAATCTTAATAAGCAAGAGGTTCATCCCTGATCATTTTCTACCTTGGCTGACAACACAAAGTTACAACCACAGACACAGAGTGTGGAATGCTGATAATGGCATAATTAAAGGACTGGTCTTGAGCTTGATATGTAACCTGTCATTTTAGCCTTTTAAGGAGCAGTCTCAGAAATACCCAGTGCTTCACAAAGCAGTGATTTGTTGAAATTGTTAGCTCTCCTGGTTCCTCTACTAATTCCCTCAACTTCCATGTTCACATCAGGAAGAACTTTTGTGCACTGGATTAGGAGGTCAGTTTGGTGTTCGAGGAAGTTATTGAGGAAGTCTGTACAGTGTCTGGAGTTCTACAGTTGTCTTTTCATTATCTCAAGGCTTTCAGAAGCTGGAAATGAATCAGACAACAGAGTAAAACAGGTTTCTTCAATAGACAATTGGTTCCTTAACACTGGATGTGGATCAGAACAATGTGTACTTCCTCATGATTCACTGTCTGTATCCATCCAGCATTTTCAGCATTAGTCGAGTAGTGATCAGTTACTTCATTTCCGTGGAAATGTTGATCCATCCAACTCTGGCTGGCCATCTATTGAAAGGCACCATCACTCACTTAATGAGTACCAAGTTCTGGTAACAGGTAAGGTTTTTCAAATCCTTCACTGGTGGTGCTAGGAGTCTTTGACAAGGGTGTCCCAGGAGGTTGTGTGAGCAGCAAGACAGTGTACTGACTTTTTGGGTTTAAGACTGTTTTTTGAAGGCCTCCAAGAATTTATGGCATCCATGGATGGGTAAAGCACTGGGGCCATGTCTAATAACATAATTATCATTGCTTATCTTAGGAACTAGGGAATTTCTTGCTCAAGAGTAGTTATGTTACCTGGCCATAAAAGGGATTTTGACAAAGGAAAAATCTATTTCTGGGGGAGGACCTGTGTCGCCCAGTGAAAAGTTCCTGTAGCTCACTTTACTAAGTATAAATAGATCCTAAATATACCAGAGAAAAAGCTAGCATGGTATGCTGAAGTTACTACCCTCAGCTCGAATTTGTATCGTTATGATGCATTCCATTTGTTGCCTTCTGCCCCTTAGAAAACGATTTGGGGGCACCGCTAGTTCGTCCGCCATTTTGGGTGCATCATCAGAGCACGTGTGTTGTTATTACTCGTTATTTCCCTTTTATTTTTAATTTTATGTTAAATTTATATTCATTACAGTCATCAGTGACGTTTTTTCGTATCATGTACTTAATTATTTAGCCGACCGAGTTCGGATTGGTTCGGAAGGAAGGCCTAACACGCTCATGACGTCCTCTGGGGTTTTTAAAGAAGGGTTGATTAATTTATATTCTAGCCTCTGGCTTCCCCCCAGCTTCTCAAGAGCGTGTTCGTGCCTCTCTGTGCGTAATTTTATCACAAATTGTATATGTAATTTTGTTAGGCTACTAGTAGCCTATCGTATTTATCATTGGAGAGGAGAGAGTCCTCTCTCTCTCTCTTCCGATGTGAGACATGCATGCGTTATTGTTTAATGCGAACCAGATAGGTACTTGATTTTATGCACGTTGATGATTTTCATATCACTGAGAGGTTGGAAGAGTTGCTTCCCTCCCTGGCTTACCCAACCAAGCCTAGGCTAGGTTTTGGAAGGTAGACCAGATGTAGCCTACCCCTATACCCCTTATGCCTCTCCCCCCGCCTATGCTACGGTGCTAGCGGGGAGGATATCAAGGATAGAGAGTCTCTTTCTTATCATATTGTTGGACCTATCCTCCCTACCTGTCCAGGTCGAAAAATTCGAATTTGGAGGGTTTGGTCGAGGGCCACCGTCCACACCATGATGTCCTTGGAGGTTATCTGACCTACCAGACTGGTTCCGTAGTGATCTCGGAAGGTTAGGCTAGATCCATAATGGGTATTCTGCTTTCACCTTATGTTCCTCTTGCAACTCTTCCATGATGCCTCATTATTATTATTATATAAACATCATGACCTTGAAATCCCTGTAAAAGGCACTTTCACAGCCTGAATAGTGAATTTTTATACTATAACTTTTTCTCACCCCTAAAGAGCGTAGCCTCAGCATACATTAATTCTCTGGCTAAACAAAATCTACATTAATTCTCTGGCTAAACAAAATCTATCTTAAATTGTCTTGGTACTTAATATATCCAATAATGTCAAAGTCATTAAGGATGACATTACTTCTTAACACCCCAAACAACACACCTTCCAGTGGTAAAATCTTTATTAATAAAGAAAAATCTTTTAGTACCATCCCTCAATATTTTTAGCATTATATAAGGTACCCTAATATTTTGGTACATTATTCAGTAACCGTTAAAATAAAGAATACCATCAGTACAAAAACAAGTGGTTTCTGGAAATAACATAAGCGGACAAAGCCATCAGAAATATTTTAATCAATAAAGCACAAGTATCAATGAGAAAACCATAGTCAGGGTTATTCAAAGGGTCAACACTGAATTATGACAACAGGTAGTCCTTGGTTATCAGCGGGGTACTGATAAGCGAAAGCCGCCGTTAACCGAAACTTGACGATTCATGACTTATGGCACAGAGATTTGGTTAATGACACTTCTGTTAGGTATGTTATGGCACCTTAACTCTATTACTGACACCTTATGTCGCCAATAACCGAAACTTGGCCCGTTATGGCGCCATTAATCACAGATTTTATGGTGCTAGACAAGCACCCTTAAACCGGATCACCATTAACCAGGTCCGTCGATAACCGGGGGCTTCCTGTAATTGTGACTGATGGGTTTTAAAGAAAGAATTTTATGCTATAACAACAACTTCAGTTGTTTTATGACAACCCCATCAACTGCAATTAGCCTTAATTTGCAGTGAAGAATTATCCCTGGTCAATAAAGCTATTATGGTTGGTAGGTTTTATGGAAAATTAGGTTTATTTTTGTATTTGTAAAGAAGTAGCTCAAGCAGGGATGCTTTCTTGTTACAGGATAATTAATGTCAGTACAGGTAAAATATTTCATAAAACAAATGGGTGTAGTTCAACAAGTAAAAATGAAGCATCTAAATATGTAGCACTTTTTATCAATACAGCTGCTGTTAGCTATCAAAGCATTTTACTGTGAAAGAACAGCCAAACTGTTGCTTTGCAAGCTACCTAACCAATGTAAGTCTATCACTCCACTATCAGAACGTTAAAAGAAGAAAATTTTCTCCTTTATGCCTGTAATAATGTACATTACTTCAGTATACACAGAGCCTTTATGGTGCTCAACGAATCATTCAACTCTATTAACTTTCATTCAGTTATCAATTACCTTTTATTATGTATCACATTCACTCTCCTTTGGGTACCACAGAAGTGTTCAAAACAACTAGGTAGAAATGCTTAAATACTGTCATTTTATGTATTACTGATGAAGTGTGACCTCAGCTATTGCAATTGTTTGTGTGCAGTATCTGAAGATGTACAGTTTATATTAACATGTAATTGTCTAAATGTAATTTTGCATGGTTAATTGCACATAAGCAGCTACATAATACTTACTGAATTTCTTTGCGAAGTAATTAACAAACAAACTTACAAGGTATTAAAGTGGAATACTTTTGCATGCACATGATTAAGGTATAATAATACATTTGATTTTACCTCTGGCGAAGGTACACTTTAAATACTGTACTTTACTTATATATTCAATAGAAAAATGACTGTAAAGACCTTCTAATTACTTCTATTTTGTCTCTAAAGGCTCCCCCTAAAGAATATGACCACAATGGGGTGCCTTTTTCCTAAAAATACACATGACCAAGCTAAACATTATTTACGGCACCAACCTGAGCAGCCCGAGAGCAAAAGAGCCAGGCAAAAAATCTTAAAAATATGAACCAAACATGATCCAAAAACTAGAGGAGGAGGAGCAAGAGAGCCAATCAACAAAAAGAGGTGACGAGGACGCTGACAAAGACACCAGAAATAAGTGTCAAAATGAAGTCCTTGTCACACTCTCCCTTCTATTCGTACCTTGCTTGTGGCAAACAGCAGTCCAACACCTTCCATGCAAACTTGTAGAAGGCCACCCTCGCCAGTCTTCATGTCCTGAACAGGAAATTCACCACCAAGCTCTACTCCCGGTAAAGCTCCGACCCCTCTGGCTGCTGCTCGCTCCATAGCCTCTTTAATGCAGTAGTAGAGGTCTTTGCACTGGAAAGTAAACATCAAAATATGTAATACAAATCTGCATTTAGTATTTAAAAAAAGACACATGTTTTTTAAAAATGTAAGATTTTTTCTCAAATATGCTTTCTTAAAATTTGGTGGGAAAAAAGAAATTGTGGATCTTATTTCTTTTTACAAAACTTTCAATACATAGAGAAAAAATAATTATAACTGCCAAATTCATTAGGAAATGATGGGTGAAAGAGTACATAAACTTTAGTGAAAGTACATATAGCATAGGTCAAACTAGGTGAGGCAAGATTAAAAACTTTTTCTAGAGTATCCTGTTCTACAACAGAAAGTAAAACTTAAGAGAGATTGTTTGGGGTACAGTTGTATTCTAGTATTCTGAAGATTTGTTGTAAGAGGTTGGTGTGAATTTGATGATGTTTGTGGAAGTATGTCATAAGGATTTAAGTAGGGCAATCTGGATACTGAAAATAGTAAGACACCAGGAGTTGATGGGATTGCAGCTAAGATGCTGCAGTATGGGGATGAAAGTGTGTCTGTGGCTGGGTAAGAGGAAAGTTCTTTGTGTGAGGGTACAAGAAAGCAAAGGATTATACAAGCATAGTGCTATTTAATCAGGAAAGGTATACAGTATTAAAGAATTTTGATTGAAAAGATAAGATACATGACTGAAAGACTTATAGTGAAAACAGTGGGGTTAAACAAGAAGACTATGTTTAGATCAAATGTTTATTATGAAAGAATTATGTGAAAATTTTTAGTGTAAAATCTGTAAATGACTTGATAGACTGGGCAGAGTTTAAGTATGAATGATTCTAAGAATGTATGGTGTGGAATATAGTTTGTTGCTAGCAACTGTAATGTTTTATGATGCAATGAAGTTTGCATTATAATTTGTAGACATGAGTTTGACTATACTATTTTTTTCCATCTGTGCACCCCCTGTGGAGTTTGTGTATGGTAACACTGCGTCTCGGGCTTTAGATAGTTATGCTATGTGTAAGTTTTAGGTAAATAAAAGGATATCTGGGTGTACATTTGCAACTGAAAAGCATTTTAATAATTTACTGCATGCAAATTGCACCATTAATATTTGAAATAGGATATTGTTATTATTGTTGAATGTCAGCTGAATAACTTATCTAAAGCCTGGGACTCTGTGTTACCATACGCAAACACCACAGGCAGGTGGACAGATGGGAAAAAACCGAGTATAGTTGAGTGTAAGAGTGAATCTGTGACAAGGGTCATGAAGGAAGTGTGGAATAGTTGATGTTTGCAGATCATACATCACTGTACTGATTAGAGATAGTAAAAAGAGATGAGCTGCAGTAAAAAAAGATAATGTTCGCATGAGAGAAAAAATAAGCATATAGTATGAATATTAAGTTTTGTGGATGGCAAAAAAATGACAAAATTTTCTAAGACAATTTGTATTTTTCATAGCTACAAACCTGAGGTCTTAACAATAGGATAATTTCTCGCACTTAGCTGGATCCGGTTAAAAAACAGATGAAAGCAAGGAATCTTGTGATATCTGGCAATGCATGCATATATCGGGTGAAGAGTGGTCAAGGACCACTCACCTATGCCACCGTGTCAGTCTTTCCCAACTCAGGATGCCTTAACACACAGAGGGGCAGCTAGAGGCAGGCAGCATAATGTTAAGACCTCAGGTTTGTAGCTATGAAAAATATAAATTGCCTTAGAAAATTTGTCATTTGTTCATACACAAACAAACCTTCGGTCTTAACAATAGGATAGACTCATGGATGGAGGTACAAGACATCCTAAACCGGCTAGGGGCTGACCTACCAGTCCAGCTTCCAGAAGAAATGACTTCTGGAGAGGGACTGAAGCCCGTTGAGAAGCTAGATCAATTGATATCTAACCACTCAGACCCTGAGTGACGTACAATAATATATGGGAGAACCATTGTACTGTATAGGGAACCAAAGAGAAACTTTGACTGTCAAATAGCAAACAAATACACCAGGGTTTGTACTACCAACTCCTCCTTGCCAAGGAGTGGAGCATATGCTGCCGAATAGAGGGTTTGATATTTGTATATTAAGTGACCACACTATCAGACAGTCCAGCGAATGACGTGTCTATTCCTTAACCCGCCCGAAGGAAGAGGGAAAGGTACAAGAGAAAGAAGGAGACCAGCCAACTCACTCATTCTCTCATCCACACAATCATCTTAGATAAGATACAAAAGTGCCCAGCTAAGGGCAACTATGAGTTACACAACCTGTTGGGCAGCCACCACAGGACCCAGGGAAAACGTGTCCGAAGATCTGTGGGCAACAACCTTAAGATAGAAAGAGGTGAACATGGACTAGCATAACCAAGTACCAGCACTTTTTGAAAAGCCAGAGAGGGACCATTACCCCTAACGTCATGCGCTCTAGCCTGTACAGACGTGGTGACGGAATCATCAAGAGTCAAGTAAGCCTGTCTCATGGCTTCCCGTATCCAAAAAGAGATAGTATTCTTAGACACCTCTTTCTTCGTACGACCTGTGCTAACAAAAAGTCTGCGGCAGCCTGGTCTAAGGTGCCGAGTCCTTTTAAGATAGCAATGCAGGACCTGGACAGGGAACAACAAAAGCTCTTGAGCATCACCACCCACAAAGTCATTCAGTGATGGAATGGAAAACGAAGTGAACCTGTCATCGTGCACAGAGGGATCTTGGGTCTTGGCCACGAATTCCGGGACAAATTCGAAGGACATCGACCCCCAACCCCTAGTGTGCTTCACATCATAGCTGAGACCGTGGAATTCTCCTACTCTCTTGGGAGATGCCAAGGCCGGAAGGAAAACTGTCTTCAGCGTCAAGTTCCGGTCAGATGAGCGACGCAAGGGCTCATATGAACTCTTAGTGAAGCTCTTGATAACCAAGGAAACATCCCACGTTGAAGGCTTGAGCTCTATAGGAGATCTCAACTGCTCTAACCCCTCAACTAGCAAAGGAAAGTTCCCAGGAAGAGATGTCGATACCTCTAAGGTGTAACACCAAACTCAGGGTCGCCCTGTAGACTCTAATGGCAGAAACGGACAAACGTTTCTCGTCTCTGAGGAAGGTTAAAAAGTCTGCTATTCACTGAATAGAGGTTGCGAATGGAGAAAAACCCCATTTATGACACTAATCACAGTAGATAGCCCATTTGCCTTGGTAAACCGCGGAGGTCGACTTTCTGAGACTGCTGGACATATGCCCTGCTGTTCTCTGAGAAAAGCCTCTTGCTCGGAGGAGATACTTGATAGTCTCCAACTGTGAAGAGACTGGGATTCTACAGACTGGTGGAACCTTCCTGCATGGGGCTGACATAGGAGATGTCGCCAAGGGGGAATTTCCCTCGGAACCTCTGACAACAACGACAGCAGATCTGGGAACCATTCCGCCTGAGGCCACAGAGGGGCTACCAAAGTCATCCTGAGACCCTGTGAACTCATTAGCCTGTTCAGAACTTGATGGATCAAACAAAACGGAGGGAAGGCATACACCTCCAGGTTGTTCCAGGGATGTTGGAATGCGTCCTCTGCTAATACTAAAGGATCTGGGACCACTGAACAGAATATCTCCAGTCTCCTGTTGAAGCGAGTTGCAAAAAGGTCCAGCATGGGTCTCCCCCAAACCTGGAAAAGCTTGTCTGCTACCACTTGATGAAGGGACCACTCTGTGCCTAGGATCTGATCCCGACGACTGAGTTTGTCTGTGACTGCATTCTGCTTGCCTGGAATATACCTGGCTGAGAGCTCTACCGAATTGCTGACCGTCCACTGGTGAACCTCGACAGTCAAGGCGTGAAGTTGATGAGAAACCAGGCCTCCCTGCTTGTTCACATTGGCTACCACCGTGGTGTTGTCCGACATGAGAACAACAGAATGACCTTCTACCTTCTCCCGAAACTCCTTCATACCCAGGAAGGCTGTTTTCAACTCAAAGACGTTGATATGTTGCTGCTTGTCCTCCAAACTCCAAACGCCTGAAGCGATGAGGCCACCTAAATGAGCCCCCAAAACTGCGAGGGAGGCGTCTGAGAACAGAAGGAAGTCCGGTGGGAGAGAATGCAGAGGTACACCCTTCAAAAGATTCTGGTCGTCCAACCACCAACGAAGGTCTTCTCTCACTTCCAGAGGCAGAGGAACCTTTGACAGGGGTGAGTCCCCTGCCGGAGACCAGAATTCTCCCAGTCTCCATTGCAGAGACCGAAGATGAAGATGCCCATGAGGGACCAGCTTCTCCAGGGAAGACAACATTCCCAGAAGAACCTGCCACTGATGAGCCGACTGATGTGGTTCCGACAGGAAGTCGTGCGCCACCACCCGCAACTTCTCCAATCTCTGATGCGACGGGAAAACTTTTGCCACTGTCGTATCGATGACCATGCCCAGGTAGAGAATCCTTTGACTGGGTACGAGGTTCGACTTTTCCTGGTTGACTACGATGCCCAGTTCCAGACAGAACTGAAGTAGACGATCCCTGTCCTGCAGCAGCTTTTCCCTGAAAACTGCCAAGACCAACCAATCGTCAAGGTATCTCAGCAAACGGATCCCCTGAGCATGGGTCCAATTTGACACAAGAGAGAAGATCCTTGTGAACACTTGAGGGGCTGTTGTCAGCCCGAAGCATAGGACTTTGAACTCAAAGACCTTGTCCCCAAGAGAGAAGCGAAGGAACTTCCTGGATGTCGGATGAACAGGGATTTGGAAATATGCGTCCCATAAGTCTATTGACAGCATTAAGTCCCCTTCCCTCATGGCTGCCAACACCAAACACGGGGTCTTCATCTTGAACCGAGTCTTCCTGATAAAGTGATTCAAGGTGGATAAGTCAATCACAGGTCTCCATCCTCCTAACGCTTTGGGCACCAAGAAGATGTGACTGTAAAGCCCCGGAGACGGACGCACCACTTCCTCTATCGCATCCTTGTCCAGCACTTCCTCCCAAAGAGCCAAGAACTTCAGAGAATCTGGAGGATATGCTTTCCTGAGCTGCGGCTTGTCCAACAGAGGAGGAGAGAAGTCAAAAGGGATTTTGATGAAGGAAAAATCTATTTCTGGGCAAGGGCCCGTGTCGCCCAGTGAAATGTCCCTTTAGCACACATTTCTAAGGTAAATTATTGCTAACATACCAGAGAAAAAAGCTAATATGGAAATGCCAGAATATTCTGGCTCGCTCACCTTATTTAAAGGTGTCGGTATGGTTTCTGGGGCGAGTGAAACCACTACCAGAGGTCCTTTGCCATTTAGATTCATCCTTCTTCAAAATCCCTCTACTAAAGAGGAGCCGACCTAAGGCCCACTCCTCGCTACCATTACGGCTAGCGCCTCTGACGTCATTCCTTTCGTTAGCACGATCCACACCGCACATTTTTTTGCTGTGTTGTGTTCGTTCTGGAATTACTTTATCTTCATCATGCAACGTCAAGATTCTTCTGCATCCAAGTTAAGTACTGCTATTAATGTTTTATAACACTTACGACTGCCATGGACCTGTTTAACCGTTTTATTTAGGTTGTTTATAGACGGCGTCCCAGACGGCTTTGTTCCTGAGCCGCCATGCGCCGCTTGCTCCCACATGTTCTATTGTTTCATGCTACTCTCAGTCCTCTATACCATTTGTGCTCGTGTGCTAAAGGGACATTTCACATAGCGACACGGGCTGGGCCCAGAAATGGCAGTAGGTATCCCACCCGAAGGACATCTACCACCCACTTCTCTGCCCCATAACTCTGCCACTTGGTTCAATGGCCCACCAGGTACCCCCCCAACCCTGTGGCGCAGGAGAGGGAGAGGCGCCTAACCTACCGACAGCCCCCTTTACCTCTGCCCCTTGGGCCCCTTCTTGGCGTAAAGGAATGAGAGTGAAAGGGACATTGATCCTCTGACCTAGGCTGAGTCAAACGGGACGGCCCTGGCGAAATTGAATTCCTCGACGACCTACCAGGCGACGATCTTCTTGACTGCTGCTGGACAGGGAGAGGAGGAGGAGCCGGACGTCTCTGAGGACGAAACTCCGACTTAGACACAGCCTGGTGCACCAGTCTGTCTTAGGTGTCAGCCCGGCGTTAGTCTATCGCACTCTCGAGCTCGGTCTGAGGACAAATATTGGGACTCCAACAGATCTCCGTTCCTCAATGCCAGCAAGGACTCCGTTTCAACTGATCTCTTCATCCTAGACAAAGCCGCATCTCTTCTAATCAGAAGGTTAGCCCATAAATTAACACTGAGGTGAGCCATATATGAAAACGCCTTGCCTCCGGACTGCAACAGACTGGCAAGCGAGGATGCACTCACCAACCTTTCTGGGGACCTGTCAGAAGCTATCTTGGCAATGACCACAGACCAGAAATCCAGCCAAGAAACCGTCTGCAACATGGAGGCTGCCGTAGATTCCAATGCTGAAGAATCTTGTGGAGACAAGGGCGGAGCCACTGACCTCACCTGCTCCAAAGTCAATCCCAGCTTCAGGCGAATGACGTCTGGGTTAAGATGGTGCGACATCAAAAATGCAGTTTGTAGCATAGTACTTCCTATGTCTCATGAGAGGAGGGGGTAGTAGCTTGGCAGAGCCTCTAGAGCAAAGCGAACCGTCCTGGTCCGAAACAGAGCCATTAACCTTATGCAAGACCAACTGGACGTGACCCGACAAGGGAAGCTGAAGAGATGATTTGGGATCCTGCATAGCTCCCACCAAGGCTTCCAAGCAAGTGTGTAAGACGACCAAGCCTGAGTCCTACTTTCCAAATTGTTGAACCCACGAATGAGATCAACAACTTCCGAAAAGGAAGACAAAAACTCTTGCGTGTCTCCCTCCTCCTGCTCCGGCAATGGAGACCGACGACCAGAAGGATGTGTAGGCTCCTCTGAGGCACCTTCCCCGTTAAAATTAATGGAAGGATCAGCAGCCAAACAGCCCGAAACACCAATTAACCTGTCAGGGCTGGGTCCACGCGTCAGCTCCCGAGACGAACCTACTATAACACTAGGAACATCACTACATACTCCTCCAACATATGACTCATTACCATATCCATAAATGGTCACGGGGGTGGCAGACGTACGAACGTGAGTTGAAGATGAATCCCAAACACTCGAGATCGAAGGAGAATCCCCCAGAGTCGAACTCTTGGAAGCACCAGTGAGAGGGGCAGGCAAACACTCCTGATGCACCAACTCCGTGCTCACCACCTTTGACCTCTTGACAGGCGCCTTGAGATCCTTACAGCGACAAATAGGCCCTGGAGAAGAAGTAGCCACTGCAGATTGCACAAGGGAAGATACACTAACACTCCAAAACACCAACATTCTCGAGAACACGTCCGCGTTATTTCTCCCTTGTGGGCGAAGAAAGAGCAAAGTCCTTAGCCTTCCAATGCTTGATACGCTGACATGGTGTAGAGGGGGAAGAGGGAGAGGAAGACAGCACTGGTTTCTTATGTGATCTCTTCGCAGGATGCAGGGATGAAGCAAAACATTTCCTTCCAGTCCTCCCAACCGACAAGGCAGCCAACTTATCATCCAAAACAAAGTCCAACCTCTTAAGCACTGCCTGGCATAAAACCTCAGACTGATCTCCAAGAGAAGGCTCTGATGACATGGAAGGGAGATGTAGCGAACTGGGCGGCAGAGGTGACGTCATGGCTGAGAGAGGCAGTGCAGAGGAGACGACTGGGAGTGACATCATCAATGGGAGTGACGTCATAAGTGGTGATGATGTCACGGCTTTCCCTCAGTATGAAGGGGAATCAGACGCCACTTGCGGAGGAATACACAACGACGGATCCCGTGACGTCATTAACTGGGCTGACACTATGGCCCACTTCCGACTTGAAAAAGCGGCAATACAAGATGGCCTAGGCTACCCACGAAGACGAGGCCGGGGGGGGGGGAGATGGCCTGGCCAGCCTGGGGAGGGGGTTAGCGAGCTCCATAAAGTGTGCAAGCAACCCCTCCAAGGACGGGGGACCCCCTAGCCCGAGCATCTTCCAAATCACCGCCATCTTGGACACCTCCGACTCTGGAATAAGTGAGAAAGATGAAAAACCCTCCCCCTTCCCAGGAATCAAATTAACTCCCGAAGAAGAGGCAACATTACAAAAATCAGCCTGGTGGCCTCCCAATACTTCCAGCGACGAATCAATGGAAGAAAAGGAAGGAGACACTGGAACAACGCTACTATGGGGGAGTGAATACTGCAGGAGACGAAAAACCTTCCCAAGAAGGAAGAGTCGAAACCCTCCGATGCTCTCTCTTGCTATAAAACGACTTCCGCTGCTCTATAGGCCATGCCCAGCATTCCGTGCAAGGATTCGTTTTAGTACAAAAATTAGAATTGGCACTTACTACACATGATGTGGGGATCGGTCACCGCCGAAGCCTAAAAAACGAGAACATGGAAAACCTAGAATTCTGGGGCACACATGTTGACGAGGCCGAGAAGGAGCAGAAGAAGCCATAATATCAGCCAAACACACTAAACACAAGCAAAACAGGCAATGAACGGGTAAAGGCCATGAGAAGTTAACCACGACTCTCGCCCAGGCGGTTAAAGAAAAGACTGATGCGGTGGCGTAAGTGAGTGGTCGTTGACCACTCTTCACCCGATCTATGCATGCGTTGCCAGATATCACAAGATTCCTTGCTTTTATCTGTTTTTTAACCCGATCCAGCTAGGTGCTAGAAATGATCCTATTGTTAAGACCGAAGATTTGTTCACGTATGAAGAACAGACAATTTATTTATACATGTATGTACTTGGGAGTAAGTTTAATAGATGACTGCACAATCAAAGAAAACATGGGTCACAAAATAAGTAAGCAAGGAAGGTAACAAGGTGTGTGTATATGAACATTTTTAAAGTGAACCCTAGTGTCAATGGAAATAAAATTGGAATATATGATGGGATTATTGAAACAATTATCCTTCATTGAAGAGAAGTGTGGGTTTTGGATGCAGATAAAAGAAAAATGGTTAAAACACAGACATAAAATGTTTCAATGTAGTGCAAGGAAGATTAAAAACATGACTAATGAGGAGATACCTACCATAAGTCATAATGGGTTATCTAGGTGAAAAGAGATTGTCTGATTATGTGTTAATAACTTAAAGATAGTTAGGTACAAAGGTGATATATTTTGGAAAAGTTGGGAGAAAAGAGTAAAGGAAGACCTACAAAGTCTTGGCTATAAGGACTGAAAGTGTGATTGGAATTGAAAAGTCTTAAGATTCAGGAAACATAAATGTTCATGCAAAATAGAAAGAAATGGTGCAGTTTGGATGGGGGTTTGATGTGATGTAATTTTGTGATTTCGGACAGCAAGGGTTCAACCATAGATTACAAGCTTAATTACAAATATGGTAGTGACAGTTGTCTTGCAGTAAATGAACATAAAATATTACAAAGAAAGCACATTTTTCAGTTCAAACCAAATAATCACACATTGCCTTTTCATTCTGGTTTAAATCCCAGTCACACGCACTTGTTTCAGTCAAGACAGAAGGCCCATACTGTGCATACCCAGACCTTAAGATAACTGTATTAACACAGATAACAAAGTTAAACTCTATACCTCTGTAGTTTTTCTACAACTGTGCCATGTTTTTCCCACACATTATTCTTTGCCCTTTGCTATCTTTTTATGCCATTTTCATGCTTTTATTTTTACTAATGTAACTGTGTGTTGCAAAGTAGGTGATTTCCTTGTTATCAACATGAATGCTCATCTCTTGCTCTGCATGCTGGTTTCACATTTAACAATTTTGTATTTATCATAACCTGTTTCTTTAGTGTTTCTCTTAATTTTTATTATTATAATTCTTTTGCATATTTTTTTATGAATCTGTGTGTGTACGGTGAGTATTAGTGATTTATATTTCCGTTTTCATATCTCCTTAAGTGTTTATAAAAGTGGGCAATTGAACGTGCTGTGTCAATTGTTCATTGTGTCTACTCAACCTGTTTGCCGCCCATGTCCTAGCATATGTGTGTGTGTGTGTGTGTGTGTGTAACACATCAAATGGGATATACATATTATTCAAAGGTAACAGGTCATCAAGAAATATAACTGATAGGCTATAGTATCTAAATCATCTAACCATTTGGTTAATTATCAAAAATTTTACTTCATAAAAATATAAATATACACTGTGCAGTACCAGGATTGTAATTAACCTCATTTGAATTCCTATTTTTTCTATGTATTTACTAATACATAAAAAACCTATCAAAAAAGTTAATTTTCTTATGGTTGCAATACATACAGTAATTACATCAGATGTGAAGTATATATTGTGGCATACCAAGGTGTCTAATTATGTACAAAACTTTTCTTCCTATACAAAGTATTTTTGTATGTGTACTACCTTGCATTATGTCATTACACAAAAAGTCTCTCTTTACAGATAACCTCCATGGAATTTTCACTGTACTGGAGATACAGCACAATTATTCATATGTACTACAGTGGAACCCCTGTATTCGCGTTCTCCGGATTCACAGACTCACACATTCGCGGATTTCTCTCGGGAACGTTTCCCTGCATTATTCGTGGAAAATTTGCATATTAGTGGTATTTTTCTATGAGAAATATCCACAAATTCCTGGTTTTTATCATTTTCATCATAAAATGCCCTTTTTGTGATAAAGCTATTAAAAAACCAAGTATAATCATTTTTAGGGTTTTTTTCTTGAGTTTTAACTAACATAGGCTGTTTTCAGCGTTTTTATAGGGGTTCCAACTATTCGCGGGTTGTAACTATTCACAGGGGGTCTGGTATGCATCCCCCACTAATACAGGGGGACCACTGTAAATATATTGATTTTTGTCTATTTGGCAGTCATGATTAGTATGATGAGGCAATTGTATGCATCTGTTTGTCCATCGTGTATCAATTATTGCATCTGTTTTCCATAGCTGGAAGAGGAAGGAAGGGTTGGGAGGTTCACCTTCCTTTCCTGACTTCTCTTCATGTGAGGTTAAACAGGCTATATTGTCATTTCGGTTGTGAGAGGAGCTGTCATTGATGCCACTAAGGTAACATGCACAGTTGTACAGAACTTGTCTGCTTGATTGCTGGTTAACAGGAACTCTCCAATCAACACATCAAAAGCTTAGCGCCTCAGTGGCGTGGTCGGTATGGCGTTCGCCTGGCACCTCGGTGACCACGAGTTCAATTCTAGGGCATTCCACTGAGGAGTTAGAGATGTGTATCTCTGGTGATAAAAGTTCACTCTCGATGTGGTTTGGAAGTCACTTGAAGCCGTTGGTCCCGTTGCTGAATAACCACTGGTTCCATGCAACGGAAAAATACCACACAAACAAACGTCAAAAGCTTAACCTGGTCCAAAACACAAGCAGAATGCAATCACAGCTGTTATAAACAAATACTTTACTTCCTGAATAAACCTTCATGAACTTCTTCAGTAAGTGGTGGTTACTTCCTCACGATCATTAGGCTAACCAAGAGCCCAATGATCTGTGAACCAATACTCCTTCAGGGGTACTGAAAGCAGGTAAGGACCTCTAAAAGTATAAATTCCCTCAAGTAAAAACTGGACTTCCAACAGAGGCTGACACATCAACAGCCGTGCATCCTTTCTTGGGACTGAACGTACACAGTGCCACAGTCAGTGCCAATGATAAAAGAAAAAAAATCATGGAGATGTAACCTCTGAAAATTATAGTTCACCAACCCCTGGTAGAAAATTTGAATACGGTAGCACCTAAACTTAACAAATGCTTTGGGGGTCTGGCCTTCCTTATAAGTAACAAACAACCTACATTGTAGCTTGTACTCTACTATTTCCAATTAACAGTAACTCCATATAGATCCTAACATAAACTAACCTATACTTGACACTGAACATTCAATGTAAAAAAGATCTATACTGTATATGTATCCTATCTAAAATTTTAGCATAAGGAACAATATTCATAATATGGTAGCTGATAAGTACAGAAGTAAGTTAAGTTGGGGTCTGTCAAGTTGAGGTGTTGCTCTCCATTTGATAGGCTGAAGCCAAACTTATTGAAGCAAACCTGTCTGCATTGCCAGCACACAAATCCTAGCCAATGGACTAATATAAACATCACAGAAATCTATAGCACAATCATCCTGTATTTTTGCACATGATGAAGCATAAGTACACACCGACAGAGAGGGTGTGACATCTAATGATCTTCGTGTAAAGTGCAAGCTACCAAAAGGCCACTCAAAAGAGTGGTAGAAGGCAAATCATGTCAAAGATACCATCCCAATCTGACCGTACATAATACATTTGCAAAGAACTGATCCTCCAAGAATGTAAAGTACTACTGTAAACAGAGGTCTGCCATATGCAACCAACAATCCAACATCCATCCAGTCTAACAATTATATGTGCACTGAGGGGAGGTGGTGGTGTTATTCCAACTGTGCTTGCCTGCAAAGGCAAGTGATAGTCAGTGCAAAAGTACAGGGTACATGGTCACAAAACCCTCCCTTTGGTCATGAGTTAGTGAAATGTGGTTCACAAGATCCACAGACTTTCTCAGATTCCATATCAGCTGGGACTCTCCAAGCAATGACAAGGGGGATGGGGATCATACAAGACTTTCACTTCATCACTTGTTCCCAATCTCATGCTGAACCAGATGAAACTACATTAAGAAAAAGAATAGTCCTGTACCAACAACTAGGGATACCATCCCAATTAATATTACTTAAACGTACAATATGCCTTACTACCAGGCCTGACACAATTACTAATGTGAATTTGCTTATACATATAAGAGATTCCATGTCAGGCCAAATTTTGGAAATAATAGTTGTTAATTTTCCAATTAGGGACACTATAAAAGGAAACTTTAAAAAAAGTAGCTGAGTATGTATAGGTTTTTGGAATTTCATGTTTCAATTAGCTGAGTATGGGTTTTTGTTATTTCACATTTCAATTATGTTAGGTGTGTGAAGATTTTAAAAACTGTGAAAAAGTTTGTCATAATATTGGCTTCATTTGCCACAGGTGATTTTTCGCAACATCGATCCCAAGGGTCTTTGGTTTGTCACGGGTCTCAATGTCAAGTAACAAAAGTACGTACAACATGAAAAATTTTAGGTTAATTCAATGTAAAAAGCTAAAATATTTAACTATACCTTTTTTGTGTAATATTTATGGAGCTGTGTCTGGCCTCCATTTCGCCTCCAAAGACAAAGGACTTTATTTTTTGGAGAGTAGGTCATATTGACAAGTCGCTCAAACCACCATCGTTCCACAATGACTCCACCAACCGAGCGAAGAATAAGGCCATCATCACGAACTTCCAAGAACAGCAAATCTCCTGAGGATTACAAAATGCTGAATATATCAAAAGCTTTATAAGTACCCCAAAACAAAGGCAGACTCCAGAGACATATAATGCAGAGATCACTGCCAGATTCATACTTTATTTTCTCAATTACAGATAAACTCTTGGTGCAGAAAACTTTCCCATCAATCATATTATAAACCTGCACTACCCATCTCCCTTATATACACATTCTCTTGCTTCCTGGATATTGAGGCATCTCCTTTCCATTGTCTCTTTCATTCCATTTATCCATCCATTTCTAAGGTTTTTTCTCCTTTTCACCCCCAGTACCTCCAAAATATGCTGATCTTTCTACAAGACCAAGCCATCTCAAAAACCAGTTTCACTGGTTCACCTAAGCTGACCTTTTTACTGCTTCTGAGTAAATATCTCCACAAATCTTGCCCTTTCAGTTCTTATATCACACATATTAACACATCACAATTCATCCCAGCTTCCAGTTTTTTCTTACTTGGATTCAACTTTCACAACTCTCTTCTTTGAAGAGATAATTGGTTCAATGATTATAAGACTTGTCTCTTTGGTCATTCTACTATTATCTGATGTATTTACTCCAAAATATTCTACAAATCTACTGCTTCCATTTTTCTAACATCCATGGAACATTTAGCCTTGTTCTTGTTTGTACACTATTTACTTTCAACTATCTCCTCTTGCAAACTCTCTTATACTCTTTCACTGGTCTGCAGTTTTTTTACAAGTATTGACCACAAATTATTGATTTTCTTCCGGGACTAAAGCTATCACAATAATTGGTGGCAAAAATCATAGGTGACAAAACAGCCAAATATATTTATCTGTTGTGGAACAAGAAAAACAGTGCTCTGTTCCAGTTTTCATTTTGTGTTAGCAACTAACTATCTGCCTCAATATTATGCAAAGCAAAGAAATGGTATACGTATACGAGATGCTGAATAAAACAAAACTAGATGAAATTGTTATTAATGCAAACCTAAGTACCTTAATATTCAACATTCACATACTACATATGCCTTTTCCTATAATATA